>NC_064626.1:318015584-318325822 GCF_023864275.1 Schistocerca cancellata | reverse complement strand
CCCAATCAATGGTGATGTGGTTTGAGCCTTTTGGTTCTCAGTGTCTCAAATGGATTATTGTATGCTAAAATTCATAACTTAATATACTATAACTCAGTCGGAAACCCACAAAACAGGTTTACTGTCACAATCGACAGTGATTCTCAGTGCCTCAAATGGATTACTGTACAATAAAATTCATACCATAACTCAAACAATGGAAAATCCAGGATGGAATGTAACAATATTATGAAAAGGAAAGTTGCTACTCACCATATAGTGAGATGCTAAGTCGTGGACAGGCACAAAAAAGACTCTTACAATTAAATCTTTTGGCCATTAAGACCTTCATCAACAATAGACACACACACACACACACACAAATGCAACTCGCACATATGACTGCAGTCTCAGGCAACTGAAACCACACTGCAAGCAGCAGCGCCAGTACATGGTGGGAGTGGCGACTGGGTGGGAGTAAGGAGGAAGCTGGGATAGGGAGGGAAAGGGATAGTGTGGTGGGGGTGGTGGACAGTGAATTGCTGCAGGTTAGATGGAGGGCAGGGGAGAGGTGAGGAGGGGGGGCGGCAGTAGTGGAAAATGACGACTGTGTTGTGCTGGAATGGGAACAGGGAAGGGGCTGGATGGGTGAGAACAGTGACTAATGAAGGTTGAGGACAGGAGGGTTATGGGAATGTAGGATGTATTGCAGGGAAGTTCCCACCTGCACAGTTCATAAAAACTGGTGTTGGTGAGAAGGATCCATATGGCATAGGCTATGAAGCAGTCACTGAAATGACGGATATCATGATTGGCAATGTGTTCAGCAACAGGGTAGTTCACTTGCTTTTTGCTCACAGTTTGTTGGTGGGCATTCATGTGGACAGACAGTTTGTTGGTTGTCATGCCTGCATAGACTGCAGCACAGTGGTTGAAGCTTATCTTGTATATCACATGTCTGGTTTCACAGTTAGCCCTGCCTTTGATGGGATAGGTAATGTTAGTGAATGAACTGGAGTAGGTGGTAAAGGGAAGATGTAAGGAACAGGTCTTGCTGGCAGCAGCAGCTGGTCAAGACACATGCAGCAACAGGGAAGTGACATATTTTGTGACTTTTACGCGTTCCTAAACATGGGCAGATTTTATATCATCATCTGTGTGCTTTAAAAGTTTAGTTTCTTCAGTTTCTGCTAGTTAATTTAATGTCTAATAGCCACAATTCTCGCGTTTTCGTTTGCGTCAGAAAGTAAACTGATTATGTGACATATTACAAGTTCCTAATCATGAGAGAATTATTTAGTTTCACTTGAGTGCTTCGGTAGTTTGGTTTTTGAATCTCTCGATGTTAATCTAATTTATTAAACACAGCTCGCACTGAGGTTGACCCGTCACCTGTGGTCGAGTGGGAGGTCGCCTTGAGGCGTAGCAGGTGGCGAAAGACTTCCCAGGCTGCTGCACATAAGGCCTCTCCGGTTTGTCTGATAAACAGGTCTGTGGCTCACACTGTCGCTGAGCCAGATGCTGTCACCTGTCCTGTTTCAGAGGAAACCTCTCGGCCTGCAAGATCCGGACAATCACAGAGGGTGGGATTATTGATAGTTGAGAGCTCCAACGTTAGGCGCGTTATGGGGCCCCTTAGGGACATGGCTGCCAAGAAGGGAAAGAAAACCAATGTGGACTCTGTGTGCATTCCGGGCGGAGTCATTCCAAACGTGGTACAGGTCCTCCAGGATGCCATGAAGAGCACAGGGTGCAGCCAACTGCAGGTGATGCCTCACGTCAGTACCAATGATATGTGTCACTTTGGATCAGAAGAGATTCTCTCTGGTTTCGAGGGGCTAAAAGAACGGGTAAAGGCTGCCAGTCTTGCTTGGGAGATGAAAGCAGAGCTGACCATTTGCAGCATAGTCGACAGGACCGATTGCGGACCTCTGGTACAGGATCGAGTGGAGGGTCTGAATCAGAGGCTCAGACGGTTCTGCGACTGTGTATGTTGCAGATTCCTTGACTAGCGCCAAAGGGTGGTTGGGTTTCAGGTTCCGCTGAATAGGTCAGGAGTCCACTATACGCAGGAGGTGGCTTCACGGGTAGCAGGGGCCGTGCGGCGTGGACTGGACGGTTTTTCAGGTTAGAGGGTCTCGGGAAAACACAAAATGGGCTTCAGTCACAAAGGGTGCTATTCCGAAAGGATAGCCTAACGCGGTTGGCGGTGGCGTGTTTGTTGCTGTCAGAAGTAGTTTAACTTGTCGCGAAATTGAAGTAGATAGTTCCTGTCATTTAGTATGGGCTGAGGTCATTGTTGGTAACCGGAATAAAATTATAATTGGATCCTTTTACCGACCGCCCAGTTCAGATGATACAGTTGCTGAAAGGTTCAAAGAAAACTTGAGTTTGACGTCAAACACATACCTGACTCATCCGATTATAGTTGGTGGTGACTTTAATTTACCCTCCATATGTTGGCGAAAATACATGTTTAATGCTGGAGGTACGCATAAAACATCATCTGAAATTGTGCTAAACGCATTCGCTGAAAATTATTTTGAGCAGTTAGTTCATGAGCCCACATAAACACTAAACGGTTGTGAAAACACGACGCCTTAGCAACAAATAATGCTGAGATAATAACGAGCATCAAAACGGATACAGGGATTAGTGAACACAGGTTTGTCGTAGAGAGATTAAAAATTGTAACCCCAAAATCCTACAAAAATAAACGAAAAATATACCTATTCAAAAAAGCAGATAAAATTCACTTGGCGCCTTCCTGAGAGACAATCTCCACTCTTTCCAAATCAATAATGTAATTGTAGACCAGATGTAGCTTGAATTCAAAGAAATAGTATCAGGAGCAATTGAGAGATTTGTACCAAATAAATTAACAAACGACGGAGCTGATCCTCCTCGGTATACAAATCGGGTCAGAACACTGTTGAAACAACAACAAAACAAACAAGCCAAGTTTAAACAGACGCAAAATCCCCAAGATTGGTGATCTTTTACAGAAGCTCGAAATTTAGCGTGGACTTCAATGCGAGAGGCTTATAACAGTTTCCACAACGAAAATTTGTCTCGAAACCTGGCAGAAGATCCAAAGAGATTCTGGTCATATGTGAAGTATGTTAGTGGCAAGAAACAATCAATGCCTTCTCTGCACGATAGCAATGGAGATATTATCGAAGATAGTGCTGCCAAAGCAGATTACTAAACACAGCCTTCCCAAAAGCCGCCACAAAAGAAGACAAAGTAAATATTCCAGAATTCGAATCAAGAACTGCATGAAAGATCCATACCCAAAGACTGGAAAGTTGCACAGGGCACACCAATAGTAGTGGGACAAGGCAGGCATCACCCCTTATTCCGTTGTTGCCAGATGGATCCAAGGTGATGGCGGTTACGTCATCCAAGATGGCGTCGTGTAAACATGGCAACAGCACATGACGTCATCCAAGAGGGCGGCCATGACGTCATTCAAGATAGCGAGAAGTATGAATTTTGCCGCCAAAGTGCCATGGCCACCTCCCCCAAAAAATTGGTGTGAAGTTCAAATTCCAACAGGATAATGCAGCACACCACTGTTATCTCTACTAGGCAAAGAAAATCGCGGGGGAATAGCTCACTTGGCCTACCTCCACTAACCTAAGTCTCCTGACCGCCACCTCTTCCTACGCACTGGCACCAACTTTTAATTTTGGCGGAAAACAAAATTCAATTCCCATTGTAATACTAAGCTAAGAAAATGGCGTGAAAGAAAAGACACTTGTACGAACCTCAGTCGCCAGACCGCCACCGCCTCCTAACGATTCGTGCGAAAAGGAGTTGGACATAAGACTATATTTAAACAATTCCATGCAGGTGTGTTCACCACAAGGTCAGGACTCCAACTGACTTGGTACACATCGCCAACACCAATGGGCGCTCTCATCTGTGACATAATCCAAGATGGCGACACCCAGTGTATTCACCAAGAGCTCCAGACTCCTACTGACTTAGTACAAATCGCCACCGCCAGAGGGCACTGTCATGACATCAGGTGATGATGCAAGTACCGTTATTCAAGATGGCAGCATACAAGGTGTTCACCACGAGGCATAGTGTTCACCACCATAGTGCGCTACTGTGGACTTGGAATGAATTTTGTCAAATACCACACCCACCCGGACTTGGAAGGAAATAGTTAAAGTCTACACCACGATCCTCAACCGACCGCCACGTCCCCTTACCGACCCACATTGACGGGCTAACGTGTCCTAATGTATTTTAAAGTGCACAGCACGAGGTCATCCAAGATGTTGGGGCGAAATGGCAGGAAAAAGATCTGAATACAAGTCTTTATTTTGATCTTGACTCCAACTGACCTAGTACACATTACTGCCACCAGAAGATGCTGCCATCCCTCATGTGACGTAATCCAAGATCGTGGTCTGGAGGGGAAAATGGCGTGAAAACGACTCAGGCTGCGCTGGGCTGCTGGATAGAGTAAGGAGAGAGTGTACTCTATTTATTTTGGAGCATTTTATTTAGCCATTGAGTATATTGATCACACTCAGGCAAAAGTCTCGTCCTAATGTGCTTGGCATCACAATACACAGTCTGCAGACAAGCTAACAACTCTTAATTTTCCGAAAACATTTCAGTACAGACCTGCAGATTGCTCCTAAATAATACAACACAGTGATCTGTAGACACGCTAAGTACATGTAAACTGTCCAAATAGCGCATATCACAGCCTACAGACCTGCTCGCAAAATAATGCAATCAACATGCACAAGCACCCTCCACCATATCCTGTCCAAAGGACCGCGAAGTGACACGGCCGTCAGATGTCAAACAACGCACAGGCCCCCACTCGGGTCCCGCAAGTATGATGCTACCACATCCCTTTAATGCTTCATTTCTGAGAAATTCCTATGCAAATACGTGTTCACCTAGACACAGCTCCTGGCGCAACCAGCCAGGCTGATGCGCACTCCGTCGCACCCGCCAGCCACCGCCACCGAATGCATATGAAAGTTGATTCTATACGGTCTCCGTTATACCGACGTCATAGAAGTCCAAGGTGCGCTCACGACAGTCTCATATGCGTGACATCTCCGTGCACCACTTGCCTTTTCCGCGGATGACAGAATAGCACAGGGCTCATTGCTCCTAGCACATGACACAGGCGTTTAACCATACTTAACTACCTAGCATGACTGACGCAACACCGCTAAGTGCATTTGCATAATTACAAACTCATCTAACAACATTCCCAACCTTATTCTTACGTCACATTGCTTTGTAAAAAAGTAAGAGCCAAGTTGACCTCTTGGAAATTGTAGAGTGGTTCAAATGGCTCTGAGCACTATGCGACTTAACTTCTGAGGTCATCAGTCGCATAGAACTTAGAACTAATTAAACCTAACTAACCTAAGGACATCACACACATCCATGCCCGAGGCAGGATTCGAACCTGCGACCGTAGCGGTCGCTCGGTTCCAGACTGCAGCGCCTAGAACCGCACGGCCACTCCGGAAATTGTATAGTGTCCCAGAAATAGTTAACGCTCGCTTTCTTGATGCCTCAGCTTGTATCCACGGAAAGTCTTACAGTAACAGAACCTGTTTACGAAAATAACGCCGAATGCAGTCTTCCCAGCGCTCCTAATGTCTTACCCTTCCAGATTTCAACATACGCAAAAAAATTGGCTCTGAGCACTATGGAACTTAACTTCTGAGGTCATCAGCCGCCTAGAACTTAGAACTACTTACACCTAACTAACCTAAGGACATCACACACATCCATGCCCGAGGCAGGATAAAAACCTGCGACCGTAGCAGTCGCGCGGTTCCGGACTACAGCGCCTAGAACTCAAACATACGCAGATGTTCCCTCCGCTATGTAGAGACTCCTCATCCCAGCACAAACGATGTCAATGAATCGAGCATTCTGATTGGCTCTTATCGAATTTACCCGCCGAATTACTCACGTCGCCGGTATCGAAGCACCATTCACCTATTCTTTCTCGGTTATTTTACACAGATCGCTAAGTTGCATTGAGAGTTAAACCCGCAAACTTGTCTCCAGATTATCAAATACATACCAGACTCACAAGAATATTCGAAGCCCAGAATATATTTACCAATGTAACTACACTTAAAAATTACGATTGCTGCTACAGTTTGACACCAATCAATGTACAGGTAATGTCTCCTCTTGATGACTGTGCTTCAATATCTATAGCGCATATAATTTTCCACTTAAATACTCTCTCTCATATCCTTGTTGTTATCGATGTGCTGAATCTATACGTCCCTCACGATAGGACAAACAGTCGCCCTCTCTAGTCATGCCATAACATAAACCATAATAACTTTACAATGCAATATATACACATTTTACACAATGTAAGCCACAGTAACTTACAATACAATATATAAAAATTTTACACAAACAGTGCAGTTACCATTTATACCTGTACAGCACCGAAAAAATTATCGTACGCCTACACTCACACAGGCTATATGTTACAATGCTCCCCAGTCCTAGGGAAGCACTGTCAGCCTTTTCTTTCTTTCTATAGACCCGACATTCAGTGGTAATAAACTACTTTATACTGATCACCATTTCGCACCAAAAACTAAACCTCACAAAGTTGTCTACAGATGATCAACTACATACCAGACTCGTAAGAATATTGGAGCGTGAAACTTACCACCACCCCAGCAATATATCACCGAGTACCGTGTCGATAAACATACAGTTCATATTCTCCACCATACAAAATCATCCCTTACATCAGCGGGCAGAAGTCGCTCACAGAACTGTTCTAGAAATTAGCGATCGTTTCCCCTCGACACAAATGCGTTACTGTCTCTCCTTCCTTGTCTGCTTGCTTTTCTATGCACATCTCCAGACTCGGGGATTACAGGAACACACGTATTTTCGCCATGACATTGTACCATTTTCGCGATACTTCTCCATATCAAGCACTAGACGGCATCCTACCGATCGCTAACGCAACGTATTTCCCGACATATAGACTCGAAATCATTTCTCTACAAACACGAAACTTTAGCTACGTTGAGTGTGCTCTAGACCACTGACTAACTAGCAACAAACACATTAAAAATCATATTTCCACCCGCAAATACCGATCTCACTGATCTAACATACTCCATCCATATAATTTACAAGCCAACTAAGGTCTTTCCCATGTACAGAGAACAGGCAGACGTATCTTCCACATGTCAGATGTACACACCACAATCGATCTTCTCTCAACTAAATAAAGACGCAAAATGTGCAGAAGCAGTCAACCGAACAATTTACATGGGAGGGAATAACGGTCCAGCGCAAACGCACCTCTATACACAATTTTGTCAAATTTCCACTCGATCACGAAAGCCACCCATCTTACGATCACGATCTCAATTGAACGTCATTCGACAATGAGCAATGTATCGAAAATACACCCTACCGAAGGCAGTGGCTCTGGAAATGGAAATGTGTACCTGCCTTACGACTAGACATACTCTTCCCTCTGCTATCACAGTACTGCAAGTCAAATCCATACCTTCCTACTACAGGGCATAGTCATCTCCTTTCCACAAACACATACTTTATAAACCTGATGCTCAAATATGTACATATCACGCACCCACCTCTACTACTACTACTAATTATATTATTTTGTCAATAAATCATTGCCTACAATATTAAATAATACTGACCGAAAATCACGAAAATCAACGATGCGTGTGCATGTCCCTTATGTTCTTCTTGCTAGTCCTACCACCATGTCCTAGAAAGAGAGATGTAATCGACCAGATGCTAAAGAAAAAACCCAATCCCAACAACTACTGCATGTTACTCCCACAAGCACTGCTGGTTCTACACGTGCACACAAGTATCCTTGTTAAAAGCTATACCCGCTTTACAAATTGTGGTACATTACTTCTGAATTAGGTAGTTTTCTTTTTTCCGGACAAATACCGTGACGGTGATCGTAGGAATGTGTAAGCTCACGATGCAACGTAGTGATAAAATTACCGCATTTGAAAGTCAATCGGCTAAGGAACGTGGTATGTAAGTGGTGTCTGCGACTCCCTCACACAGCCCAAGCTAAATAATTTTATATTATTTCTAGTGCATTCTGCCTCGAGACCATATTAGACGTTCAGCGATATATCCACTGAGTTATAGGCGATAACTGATCGAGAAGGAACACAAACATTAGTAGTAGTAGATTATGTGCTGATTGAGATCGTAAGAAAATGTACACCAGTTTCCCCGATCTCTAGTGTCATGCTATCCGCTAGAAATGATGTCAGTCATTTGGAATTGGGTCTTTCCATTCGAGCACGTACCCGCGTTCGATCCTATTGACAATTCCTTTAATTATTACAACCACTACTGAATGACATTTCTGGCACTGTCGTATCTCGAAGCGAGTCACCTTTCCTGAATCTACCTGCTACAGTAAAATTCCAACATCGTTTTAGTCACCCCCTATGCATCTTCCAACTGATGCTATTTCTACAGATTTCCACATGTGATCGTTCCAATTTAAGTCGGAACTGAGCAAAAGTCAGAGAAAGAAGACTGGTGCTGCCATCTTTTGAAAATCTTACCTTGGGGCTAATGGTCACCATCATCCTCGAAGTACTTCCTATCTGCACGTACACACCGGTCCCAGCACTTCTGCCACTGGTCAAACATTTTCTGGAAGCCCTGTTCTTTGAGGGTGTTTATCACTGCCAGCGATGCTTGTTGAATTCTCTCTAGAGTGTCGAACCGACGGCCTTTCAACTTGAGTTTCATTTTTTGGGAATAGTGCAAAGTCATGAGGCTCCAAATCTGGCGAGTATGGTGGCTGGGATACAACCACCATGTTGTTTTTTGCCAAAAAGGTCCTGGTGAGCAAGGACGTGTGACAGGGCGTGTCGTCATGATGCAGCAGCCAGTTCCCTGGACGCCAAAGTTTTGGCCATCAAAGCCGAACATTTTCGTGGAGTCATTGCAAAACTTCACAGTAGTATGAGGAATTCAATGTTTGGTTGGGTGCGACGAATTCTTTGTGCACAATTCTCTTGGTATCAAAGAAAACGATGATCATGCTCTTCAGTTTGCCCTTCACCTGTCTTGCATTTTTGGGTCTTGGAGAGCTCAGGATCTACCACTGGGACAACTGTTGCTTTGTCTCTGGGTCACAACCGTCAATACAGCTCTCGTCACTGATGATAACCCGTGACAAGAAGATTGGATCATCAAGTGCGGTCTGATGAAGGTCCGTGCACACTTCAACACACTGTGCCTTCTGACTGGCAGTCCAGATTCTTGGCACAAATTTTGCGGCGACACGATGCATGCCAAATTCATCAGTCAACATTCGTTGACATGTCCCATAACCAATCCCCCCCTCTGCAAGGTCTTGAATGGTTCGACGTCGATCCCCACGAACCAATTGTTGAAGTTCGGTAACAATGTCTGACGTTGTGCGGCTAATGGACCTTCCAGTGTGAGCATCACCTTTGACATCTGTAGGGCCGGCCCTGAACTGAGCATGCCACACACACACACACACACACACACACACAGCTCATGCTCTGTCCCCCAAACACTTGTTGAATCATTGCAAGGGTCTCCATAGCAATTAGCACTTTTCCTGAGATTCGCACAGAATTTGATACACAGGCAAAGTTCTGTTTGCGGATCCACTGTAAAATCGCCACCCACCAAACACTGAGTATTACGGAAATCACTGTGGAAATGCAGAACGTCCTCCCAGCTGAATGCCACTCTGCACAATGACTCATCAGATATGCAGCACTCGCCACCTACCAGTGCAAAGATCTACTACTCCTACTTTCCAGATGGCAGCTCCAGTCCCGAAAATTTTGGATTCCACGTCATAAACAAATATGTAAGAGAGAAAATGGGAGCTCATGACTTTTCTTTGTCTTTTTGTTTGTTGGGTAGTTGGTTTTGCATATAATTACAACTGCACATCAAAAGTATTAGTCCATTGTGTATTTTATATCCTGACAGAATACAGATTGCATTCTACAGGCAATAAAAATTAGTTGATCGTATAACTTCTTCACATTTACCATGGAAATTACTTTTGATGCACATACAGTTTACATGCACAAACCTAAAAATATTTTTGTGTTGCTTTCATTGTTGTATTTTACCTTTGTGTTGAAGAAATTGCATCTTTTTGCATTGTATGATACATCTGTATTGTTTTCTTTATTTTTTCTACAATGACGTTGTTTCATGTTACAAATATTTCAGTTTTGCTATAAATATTGTTTACTTCTAAGTTACAGACAGGAGGATAACTATGTAGAGAAAACTGTCCCATAGGTTACCCACCACTTTATACATCCTATCTCAGTTTCTATATGGTTCACGGCTTTGTTTTTAGAAGAATCTACACACACACACACACACACACACACACACACACACACACAAGATAGCCGTGTGTGTGTGTGTGTGTGTGTGTGTGTGAGGGGGGAGTACTAGTTAGCTCTGAAGAAGGATATTCTCAAGAAGCTTCGTAACATTTTCAGTCTTGTATTTGCATTGCTCAATGCCTCAGATATGTGATGAATTGTTTCCTTTACTACTTCCATTATTTATATTCCACCTTGTATGTTCCACTATATTTGTAGCAGTCACTTTTTCTGGTGTGATTCAGCTTTCAACTTCATACTGTAGTTCTATTATTTCCACCTACAGTGTGTAATTTACAGAACAGATGTTCACAGCGTATGGTGACACACAAAATTCTTCAAATTCCATATTTAACTTCCTTAAAAGAACTACAATTAGTTAATGTGATGATTTTCATAAACTACTGAACTGGCAAGTGAGAGTAGCAGGTGAAGTTGCCTTTTACTTCCCTTGCCATGCTATTTGTCTTGGTCAACTATGCATTTGCAATGAGCTTCATTGAATGGCACTGGTATAGACTGTGGTATGCTTTTAAATTAGTTACAACACTACTCAAGCAGGGAAAACTGCTGGAACCGATCATTAGTAATGAACAAGATCAAATTTGGCCATATTGTTTTGGGAAAAAAAAGAACTATACTGCTACATGATAGCACAATCCTCAGATATGCTGATTCACTCACTATATACTGTCGTAAAATTAGACTGGGCTTCAGTATATGTTAAAGTTGTACTGACAGTAAACCTATTTTGTGGGTTTCTGAATGAGTTATAGTATATCAAGTTATGAATTTTATAATACAGTAATCCATTTGAGGCACTGAGAACCATTAGGGCCTAAACCACATCACCGTTGATTGTGAGATTTTAGCATTTATTTATGCTTCTGAAATCTGATGATCTTATGGTGAGCCAGGTTTATCTGCACTGTAGGCCCACACTGTACAGGGTGTTTCAAAAATGACCGGTATATTTGAAACGGCAATAAAAACTAAACGAGCAGCGATAGAAATACACCGTTTGTTGCAATATGCTTGGGACAACAGTACATTTTCAGGTAGACAAACTTTCGAAATTACAATAGTTGCAATTTTCAACAACAGATGGTGCTGCGGTCTGGGAAACTCAATAGTACGATATTTTCCACATATCCACCATGCGTAGCAATAATATGGCATAGTCTCTGAATGAAATTACCCGAAACCTTTGACAACGTGTCTGGCGGAATGGCTTCACATGCAGATGAGATGTACTGCTTCAGCTGTTCAATTATTTCTGGATTCTGGCGGTACACCTGGTCTTTCAAGTGTCCCCACAGAAAGAAGTCACAGGGGTTCATGTCTGGCGAATAGGGAGGCCAATCCACGCCGCCTCCTGTATGTTTCGGATAGCCCAATGCAATCACATGATCATCGAAATATTCATTCAGGAAATTAAAGACGTCGGCCGTGCGATGTGGCCGGGCACCATCTTGCATAAACCACGAGGTGTTCGCAGTGTCGTCTAAGGCAGTTTGCACCGCCACAAATTCACAAAGAATGTCCAGATAGCGTGATGCAGTAATCGTTTCGGATCTGAAAAATGGGCCAATGATTCCTTTGGAAGAAATGGCGGCCCAGACCAGTACTTTTTGAGGATGCAGGGACGATGGGACTGCAACATGGGGCTTTTCGGTTCCCCATATGCGCCAGTTCTGTTTATTGACGAAGCCGTCCAGGCAAAAATAAGCTTCGTCAGTAAACCAAATGCTGCCCACATGAATTGAAGTTTTGGATGCTGTCTGTCTGTATGGAAGAGGTCACATTATTGGAAAAAGAGAAAATCAGAGAAGATACCAATTCCAAAACTGTTCGGGGAAGTCTCTAACATTTTGCACTAAATGTGAAGTACTCCTTATTTTTCAAACTTCCATAACTAACTAAACTCGCCAACTAAGTGTTTGATTGTAGCTGTACCATCTAACTAGCTACTAATTTCTATGAATAATTGTTTTCCAACATTCAGGTCACTAATAATTAGATTCAACATTCTTAGTAAGTGTAACTAAATGAACCTGTAGTTTCTAATCACTAACTTCCATAGATAATCACAGTTAACCCTGTTACCAAGTGTATGGCTGTTATGACTCCATTTAGAGGCTAATTACAAACTTCCATAAATTAATTCTCATAATCTTTAAAGAGTGCTTAATTTATTTTGTAATTTGAGCATTTAAACAAATCTTTCTTTCTTTGAAATTTATCATTTTGTTTCTAATTTGTCTCCTTAAAAATAAAGTGGAACACAAATTGTAAAGGAAGAAAGAAAGCTGAAGAAGGATAGTTTTCTTTATAGGACACCACAAGTGCCTGGCATCATATTTACAGGACAGTGATAATTTTTATTTCTGTCAGAGGGAATCAATTTGAACTTCAGCTATATGTTGTTTTAGACCTTCTACACACTGCCTTAAAATGTTTAAAGAAATTCGCACTTATAAAAAAGTACTAATGGGTTAAGATAGGCAATCCAACTTACATCATCCACACTTGGAGCAGATAATGTAAGTTGTATTGCCTATCTTAATGTGCATAAAATATTTTCTCCACCAGTTTTATTTTGCACACCTTACAGATAGTATTTCATGTAGAGCAACCAGTAAGGCGGAGAACAATGTCTAGGAAAGTAGGTTGTCGAGCAAAACTAGTGAAGCAGATCTGTACGTACACGATGTTGTGGAGGAAAGAACTGTTGCTGTCCTTGTCAGAACTCGATTTTTTTAATGAATCTGAAGAAGAAAAGGGTTCCAGGAGTTGAAAGTGTTGTAAAAGTTCCTCTAGGTTGCCCGTGAACAGGTTGGTATAACATGGTGTATACCCTTAACCCTTTCCACCCTGGCCCGCATGATCATTCAAGTTCGATTTTAAATTTGCCCCACCTCACATACATAACTTTTCTGCATCACTCCAAACAGCAACGACTGTGAGGGCTTCCAGCTCGTGTTTGGTAGCTGTTTCATTTCATAATGTGACCACCAGAGAGCAGTAGATGACTTCAAGCTTCGACGAGAAGACATGACTATGCATTCGCGAGGTAAATACAATGTATTTTCCACTATTTCATTCATTTAAGGCAATGCTGCATTATGTTTGACTGAGAATATTTCGATTGACGTATATAAGGTGTCTAAACAAGTGCATGATGTGCCAGTTGTATTTTATAAATGTTTGTATTTGGAACAGCATGATTGTGCATCTCAGATGTTAATGATGCCAAGCTTTGATGCTAACGTCACTTTCACATACAGTCAGTACAGTAAATATTTGCACTAAGATCTATGAATGAATAGTACTGCTTTGGTTTTTATATAAAAATAAAATATCTTTTTGTCTTTTAGGGTTAACAGATGAAGAAATGGTACAACTTATTTTGGAGGATTCCGATTTAAGTGACCTCTCCAGTGACGACAATGACGATGATTTTGAACCACGTCACATTGCATCAAGTGTTACCAATATTTGTGCATTTTCAAGGAAAAACACTGCTTTTGTTTGTGTGTGTGTGTGTGTGTGTGTGTGTGTGTGTGTGTGTGTGTGAGAGAGAGAGAGAGAGAGAGAGAGAGAGAATTATTTTGCAACATATATATATTTTGGTTTCTAGACAACAAATTGTGTGTCAGTACAACAAATATATGGGTGGCATAGACCGCCACGAGTGGCTTCTTGAGACACATATGATCACAGTATGTGAGACTTTTGTCACACTATTGTATTCAGAGCCCTTGAAAGAAAAATAAATAAAAGCACTTCTTGAACACCACAACTAATATTATTTTGACTGAGATAAAACCTAACTAGCTTGATCGTGCTAGTGATGTTTTTGGGGGAAAAAAATCACCCAGAGAATTTTTTCAGTAGTTTTACCTGATTCCATATGTCATAATGCATGAGAATTGACATATTTCAGATAAAGGTTTTAAAAAATTTCCTCATGGTGGAAAGGGATAAAGTAACAAGCTTGATGGATCACTTTATAGGGAACAGAAGCAACTGGGTTTCCAAGATGTAGCAAGCTATCAGTTCAGTAGTAACTGGGCATGCCCTGTAGCCTGAGGCAATTTCCTGTTTCCTAAAACCATTACTCACTATATTCTTTTGTCTAATGTGCAATACTGACATACAAGAAGTAGTATGTAATAGGCTGTACACAAACCTGCACCACAGACAATATGGCTGGTCTGTCTGCTGTCCTCTAGTGACTAGACTATATAAATTACACACCACACAATGACTATGTCTGCCAAAGCAGAATGCAGACTGGAGATGAGTACTCTGCTGGTATGTGGTTGGCACCTAAATTGGTCATGTTGATCCTGTGCTCTGGCATGCGGTTGGCCTTAGGTCTAGGCTAAAACTGCTGTACTGTAATCAAAATCCCTGCCAAGATTTAGCACTGCTCACACATGCCTTCTCAAACTCTTCGGTCCTGGTAGGTTTGTGTACCATGGACAGAGTTGCGAGAGGCACTACTGACACATACTTCTTAGGGCATGGCTATTGCATCTCAGATGAAAGAATATTGGGTGTGGTCAAATGACAACAGCCAGCAAATGGCTTCAGGCTATTGGGCATGGCCAGATACTTCTCCACCAACACCTTGCTACGAAAAGTTCAGTTATACAGATAACAGTATGGACCTTAAAACTCAGCTGCATCAACTAATTTTTAGAAGTAAATGTGGCATTGAGTAACCAATAGCCATGTAAATACAACGGAAAATGTTGCCAAACTTTTGGGCATGTTCTTCAAAAATAACAAAGTACTGCTCTCTCTCTCTCTCTCTCTGCCCCCCCCCCCCTCTCCCAAGTCACAAGCCACTCAATATCTTAACTATATACTACGAACAACTATGGCTCATAGTTTAAAAGAATAATTGACCATGAACTGGACAGATATGTACCCAGTAGAACAATTCATAATGGGAGGGAACCTCCATGGTATACAGCCACTGTAAAGGAACTTCTAAAGAAACGGAGACTACTGCGTAATAGGTAAAACAAAGCACAGGACTGTAGATAGAGATATGCTGAACAAAATATGTTTGGCAGTCAAGAGAGCAATGTGCAAAGCCTTCAGTTATTACAAAAGCAGAATATTGTCAAATAATCTTTCACAATTCCCAAAGAATTTCTGATCACATGTAAAGGCTGTTAGTGACACAAAAGTTGGTGTCCAATCAATCAGGGACAAGACTGGAACTGAAAGTTAGAACAGCAAAGCAAAAGCAGAAATGCTTAACACTTTTCAAATTCTCCTTTACAAAGGAAAACCCAGGAGTAGTGCCCCAACTTAACTCTCATACCAGTGAAAATACGAGTGAATCAGATACAAGTGTCGGTCACATTGAGAAACAGTTGAAATCGTTAAAATTGAACTAAGCCCCAGGACTTGACAAAATCCGTATTAGATTCCGTACCCAATTCTCGGTTAGGTTAGTCTCTCTGTTAACTATAATAATCTGACATAGATACCTTCAACAAAAAACTGGACCCAGTAGTTGGAAGGAAGCAGAGGTTACACCTGTATACAAGAAGGGTAGTAGAAGTGATCCAAAAAGCTACCATCCAATATCCTTGATATCCATTTGTTGTTGAATCCTAGTACATATTCTGAGCTCAAACATAGTGCGCCATCTCAAACAGAGTGACCTTCTCCATGTCAACCAGCACGGATTTTGAAAACACTCGCACTTTTCTCGCACAACATTCTGAAGGCTATAAGTAAGCATTTGACTCAGTAGTGCACCTACGCTTATTATCAACAGCAAGATCATATGGGGTACCAGGCACATTTGAGGATTTCTTGGTAGGGAGAACACAGAATGTTATCTTGAATGGAGAGTTGACAGATATAGGAATAACTTTGGTTGTGTGTCGGATCCCTTGCAGTTCACGTTGTATGTCAATATGAGACTGGAATAGAAGGGAGAACCGATAGAGGTGCTCAAGGTACCCTCCGCCACACACCGTCAGGTGGCTTGCGGAGTATGGATGTAGATGTAGATGTATGTCAATGACCTTGCGGTCAGTATTATTAGTAACCTCAGACTTTATGCAGTGATGCAGTTATCTAGAATGATGCAGTGATGCAGTTATCTAGAATGATGCAGTTATCTAGAACAACTACAGTCTGCAAGAAACTACACAAATATTGAATCATACGTCAGTAAGATTTCAAAGTGGTGCAGTGATTGGCAGTTTGATTTAAATGTTCAAAAATGTATAGCTGTGCACTTCACAAAAAAATGGTATCCTGTGAATATAATATTAATCAACTCAGAAATATTTGGTGTAAAGCTTGACAGTTACACAAAGTGGCACGATCACATAGACTCAATCACAGGCAATGAAGGCAGCAGACTTTGATTTATTGGTAGAATATTAGGGAAATGCAATCAGTCTACAAAGGAGATTCCTTACAAATCACTCGTGCGACCCATCCTATAATACTGCTCAAGTGTGTGGTGGGACCCATATCAAATATGACTAGCAGTGGATATTGAACATGTACCAAGAAGGGCAGCACAAATAGTCACAGGTTTGTTTGACCCATGGGAGAGTGTCACCGACATGTTAAAAGAATTATCCCTAGAAAAGTCTACTGACAAAGATTCAAAAACTGGCTTTAAATGATGACTCTAGGAATATGCCATAACCCTCTACATATCACTGCCATAGGGATCATGAGAATAAGATTAGATTATTACAAAACTTTAAGAAGCATTTAAACAATCATTTTTCCCCCACTTCATATGTGAATAGAACAGGAGAAAGCCCTAATAAATGGTACAGTGGGACATATCCTCTGCCATGCACTTCACAGTGGTTCACAGAGTATAAATGTAGATGGTGACATGCTGAACTGTTGCCTTTACTACTTTCCTTATTTATAATCTACCAGTGCCTCTCCATTACCATCTCTCTTATCAAATAATTTTTATTCTGAGATGATCAATTGCTGAAATCTAGGATCCAAGAATAAAATATAATTGGAAGATGAGTTCAACACATTTTTATTGAAATTCACTAAGATTATTGTAAGTGTGGGAAAAAAGAGAGATTTTTTTGTAATTGAGGGGGGGGGGGTGATGAGGGGGTTACTAAATAATATTAAAATAAGATCATGTTTCTACACAGAGGAACAAAGCAGGTGGAGGGAGGGAGGAACTCAGGAGTAAACATTATTGTAAGGAGGACAGTGAAAACAATATTATTCATATTGAAGAAATCTAACAGAATAATAGAACTTCTTTTAAAGATAAAAGAGAGATATTACACTTTCCACTGAAGTAATACAAACTGATGCATCAAAGTGATCACATCTCATAAATGTAAGAACCCCCCCCCCCCCCTCCCCTGGCCCCTCGCAAAATGATAATGGGAGATGCTGAAGAATCAGTAAGATAAAGACTAAAGAATGATACACTACTAAAAATGACAGACGCCATCCATTATTAAAATTTGTAGAGGGGAACAACATGGTTGCCTTTAAAATAATCTTTCAGAGGAATACAAATAATAACAAAATTTTGAAAGATCCTGGCAGCTTAAAACTGTGTGCAGGTTAGGACTTCAACCCTTCCTTTGGTGGGCACTGAGAAGGAGAGAAGTACTAGCAGATTTAGGTCATGGATTGTACTGGGATGGCTCAGTTGGTACGACAATTGCACACAAATATAAAGATTACAGGTTTGAGCTGTGGTCAAAAATACAGTTTTAATCCCTCAGGAATTTCCAAAAAGCACACACTCCACTGCAGAGTGAAACATGCATTCTAGAAATAAATAGGTAGGGTAGGTTGTTCACCACAGTACTTTATTAGGCATGGTCCTATTGAAGATGGTTTCCCTTGCCCTCCTCTGACCTTCAGTTGATGTACAAGAGGGCTGTTCAAAAAGTAAGGTGACTTTTCAAATTCTGTGGGCAACGTACATTCGATTATTGATCTTTTTTTCTGTTATGTTGGTACACATGTCCCAAACATATGTTCACAGTTTCAAGTGTACAGCATACTTAGTTTGTTTTTGACAGGTAGAAAAGTTAGATGTATATTAGTGTGCTCGGCAATTTTCGATTACTATAAAAAATGGAGCAAAGAATTTGCATCAAAGTTTGTGTGAAAAATGGAATCAAATTTTCTAAAACACTTGAAATGTTGACAGTGGCATATGGTGACTCTGCTGTAAGTAAAAAAAAAAAAAAGTTTACAAGTGGTACAAGCTCTTCCAAGATGGCTGAGAAGACGCCAATGACGAACCTCACTTTGGCGCCCCAGATCATCATCAAAAGATGATAATGTCGAAGTTGTGAAGAAAATTGTTTTGAAAAATCATCAAATTACTGTAAAAGAGGTTGCTGAAGATGATGGCATGTCGGTTGGCTAATGAAATGCAATTTTTTTGGATGTTCTGAGCATGAAATGCTTGTCAGCAAAGTTTGTTCCAAAACTCCTCAATTTTGATCAGGAGAACCATTGCGAGAGCATCGCTCATGAGTTCTTAATTGACATCAATGATGATCCTGATTCGCTCAAAAGGGTCATAACTGGTGATGAAACATGTGTTTATGGTTATGACATTGAAACCAAAGCCCACTCGTCCCAATGGAAGCATCCTGGAGAGCCAAGAATGAAAAAAACACACCAGGTTCAGTCAAATGTCAAAGTTCTGCTCACTGTTTTTTTCAATTACTGTGGCATAGTGCACCATGTATTTTTGCTCAATGTTGTACAGTTAAGGAGAAGTATTACCTAGACATTATGCACTGTTTTCAAGAAGCAATACGCAAAAAAGTCCGGAATTGTGGAAAACAATTCATGGCTTTTGCACCACCACAATGCACCTGATCATTCATCATTGCTCGTGAGAGATTTTTTAGCCAAAAACAACACGACAATCATGCCTCAGCCACCGTATTCACTGGATTTGGCCCACTGTAACTTTTTCCTGTTATCCAAAACTGAAGAGACTTATGAAAGGATGAAGATTTTCAACAATTGAGGAAATAAAAACTGCATCACTGGAAGTACTCAAGGCTGAACCAAAAAGTGCTTATGAGAAGTGCTTCAAGGATTGGAAGAAGCATTGGCGCAAGTGTATTGTATCTGAGGGGGATTACTTTGAAGGGGACAACATAAATATTGATGAAGAGCTAAATATTTTTTCATAAAAATATATAGTCACATTACTTTTTGAACAAACCTCATATAATCAGTTAGAGTGGGACCTACAGGTTAATATAAAAAAATAGTGCAACTTGGCATTTTTCAAATTAATAATTTTTTTTTTTTTTCAGAAGAGAAAGAACTTTTAAGTCACAGAGGAAAACATCCTTGGTCCAACTGCAGATTGAACCCCAGTGCTTTGAATTTGATATGTGGTACTTGCACCCTCAGCCAGTGAATGGTTAAAGTTGGAGGCAGGAAAGAAAGCAAGGCTTTCTCCCAGCTGCCACCAGTATTTAGACACACAGTCAACTGCACCATACATTTTCAATGCCAAGAGCATGTATTGAAATCGTTTTAGAGAAAACTTGTGTTGAAAATGTAACATTATCAATGCATAGAGCATACTCAGAAAGCACATTATGCAAAACATCCTGGAAGTTACATATACTTTTGGAGATACTGGTGTTTTCTCGATGTGCTTATGGGCAGCATGTAATGCCGTTCGAGAGCTGCAATTCAACAGTAATGTGTACTTCATATACAGCAAGCATTCGCCATTCACATTTACAAATATCTTTCGATATGAGGAAATTGTCATGAAATTAAAGATTTTTCATTAAATTTTGTAAAAACATGTTCAGAACAACTATCCTCCATTTTATGGCCTCAGCGTAGATTTTTAAAATATATTATACAATATAGAAATTCACAAATCCGTATGATTTTGGAGCAGAGTAAAGTTGTTCCTCCAGCCAGAATGCAAGTTTTGTAAGATCTTTCAGCACCTGCACTTGACCATGTCCAATCTTTAAAAAATTCCTGTGGCTTTGTTTCACAGGCTAGGATGATACTTTTCATCAAAGATGATACGTTTTACTGGGTTTTCCTCAGAAAAAGATACTTAAATGTAAAAAAATTATCAAGTCACAGCAGCGACCCAAATGGGAGTGCTACGAGTCATTCAGTTCCCAGATGCAGTTCTCTGGGTGAAAGAAGCCACTAGAAAGTTGAGAGCGAATGTCTCATCCACTGTCCGCACCAACCAGAGGTGTGTTACGATGGAATGACACCATCACTGTGTTACTCTGACCTTGGAAACTAAGTGTCATGTGTGTGCATGGAGACTTGAAAATTTTTCAAATTCTAAATACTGTTGAGTAGCTGCAGCACTTCAAACATTCTAAATAATTTTTCCCATAATGTTGGTGTTTACTGCTGCATGGTGAGTAGATTATTTTCTATCAAGGAATATTAATTCAACTTTTATGTTTACAAGAATCCACTTTAGAGTGAGCTATTAAATGAATTTTGCCGACATGACTTGCACCTTCCTGATCTGTTTCTAATCTAATGGTGAATGCAGACTCAAGAGTGAAAAATGAGGGGAGAACTAAGATTTATTATTGCATACACAGCTTCCACGAATGACTTGATAGCTGTTATTGTAATTGAAGCACTAGATGCTATTGCTGTGGTCTTCATTCCAAAGAGTGGTTTGAAGCAACTTTTCACGCTCTCTATCCTGTACGAGCCCCCTCATCTCCAAATAACCTCTGCCATCCACACGCTTCTGAATCTGCTTGCTACATTCATCTCTTGGCCTCCCTCTATGATTTTTACTCTCCCCCCCTCCCCCCTACCACACACACACACACGAAATTCGTGATCCCTTGATGTCTCAGAATGTGTCCTATCGATGATCCCTTCTTCTAGTAAGGTTGTGTCACAAATTTATTTTTTCTTTTCTCATTAACTCTATTCCAGATTAGTTGCATGAACTGCCTATCTAATCTTAAACATTTGTTTGTAGTATCACTTTCCAAAAGCTTGTATTCTCTAAGCTAAACTAGTTATCGTCCACATTTCTCATTGATACTTGGCTACACACCAGGCAAAATGTATTTGAGAAGACTTCCTAACACTTAAATTTATTTTTGATATTAACCAATTTCTCTTCTTCATAAACACTTTTCTTGTTACTTCCAGTCTACATCTTACATCCTCTCTACTTTAGCCATCATCAGTTATTTTGCTACCCAAATAGCAAAACTCATCTACCACTTTAAGTCTCATTTCCTAATCTTATTTCCTTCAGAATCTTCTGATTTAATGTGACTACATTCCACTATCCTTGTTTTGACTTTGTTGATGTTCATCTTATATCCTCATTTTAAGACACTGTCCATTCCGTTCAACTGCTCTTCTAAGTCTTTTGCTGTCTGACAAAATTGTAACATCACCGGCAAACATTATTTCTTCTACCTGAATCTCAATTCCTACTCCAAATTTTTGTTTGGTTTCCTTTGCTGCTTGCTCAGTGTACAGATTGAACAACATAGGAGATAGGCTATAAAACTGCCTCACTCTCTTCCCTTTCATGCCCCCCATCTCTTATAACCACCACCTGGTTTCAGTACAAATTGTAAATAGCCTTTTGATCCTTGTATTTTACCCCTGTCCCCTTCACAATTTGAACGAGAGTGTTCCAGTCAAAAACTTTCTCGAAGTTTACAAATGTAGGTTTGTCTTTCCTTAACCTATCCTCTTAGGTAAGTAATAGGGTCAGTAATGCTTCGGGGTGTTCATGCATTTCTCCAAAATCAAAACTGATCTTCCCTGAGGTCAGCTTCTACATTTTTCCATTCTTCTGTAAAGAATCAAAGTTATTATTTTGCAACCATGACTTATTAAACTGACATTTTGGTAATTTTTAAACGTGTCAGTGCCTGCTTTCTTTGGAATTGGAATTATTACATTCTTCTTGAAGAGTGAGTGTGTTTCGCCTGTCTCTCACATCTTGCACACCAGATGGACTAATTTTGTAATGGTTGGCTCTACCAAGGCTATTAATGGTTTGGATGTAACATAGTCTACTCCCAGGGCCTTGTTTAGGCTTAGGTCTTTCAACACACAGTCAAATTCTTCATATTTCCTATCTCATCCTTATCTATGTCATTTTCCCTTTCTATAATATTGCTTTCAAGTTCATCTCCTTAGTATAGGCCCTCTATAAATTCCTTTCACCTTTACCTTCTTTGGTTAAGGCTGGTTTTCCATCTGATCTCTTCATATTCATGTAATTGCTTCTCTTTCCTCCAAAGACTTTAATTTTCTAATAGACGATATCTATCTTTTCCCTAGTGAAATATTGTTCTAAAGCCTTATATTTATGCTCTAACCATTCCTGCTTATTAATTTTGCACTTCCGATCAACCTCATTTTTTAGATGTTTGTATTCCCTTTCACCTGCTACATTTTTAACTTTTCTCCTTTCATCTGTTAAATTCAAAATCTCCTGTGCTATAGGATGATTTCTACTAGGCCTGGTCTTTTTACCTATTTAATCCTCTGTTGCCTTCACTATTTCATCTCTTAAGGCTACCCATTTGTCTCCTACTATGTTCATTCTCGTTCTAGTCATCCACTGAATAGTGTTCCCTCTGGAACTTTCAACTGTGTCTGGTTCTTTCAACTTACCAGATCCCATTTCCTCAGTTTCCTACCTTTTTTCAGTAATTTCTTCAGCTTTAATCTACAGTTCATAACCAATACATTGTGGTCAGAGTCCACATCTGTCCTACAATTTAAAATCTCTGTGTTACCATTATATAATCAATCTGAAACCTTCAGTGTCACCAGGTCTCTTTCATGTACACAATCCTGTTTCATGATTCTTAAACGAAGTTTTAGCGACGATTAAATTATGCTCCGCGCAAAATTCTGCCAAGTACCTTCCTCTTTGATTCCTTTCCCAAAGTCGATGTTCACCTACTATTTTTCCTTCTTTTCCTTTTCCTACTCTCTAATTTGTGCTCCCCATCACAATTAAATTTTCACCTCCTTTACGTATCTCAATAATTTATTTTATCCCCTTATACATTACTTCAATCTCTTCATCACCTGCAGAGCTAGTTGGCATATAATCTTGTACTACTGTTGTGGGTGTTGACTTTGGGTCTATCTTGGCTACAATAATGCGTTTACTATGCTGTTCATAGTAGTTTACCCATATTCCTATTTTCTTATTCATTATTAAGCCTGCTCCTGCATTACCCCCATTTGATTTTATACTTATAACCGCATATTCACCTGTCTAGAAGCCCTGTTCCTCCTGCCACCGAACTTCACTAATTCCCTCTATATTTAACTTCACCCTAAATCTTCTAACCTACCTGTGCGATTAAGGGATATAACATTCCATGCTACGATCCATAGGATCCTCCTGATGACAACATCCATCTAAATAATCCCCACCCGGAGATCCGAAGGGGGACTATTTTACCTCTAGAATACTTTACCTAAAATGATGCCATCATCATTTAACCATGTGGTGGAGGCTTTCGGCCATTCGCTGTGAGAGCACAGCAAGGCCATATTGGTTGACGTTCAGGGCCAGATCAATCATTGAATGTGTTGCTCGCAAAACTACTGTAAAGGGCTGCTGTCTCTCTTTGGAAACCACCTCTGTCTGGCCTGTCAACAGATACCCATCCGCTACGGGACCTACAATGTGGCTATCTGTATCACTGAGACACGCAAGCCACCCCACCGACATCAATGTTCATGGTTCATGGGGCAGAAACCTTGTGTTATACAGTGTGTGTTCCATTCCACGTAGGGAGTTGCAACCTCACTAAAAATATTTCAGTAGCTGTGCTGCAATGCTGATCTTGTGTTTCAGTGATAATAGATTAAGCACTTTGCAGGTGGGGAAACATCCAGGTTATCTTTTGTTTTTACCACAAAAGTTCCTACTGAGTTGGGCATGCATGAGTATTTCAGCCGGATGCAGGGTCTTCATTTATGACCCCTCAAAGCAGTTTGCACATTTACCCCCAATACCCTCAATATGTATGTGAAGGAAGAAACACTGAAACATAACATTCTCTACACAATAATCTTCCCCCCCCATGAACCATGGACCTTGCCGTTGGTGGGGAGGCTTGCGTGCCTCAGCGATACAGATAGTCGTACCGTAGGTACAACCACAACGGAGGGGTATCTGTTGAGAGGCCAGACAAACGTGTGGTTCCTGAAGAGGGGCAGCAGCCTTTTCAGTAGTTGCAAGGGCAACAGTCTGGATGATTGACTGATCTGGCCTTGTAACAATAACCAAAACGGCCTTGCTGTGCTGGTACTGCGCACGGCTGAAAGCAAGGGGAAACTACGGCCGTAATTTTTCCCGAGGGCATGCAGCTTTACTGTATGATTAAATGATGATGGCGTCCTCTTGGGTAAAATATTCCGGAGGTAAAATAGTCCCCCATTCGGATCTCTGGGCGGGGACTACTCAAGAGGATGTCGTTATCAGGAGAAAGAAAACTGGTGTTCTACGGATCGGAGCGTGGAATGTCAGATCCCTTAATCGGGCAGGTAGGTTAGAAAATTTAAAAAGGGAAATGGATAGGTTAAAGTTAGATATAGTGGGAATTAGTGAAGTTCGGTGGCAGGAGGAACAAGACTTCTGGTCAGGTGACTACAGGGTTATAAACACAAAGTCAAATAGGGGGAATGCAGGAGTAGGTTTAATAATGAATAGGAAAATAGGAATGCGGGTAAGCTACTACAAACAGCATAGTGAACGCATTATTGTGGCCAAGATAGATACGAAGCCCACACCTACTACCGTAGTACAAGTTTATATGCCAACTAGCTCTGCAGATGACGAAGAAATTGAAGAAATGTATGATGAAATAAAAGAAATTATTCAGATAGTGAAGGGAGACGAAAATTTAATAGTCATGGGTGACTGGAATTCGAGTGTAGGAAAAGGGAGAGAAGGAAATGTAGTAGGTGAATATGGATTGGGGCTAAGAAATGAAAGAGGGAGCCGCCTGGTAGAATTTTGCACAGAGCACAACTTAATCATAGCTAACACTTGGTTTAAGAATCATGATAGAAGGTTGTATACATGGAAGAACCCTGGAGATACTAAAAGGTATCAGATAGATTATATAATGGTAAGACAGAGATTTAGGAACCAGGTTTTAAATTGTAAGACATTTCCAGGGGCAGATGTGGACTCTGACCACAATCTATTGGTTATGACCTGTAGAGTAAAACTGAAGAAACTGCAAAAAGGTGGGAATTTAAGGAGATGGGACCTGGATAAACTGAAAGAACCAGAGGTTGTACAGAGTTTCAGGGAGAGCATAAGGGAACAATTGAAAGGAATGGGGGAAAGAAATACAGTAGAAGAAGAATGGGTAGCTCTGAGGGATGAAGTAGTGAAGGTAGCAGAGGATCAAGTAGGTAAAAAGAAGAGGGTTAGTAGAAATCCTTGGGTAACAGAAGAAATATTGAATTTAATTGATGAAAGGAGAAAATATAAAAATGCAGTAAATGAAGCAGGCAAAAAGGAATACAAACGTCTCAAAAATGAGATCGACAGGAAGTGCAAAATGGCTAAGCAGGGATGGCTAGAGGACAAATGTAAGGATGTAGAGGCTTATCTCACTAGGGGTAAGATAGATACTGCCTACAGGAAAATTAAAGAGACCTTTGGAGATAAGAGAACCACATGTATGAACATCAAGAGCTCAGATGGAAACCCAGTTCTAAGCAAAGAAGGGAAAGCAGAAAGGTGGAAGGAGTATATAGAGGGTCTATACAAGAGCGACGCACTTGAGGACAATATTATGGAAATGGAAGAGGATGTAGATGAAGATGAAATGGGAGATACGATACTGCGTGAAGAGTTTGACAGAGCACTGAAAGACCTGAGTCGAAACAAGGCCCCCGGAGTAGACAACATTCCATTGGAACTACTGACGGCCTTGGGAGAGCCAGTCCTGACAAAACTCTACCACCTGGTGAGCAAGATGTATGAAACAGGCGAAATACCCTCAGACTTCAAGAAGAATATAATAATTCCAATCCCAAAGAAAGCAGGTGTTGACAGATGTGAAAATTACCGAACAATCAGTTTAATAAGCCACAGCTGCAAAGTACTAACACGAATTCTTTACAGACGAATGGAAAAACTAGTAGAAGCCGACCTCGGGGAAGATCAGTTTGGATTCCGTAGAAATACTGGAACACGTGAGGCAATACTGACCTTACGACTTATCTTAGAAGAAAGATTAAGGAAAGGCAAATCTACGTTTCTAGCATTTGTAGACTTAGAGAAAGCTTTTGATAATGTTGACTGGAATACTCTCTTTCAAATTCTAAAGGTGGCAGGGGTAAAATACAGGGAGCGAAAGGCTATTTACAACTTGTACAGAAACCAGATGGCAGTTATAAGAGTCGAGGGACATGAAAGGGAAGCAGTGGTTGGGAAGGGAGTAAGGCAGGGTTGTAGCCTCTCCCCGATGTTATTCAATCTGTATATTGAGCAAGCAGTAAAGGAAACAAAAGAAAAATTCGGAGTAGGTATTAAAATCCATGGAGAAGAAATAAAAACCTTGAGGTTTGCCGATGACATTGTAATTCTGTCAGAGACAGCAAAGGACCTGGAAGAGCAGTTGAACGGAATGGACAGTGTCTTAAAAGGAGGATATAAAATGAACATCAACAAAAGCAAAACAAGGATAATGGAATGTAGTCGAATTAAGTCGGGTGATGCTGAGGGAATTAGATTAGGAAATGAGGCACTTAAAGTAGTAAAGGAGTTTTGCTATTTGGGGAGCAAAATAACTGATGATGGTTGAAGTAGAGAGGATATAAAATGTAGACTGGCAATGGCAAGGAAAGCGTTTCTGAAGAAGAGAAATTTGTTAACATCGAGTATAGATTTAAGTGTCAGGAAGTCATTTCTGAAAGTATTTGTATGGAGTGTAGCCATGTATGGAAGTGAAACATGGACGGTAAATAGTTTGGACAAGAAGAGAATAGAAGCTTTCGAAATGTGGTGCTACAGAAGAATGCTGAAGATTAGATGGGTAGATCACATAACTAATGAGGAAGTATTGAATAGGATTGGTGAGAAGAGAAGTTTGTGGCACAACTTGACCAGAAGAAGGGATCGGTTAGTTGGACATGTTCTGAGGCATCAAGGAATCACCAATTTAGTTTTGGAGGGCAGCGTGGAGGGTAAAAATCGTAGGGGGAGACCAAGAGATGAATACACTAAGCAGATTCAGAAGGATGTAGGTTGCAGTAGGTACTGGGAGATGAAGAAGCTTGCACAGGATAGAGTAGCATGGAGAGCTGCATCAAACCAGTCTCAGGACTGAAGACCACAACAACAACAACAACACAATAATCTTATTACAGATCGAACAAGAGAAGGAAATTGGGTGTATTCTCTATCAAGGAACCACCCTTACTTTTGTCTTTTAAGCAATTTAGGGACATCATAGAAAACCTACATGACTGATTTGGAATCTGATACCCCTGAACAAGAGTCATGAGCTAATTATTACACCACCTCACTCAAAATATATTCCACTATGAACATTGCTGCTTTACTTCCAGATCATAATGGTACACCTGCACAGAAACACAGACAATGAAACTGCACATGAAGTAAATAGTCTTGTAGATAGAATTTCAAACAATAAGAAATGAACTTCGTTAGATTTTACATCATATCCATAATCATTTAGTTTGTGTTAGTGTGTCCCATACATTACAGACATCAATAAATGCCTGTCTTCCATCCTCATAGATCAATTCTCACAGTTTACCCATAATTTTAGAAATTTTACGTGATGTTAAAATTGTATGTCCATCACGTTTCACTAAGGTTCGTGCCTAGTTTAAAATTATTCGCAAAAATCTTCTCATGAAATTGATGGTTTTAAGTTTCTTTCTTTAGAGCATGAAAGCATTTCACGCTAATGCTTAGTTCCCTTTGGAAAGGCATTTAAAACTTACTAATGTAATTGCTTAGTTAGTATATTCAAAGTCTCAGAAACTCTGAGTAGCACTTTATCATCTCGTGGCAGCCACTAAATTAGCAGCGATGATGAATACACCAAGTGTCTATGGTACCACAACAGAGCTTGTTCTGCAACAGTCACGGCCTTAGTGTCTGCTTTCATGAAAGAAGAAATTTGAATTTTTCCTTCCAGCACTCAATTTGTGAGCGAGAGAATAATGAGATAATTTCTTGTAAAATAGCACAGAATTTTTTCCCATTCAACTCTAAATGTCTGTCTAATTACCTCTATGCACTGTTAAACTCTGCCCTTCCCTTTTAAGCAAATACTTAGCTGTCTAATGACTGACCCACCTGTCCTAGATATGTACCAATTACTTGAATTCTAATGAGGTCTCTCTTTTCTTGTTCATTCTGACTGTCTTTGCTCCATTGCTGTCCACTTTTCCTTATGTTCCCTTTTAATTCTGAACTTTCCTGAATTAGATGCATCTAGCACCTTTTGTGCCAATTCTAACTTATCCAGGTCTCAAATTTCCTACGACACTGGCTTTTCACTGTTCCTATCTCTTAACCCATCCTCTTATCCCTCTTTTTGACCTTCGATCCTTGGTAGTTTTTCTATTTTAGTTTTGCACACCCTTATTTTCTCCAACTCTCTCTACCCTTTTGTTGAACAAAGGAACACCCTGTTCTGGAAGTTACCATTTGTCAAATTTTATTTATTTTTGCCTAAACTGGTTCTGTAAGTACAAGATTTGTCTTCATAATGTAATTCTACAGCTCTAGTATCAGTATTGACGCCAGTGCTGTCAGAAGTAGGGTGTTAGATATCTGTAATTACAATAATGAAATGCTAATAAAATATGTAAAATTTACAAAGATGGGACTGCCTACATACTTTTATGAGGTGCAACTTCCTGCACAGCCAATAAAAATACACAAATGAATAAAATAAAGTAGTTCTGTAATATTCTGACATATTATCCAATTATATGCTTTTAATAATGAATTATGTATATAATTTATGGGGAGCTGCATGCATGCGCACAACCCTGAGCGCACTCACACATGCACACGCACTGAGAGAGAGAAAGAGAGAGAAACTTTGTTTATTGAAAACTCAATAATTGAGCGAGTTGTTCTTAAATTACTTACATTCTGCCAAAATGTTCCATAGGGTCACTCTGTGTAAAGTCACAGATATTTTTGTGAATCCTATGCTGACCACTTCGGAGATTAGTCATAATTGGTACAGTTACCTGCATGTTTTAATATTAAAGTAAAACTGCCTAATTACACTGGCCTAATTCCAACCATTTTTGATAAATTCAGGTTTGAAAAATCAAGGGTGTGTAACTGGTCATTTGTCAGGAATCAATTTCCCTATTCAGGTACCTACTTACCACTCTAACCTACAGACCCCAATTTTTGTATGCACCTAGTATGTAGGCCACTAAGATGATCTAATGTATAAAAAGTAAGATACATCATTTAGATTTTGTACAAAAAATGTTGAGAAACACGTTTTCCATGTTGTGCTTTAAATGTGTGATTTATTTATTTATTTACTTTTTTTTAAGAATTTTAGATTTGCACAAGGAAGCAGTAGAGATTTTATTTTGTGTAATAATGAAAAGCATTTGACACTGCACTTCAAAGACAACTCCATCACAATTTTATTAACCTCAAAGTCCTGGGAGTGTACGCAACAACTGAATCTCATCTTGACTTTTTGTTGCAATATTTACACATCTGGTAACAACCTTAAGTGCAAAGAATAATATACTAATTAACTTTATTTACTAACAAAGGACAAAATGAAAATGCCACTTACACCTGCCATCCACAATCACTGCTACCGAGAATTGCTACATAAAAACCACGTATTCCTTGAAAAACTGTTGCTAAAATGTTTGTGGTTGACATGTAGGTCAGAACTGTAGACAGGCAAGGCCTGCCAGCAGTAATCAATCATTTATCTTGGGGTAGTTGTTGTATTTCAATGTTAAATGCCTTTTCAGTGTAAAGAATTATAAGAGGCAGTTTAGGTGCACAAATGAGGTAATATATCCTTGTTCTGTTACTGTAAATTAGAAATATAACTTCAGTTAAACAGAAGAAATGGTGCAAGCAATAATGAGAGTCATTAATAACTTTAAATTTACAGCAGTATATACAAAGATAAAAATTGTGCAAAGAACAGTTTCATAAACTCTTCTTTGCAGAATTTTTATATTTACATCGATGGTTGTATAATTATAATGAACAAAACTGTTTTTAATAACTCTTCCATGTTGCATTTAACTGTTTTCCACGACATCTTGATCCAAAAACGAATGAGTTCACATAATGGTGAGCGATACGATTGTTTTACAGCACTTATACTCAAGTTTATACAATGGTGCAATGTGACTCTGTAATGATGGGACCATCCGCCTCACATATAACACTTGAGAAGGGGACCCAAACACGTAGTTAATCTTAACATCTTTAAATTCATGTGATGCCTCGGAAACGTGTCCTATGTACCAGTTTTCATCATATTTGAAAGCCACATACTGCCCGACTTGCAGCTGCTCCCACAAAGCATTTTGAAGAACTTCGACAGCAAGATTGCTCCGATCTGCATCTGTTGGAAGTCTCTTCATTAGAAAGATGTTCCAGTAGGGACTAGGAATGAATGGTACTATCATGTTCCTGGAACTGTCTGTATATAATGCTGTACCTGTGTTCCACAAAACCATCGTAAATTTGATCTCCTATGAAGAAACAAAGAACATATTAATGCTCTATATTTCACTGAGTACTCTGTGTACAACTATTTCAGATTAACTAAAATAAATCTTGTTATGCATGTGAACCTTGTTATTTACCAAGACAGAAACAATCTTTCCTTTCCTGTATGAAGTCTTGAAAAAATAATGTTGCTGTAAAGTATCAATACGTTTTGTTTCAAAATTTTAGGTAACATCTTTTGACCACTCCTGTGTTCTGAGCAGAAATTACACGACTACTCCTGTTAACTTTTCTTGATACACACACCATGTGCTCTGTAACACTAACAACAGATACTACTATGAAAATACTTCATGAAGATGAAGCAAGTGATAAAACTTGAATCTGTTGACTGTGAATTGAATGTCACATTTCTGACTGAGGAACTCCATTACATCAGAAAAATGGATGCACCTTTCACATTGACACTCCACACAATACAGGGTGTCAATCCATTCTTAGTTTTTTTGCAAATCAAATAGTTTGTAGGTTTCTTAGAACACAGGTGGAGTACAGTAAGGACACTTCCAAGAACACAATCACATAATGCATTACTTGTGAAGAGATATTCAACAGATGCAGATGGGAGCATTCTTGCTATGGAAACTCATGAAAATGCCTTGTAGGAACCGCTGCATATCAGGCAGTATGTCGCTTTCAAATACTATGAAAACTGGTACATTTCTGGCATATTTCCCACAGTTAACGTGAATTTAAAGATGTTGACATTAACTGCAAGCTACTGCTAAATCACAATTCCTTTCATGTCCCAGTAGGAATGATGATGTTTGGGTCCCCTTCTCCAAGGTGGATGTCCCATTGTTACAAAGCACATTTGACAGTTGTTGTTGTTGTCTTCAGTCATGAGACTGGTTTCACAGCTCTCCATGCTACTCTATTCTGGGCAAGCTTCATCATCTCCCAGTACTTACTTCAACCTACATCCTTCTGAATCTGCTTAGTGTATTCATCTCTTGGTCTCCCTCTACGATTTTTACCCTCCACGCTGCCCTCCAATGCTAAATTTGTGATCCCTTGACGCCTCAGAACATGTCCTACCAACTGGTACCTTCTTCTTGTCAAGTTGTGCCACAAACTCCTCTTCTCCCCAATTCTGTTCAATACCTCCTCATTAGTTATGTGATCTACCCATCTAATCTTCAGCATTCTACTGTAGCACCACATTTCGAAAGCTTCTATTCTCTTCTTGTCCAAACTATTTATCATCCATGTTTCACTTCCATACATGGCTACACTCCATACAAATACTTTCAGAAGCGACTTCCTGACACTTAAATCTATACTCGATGTTAACAAATTTCCCTTCTTCAGAAACACTTTCCTTGCCATCGCCAGTCTACATTTAATATCCTCTCTACTTCGACCATCATCAGTTATTTTGCTCCCCAAATAGCAAAACTCATTTACTACTTTACCTTTATGGAAGATCAGTGTCGGGGGGGTGGTGGTGGGGGGTGGGGGGGAAGGACCTGCAGATTATGATATGTCGTATGACAGAACTATTTACCAAAACAAATATTGTATTTTTACTGTTAAAATGTGTAGGAAAGCATTAAAATAGTAATTTAAGAAGTCTAAATTACAACCCCCCCCCCCCCCAAATGTCACAGTACCGGACCCTCTTTCATAAATCAAGCAGTATATACCAATATACATTTTAAAAAATGTTATTGATGTCTCGTATTGCTTGCACCTTTTCTTTTGTTTCACAGAAGTTATCTTTCAAATTTACAGTAACAGAATAAGGATATATCACCTTATTTGTGCACCCAAGCTGAAACAAAAGATAACTGTGTCAAGGTCTTGCCTGTATCATTCTGATCTACATGTCAAACAAAAATATTTTAGCAACAATTTTTCACACAAGACACACAGATTTTAATTACCAATGCCTTGTAGTGTTGAATGTGAATGGTATGTGTAAGTGATGTTTTCAGTTTGTTCTTTGCCACTGAATAAATTTAGTTAGGATATTCTTCTTTGCACCTAAGTGTGTTACCACTGATGTACACACTTCAGCAAAAAGTCAAGTTGAAATTCAACTGTCTATGTACCCACCCAAGACTTTGAAGTTTGTCAAATTTGACATTTTTTTTGGATGGAGTTGTCTTTAACTGAAGGTAAGAACTAACAATTTAATCACTGACTGGAAAAAGGAAGCAAGTCCTTTTTTTTCTTTCGAAAATAATCTGAGATATACACAAATCAATACAAGTTTTGCATCACCCCGGTTCCCAGACAGACGTTGACTGTGGATATTGTATTACAGACATAGTCACTTTGTTCAAAGATGTCACTAAACCCACCCAAAGATGTAAACTACCATGTATGTGCAGCACCTATTAGATGGAGAGGGTCTGACAGCTGATCAGTTCCACTCATTCTACCAGAAAGGAGGAACACGGCTCGTGTTGTCTGTAGTTCAACCATGCCTAGACGGTCAACACCACGGTTCAATCGTGTCCGCATTGTTACTCTGTGCCAGGAAGGCCTGTCAACAAGGGAAGTGTCCAGGCATCTCTGAGTGAACCAAAGTGATAATGTTCGGATGTGGAGAAGATACAGAGAGACAGGAACTGTTGATGACACGCCTCACTCAGGCCACCGAAGGGCTACTACTGCCTGCGGATTATGTCTCGAAGGAACCCTGACAGCAACGCCACCATGTTGACTAATGCTTTTTGTGCAGCCACAGGATGTCGTGTTATGACTCAAACTGTGCCTAATAGGCTGCATGATGCACAACTTCACTCCCGACATCCATGGCGATGTACATCTTTGCAACCACGACACCATGCAGATGGGCCCAACAACATGCCAAATGGACCGCTCAAGATTGGCATCACGTTCTATTCACCGATGAGTGTCGCACATGCCTTCAACCAGACAATCGTCGGATACGTTTTTGGAGGCAATCTGGTCAGGCTGAACGCCTTTAGACACACTGTTCAGTGAGTGCAGCAAGGTGGAGGTTCCCTGCTGTTTTGGGGTGGCATTATGTGAGGTCGATGTATGCCGCTTGTGATGATGGAAGGTGCAGTAACGGCTGTACAATATGTGAATGCCATCCTCCGACTGATAGTGCAACCATACCAGCTGCATATTGGCGAGGCATTCATCTCCGTGGACAAAAATTCGTTCCCCCATCGTGCACATCTTGTGAATGACTTCCTCCAGGATAACGACAGTGCAGAACTAGAGTGGCCAGCATGTTCTCCAGACATGAACCCTATCAAACACGCCTGGGATAGATTGAAAAGGGTTGTTTATGTGCGACGTGACCCACTAACCATTCTGATAGATCTATACAGAATCTCCGTTGAGGAGTGGGACAATCTGGACCAACAGTGCCTTGATGAACTTGTGGATAGTATGCCACAACAAATACAGGCATGTATCAGTGCAAGAGGACATGCTACTGGGTATTGGAGGTACCAGTGTGTACAGCAATCTGGACCACCACCACTGAAGGTCTCGCTGTATGGTGGTACAGCATGCAATGTGTGGTTTTCAGGAGCAATTAGGGTGGAAATGATGTTTATGTTGATCTCTACTCCAATTTTCTGTACAGGTTCCGGAACTCTCGGAACCAAGGTGATTGAAAACTTTTTTTGATGTGTTTACATTTAATTTTTGAGCTGTCTACTCATCGATGAGTGGAAATGGGAAGAAAAAACCAGTACTAATACAAAAAGTACAGCATTTTAAAGTTTGTAGTTAGTGGAATAGTGAAGAATGTCCAGACATTCTTCTGTTTTCCACTCACCAGTGTAAGCAGCATCACCAGATATCAGGCAAAGAATATTACAACAATGCTTAAAGTGGCATTTAAACACATTGTTTCAGTTTTAATGTCCCATATTATTGTCAGTGTGTTTATGTAAGTTGCTGTTTGTAGACCACTAGCATAATGAGTTGACTCTGAAATTGAAAAAGTACACAGGAGAAGAAAAGATGTAAGAAATATAGAAGACTATGTCAAAGAAAGATGCAAGAGAGCTAGATCACTAGGACAGGAATACATAACCTCTAATGCATTACTTGTGCCCGCAAAACGGTCTGGTCCACCGTGCAAGTAAGTTTTATATAAATGTTTTCATGTGATGTTTGTCTTCATTTTACTGCTAAATATCTAAGTGAAGCATATTGTAGCTTGCTCAAACATTTTGTTTTGTTGCAGTTGTTCCAAAGTCTGTGTTGAACATTTCAAAGATGAGGATCAAATGGAAATAATTAGGAGATTTAATGATGGTAAAACTAAGAGGGGGGAAAGATCTGTATTTAATGGGACTGATAGAGGATTCACCTGTACAAAGAAGGAGCAGAAAAGAAAATCCGACATTTGTGAAGAAAGGTACATACAGATTCTTTGATATGAAACAGACCGAAAGGATACAGGTATGTCGCAAAGCATTTTGCAGTTTGCATGCTGTGAGTGATAAGGCTGTTGTACACTTATCACCATCCTTGTTAATGGACAGTCTCCAGATGAAGGTAGAGGAAAGAATGTTAACAGGGGAAATATAGCTGGAGCTGATGTCATTGCTAAGATTGATGCTCATATTTGATCTTCCCCAACCCACTAGTCACACTACAGTGGCAAAAGTATTGTATATTTGGATTCCAACATAAATATGAGAAAGATGCACGACTTGTATTGTGACAAAAACCCGGAATTGACGGTGAAGTTTGAATATTATCTCAAAAACTTCAATGAAAATTTTCATTATAGATTCGGTCATCCACAAGTAGATGTACATTCTGCGTGTGAGGAGCTTCTAGCCAAAATTAAATCTCCATTCTTGAACGGAGTTGCAAAACGAGTGGCTGACACAGATTTGATGGGTCACAAGCGATGAGCATCCAAGTTTTATAAAAACCGACAAGAGGTGATAAAACTGTGTGCTAGAAGGAATGATAGAGGATCTGGCCTGGCACTGTAAGAAATATAGAAGACTATGTCAAAGAAAGATGCAAGAGAGCTAGATCACTAGGATCTGGTGTTCTGATTATATGCAAAATGTTCCCCTTGCTTGTCTTCCTGTACAGGAAATGCTCTACTTAAGAAAACCGTGGCTATTGTATTTGGAATCCATAACCTGAAAGACAATAGAGCACAGTTTTACTGCTACCATGAAAGATAAGGCAATCGATGTGTCAATGAAGTGTGCACATTTCTCAGTGACTGCGTAAGTGGACTACCTGACTCAGTGAAAGAACTACATGTGTTCAGTGATTCTTGTGGCGGGCAAAACAAAAACAATACTGTTGTGTGGTACCTGATGTATCTTCCAATGACAGGAAAATTTCAAATAATTCAGCATTATTTTCCTGTTCGAGGTCATTCCCTCCTCCCATGTGATAGGGATTTTGCAATAATAAAGAGAGTCATATGACAACAAGACAGAATCTCCTCTGTCAAACAGTATGTTGAAATGATAGTTAATTCAAGAAAAACACTGAATTCGTTTCAAGTCAAAATTATTGAATATAAAGATATTATTGACTTTAAGAAATGGTGGCCACACCACTTTAAAAAATCTTCAATTGCCATAAATTGCCAAGCAAAGAAAAGATTTTTCGCTTACTACATTTTGGCATGGATGGACTGCTTTGCAATTCACACAGGCTTTTTAAAGGAAAACAAATACCTGATTATCCCAGAACTATTGCATACAACGGTAAGATTCCTATAAATACGCAGAAGCTGCAAGAATGAAGTACATTCCATTAGAATATCAAGACATTTTTAACAACATTCTTCAGTGGCCCACAGGTAATAATGATTTCCAGTCTGATGTAGAAGATTAGAACTTCCAAAGAGACAACATAGTACATTTGATGAAGATTAAAGTGTTAAAAAATATTGTTAATTACAATTTTTTTTATATTCTATCACAGTACATTGTTGTTCTTAAGATTTTTACTAAATAAATTGTTAGAACATAAATAAAAATAAATAGCTGAGTAAACCAATGTTACTGTGACATTCTTTACTAACTCCCCGTGAGAGGATCATTTATTGGAAAAGGGACGAATGTCCACCAACTTCCAAACAGGATAGCTTCACAAATATTTATCAACTGCACTGGAACGACTCATCACTGTGTACAGATAACCTAGTTCTACAAGTTTGTAATGGACCACAAAACTGTAAGAACAATACTGTAAGTTTTAACAAGTTTTTTTTTTTAGTTTTTTCTAAACAGAGGTGATTGGACTTTCTTCCTTTTTCCAATCACTGATTCAATTACACTGCCAAATGCTTTTCATTATTATTTATACTTAATACAGACTAAAGAGTTACAGTGCACAAACTGAGGTCTCTACTGTTATCAGAATTAAGCTTTGTCTAAAAAAATAAAAGTAGAGAGAGAGAGAGAGAGAGAGAGAGAGAGAGAGAGAGAGAGAGAGAGAGAGAGAGAGAGAGGGGGGGGGGGGGGGGGAAGATTGGGATCTGTAAGTCAACTCATTACTGAGTAGTGGGTCTCTGAAATATGGAAATTGGTGTCCTACTAATGACCAGGTACACTTACACGAGTTTTCAAACCTGAATTTATTGAAAATGGCTAGAGTTGGGACAGTACTATTCGGCAGTTTACTATGAAGACACACAAGTATCCCTTTACCAAATATGACTAAATTCCAAAATGGTCACCTGAATACCCCTTGTGAGATCCCATGCTATGAATGTATTACCACATTTATTTGTGTGTTTCTACTCACTGTAATTGGACTTTACCTTCTGAAGGTAAGGACTATTCATCCCATTTGTCTCACAGTTGAATGAATAGAGTCTTTATACTTGTTTAGAGTCTACAAATAACGATACATATATACTTACTTGGACACTGGTTAGCAGGACAAGACCAGTTGCTGACAAGTGCAAATAGGATGGAGCATCTCTTAGAATGCAAAAGTTTTGCGATGTATTTGCTATCTTCATTTACAGTCTCTAACTTTATAAAAATTGGAAGTAGATGTATTTATTGATGCTGGATAAACAAGACTAATATTAAATACATTTGACAGTTTTGATGCACATTACAAATGAAATTTGTGATACTATACAAAAGCTATTTATTATAGTTATAATTTATGACAGCCCAAAAACATTCCTGAGGGACTTTGTACTGACAGAATTACTATACATAGACAAACACTATAAAGTGCACATATACTCAATGAAATCTCCTGACAAGAGTGAAATTGTGTATTGGGCCGTAGTTAGAACTCGAGACATTTTTCTTTTGTCGACAGTCCTTTAACCAACGGAACCACCGAAATGTGCATAACAAGACACGCTAGTTTCATGAAGTATGCAGACAGATGTCAGTGAAGTTTTGTAAGTGTATAGAGAAGAGGTAATGACTACCTGGAGGGAGGCCATTAGAGAAACTCAGATAACTGCTGATAAATTATCTACAAAATTCAAGGGTCTGAGTTCATCTCCTTGCATGGAAAATAGTAAAGATTCTGAGTTAAATGCACATTAGTGCAATTCATGATAAACCCCCAATTCCCATTATTTGTAAGCCAAACAGTGTTTACGGAAATCATTTTCATCGCCAGACTTTATACCGGATAATTGCTAGTCAGTTAACACAAATTTTATAATTGTGACTTGTCATATATGAGTATCACTAAACAAATATTCATGTCCCTTTAGAGCATTCAGGCCAATCTGTATAATACATACAAATGAGCCAAACTTCAAAAAACAGGAAAGAAGCAGAATTTATAAACATCTAAGAAGATGCTACACACATAATTTCTTCTTTCTTCCATTTCACTATATACAAATTCAAGATGAATTTATATCAGTCTGATAAAGTGCAACTAAAACTTGAGAGAAACTGAACCGAAGGTTTCAAGGTTTTACAATAAACACTTCTGTAGGTGCATATGAAAGTTTATTTATCAAATAATTATGGAAAAATCGCAATACATTATTAAAATGTTTGGTCAACAATTTTTCAAAAATTTAATGAACAGAAATGAAAGTAAAATCTACAAATGACTTTGTTTTACACACTTACTGACAACAAAGTGCAGAGTATTAACTGCATAAAATATACCATTGTTTTTCTTACTATATAAAATATGAAACTTAGTTCAGGTAATTTTATCTGTTCATATCAGTACCTATCTCTTGAGAGAGATCGTGAACGAGACCGACGGGGAGAGCGGCTTCTAGAACGCGATCTGCTATATGACCTCCTACGGGGAGAGCGAGATCTTGATCGCCAGGACCTCCTGCCACCCTCACGACTTCTCCCTGTTGACATCTCAACACGAACACGTGTGCCACACAGACGTGTACCGTCCAGAGCTCGCACTGCATCCTCTGCATCCCTAGGGTCTGCAAACTCAATAAAAGCAAAACCAGGTGGGTTCCTTGCTACCCAAACATCTTTCAGTGGGCCAAACTTGCTGAAGGCAGTCTCTAACTCATATTTCGACGTGTTGCTCCCCAGGTTACCCACGTACACCTTGCACGAAAGGTCCCATTCACGGTATCGAGACATGTTTTCCGGCAGATGGCAAGATGTTGTAAATGGGAGCCCTGAAACAATTGTTTAAGTACTGAAAGTGGTCCCACTTGCCCATATTGAATTTTTAACGCCATATAAATACAAATTATTTTTTTCAGAGAGAGACTAACGTAGGAAAGAAAAAATAAATAAGTAAAAAATGTGAGGTATTTTAATAGTACTTTCAACACAAACACAAAAATCAGTTACATTTCCTGAATGCAAAAACTACGTCTCCTGTTGGTAAAAGTCTAGAATAGGGCCAGTGGCATACTTACGTGTTTCGTGCAGGAATGTTGTCAGCACTTGCCGTGAGGTATGATGGGAACAAAAGCAGGTGTGTCAGCTGTATGTGTGACACAGCCAATGAGAGAGCAGCAGGCAGACGACGTGTTTCGAAGTAATACATTTGGAAGAAAGGGTGAAAGATTGCTGTAAATGAGTATTATAAATTTAATTGTTCCTTGTTTGAGCTGCAGCTATTTAAACTGTGCTAGTATCTGCAAACCAAGGACAGCGGAACAACTTATGACATATTCAAAAATGCATTGAAATATTTCTCTGCTCTGTATTGCTATGCGATTGATCTGCACGAGTACACTGATAAGTGGATCAGTGTTGCAATTAAAAATCATGGGGGGGCAGGAGGTGTTTCACTGTTTATTAATGATAAACACTGATCCACTTACCTTCTCCCATGACTGAAATAAAAAACATTGATCCACCATCTCAAAGTGGCGGCTTTTGCTCCACTTCCAGATGATTCCACCCACACAAACCTTCGATTCTTTAAGAATCATTTTACAACCATATTTGATACATTTTTGTGTCTGTACAGTTAATCCACAAGACAACCAATGGACTACATTACTGCGCAGAACTAAATCACTCTTAAATCAATCCATGTAATAGCACTTGCTGTCATGAACACAAAATATTTCTCTCAAAACTCTCTAATGCATCAAAAAACAGCAAACAAGGCAACAGTTTCCAATCCAGTGTTAGAAATACGCTGCCTCTGTTCCTGCCTCTCACCAATTATGTCAAAATCTTCCCACTGGCTAGGTGAAACTGAAGCATTGCTAACCTATGAGCAGTAGACAATCACTGCTGTAACTGCCGCTGGCCCTGATCTAGACTTTAGCCTTTCCTGAATTACGCTGCAGGAAGAATGTTAATGCCATAATTGTACTATGGTAAAAATCAATACAAAGCACATTCACAATTTTACATTCAGTAAATAACGAACGGGTCCATATAGCACCAAATCAGCAAATATGCATAAACAATTATATTATAAAACCATAATAACAAGTATTTCATATGTCTCGGAGAACTGATGCAATGTGAATTAATACAAAACCATATAGCAACTACACTAGTTTCAGACAGGAACAATCACATAAATATCTTTCCTAAGTTAATAGAAAAATTTCTTAATCTCAAATTAACTAAATGAGTAGCTGAAAGGATTTTTTTTATGTGAAACAATATTGAAATATAGTGATTTCATAACACTTCAATTAGTTTTAAGAGCTTCAGTATGAGACAGACTTAAGGTGGGCGATGACAAGTGGACGGGATAGTAAGGCGAGTGGGGTAAGTGGTAAGAAATGCAGTATATATTGTGTATTTCACCTACCTCTCTATGTATTGATATGTGCTTGTATGATGTATGTGGTTGCCTGTAACGGAAGACACCTTCATTTAATATTAAATACCATCAATCAAAGAATTAAGCTTGCATTTATTTCTACTTTGAGGAACACTTATGATGTATTTTACTTAGCAACCCACTGACATATACCTGAAACTGACTCAAACTTTTATCTGTAATTTGCTGATATTTATTAATACTCCTGTTTTTGAATGCAAAGACTGATAGTTATTCATAATTCAACAGACAATTTGTAACCATCTAACTCTTTATCTTCCAAACAAAATCTTGACATTTTGCTGAGAGACCTGCAGTTTTGTTGCTGGGAAAGTTACAAGATAGTGTGTTAAAACCAATTATTAAATAACTGACTGGGTGACAACAAAACTTTACAATTATGAAAAAGTCGGTAAATATGGAAATTAACCGTTGGTGATTAACTGGAATGTTGGAGATATGTTATACATCAAGGTAGCGAGAAAATATTTTACCATACAAGCTAGTTCTTGAACTTTCCATAACAACTAGTAAACCCTATATAGATGGAACAGGGCTTGGCTGTGGGGAGTCATTGTTATATTGCGGCTCCCTAAACGACCGCAGATACTAAGCACTACTCGTCCGCAATATCATACAGCCTGCCGTTTTAAGTCGAATGCTGTATGTCAATCACACACCTGAGACTGAAATACTGGACTTAAAATGGATTTGAGTTTTAGTATTTTATCGTAAAGCCATCAAATCTGCAGTTTTAAGTCACTAGATTATCGCACACCATCAGTATAAGTTAATTCACTTTTCTGACTAACTTCCGATAACACGGAAGGCCGAAGTGATAAAAGTCAAAGACTTTTTCTTCAGTTACATTCATTTCTAGAATTTTCAGTCTGAGACTTAGGGGTGAAAATACATGGGGTGGCGAGCAACGGGTAACAGGGAAAGGTTAAGTACATAGGCCAATACATTCGGGTTTCCTTCCATTCCAGTCATTGCGTAATCCATGCAGGTAATTCATAAATCAGATAGTTAGCTAAACAAAGTGGTGGTTAATATTACAATCCTTGTACTAAAAGCACCCTTACAGCTACTCAACTTTTATACTTACGGGACACGAACACAGAAATTACAACAAATTTACGTTCTCGAGAGTTGATCCTGCTACTGTTGTACGGCTTTTCCCGGCATGTTTCGTACGTCAACAAAGACTACAAGCATGTTCGTTGGACACAACTATGTAGTCAGTTGGTGTGAGCAAAACTATTTCAAAATGAAATTGCTTGCTTCCATATGCCCTAGTCCCGAATATCAAAATAAATTTTCATAAAATGACATGTTATACATTTTTTTAACAAAAGTTAATAACAGAGAAATTACCACACGCTTGAAATAAACCCTGAAGAGTAATTAAAATTTTAAGTATAGGCGAAAGCTAATCAATATAACGAAGTAATATTAAAATTTCTGATGAAATCCTAGTGGACATACAACTGTTGACAGGCGATCGATAGAGAAAACATCAAGCTTGAAGGGTTGAGTTAGAATCTCTGACGATCAATTTGGATCAAGGTGAAGCGAAAAGTATATTCTCAAAGAAACAGTGTTATTTCTTGGATATTTACGCCTCGAATTAAAAGACGTCCTAAGTGTAAGGTATGTAATGTCAGTAATATGCTTCAAATATACTGCGCGAATTGAGTAAAACAATAAAGCTGTAATAGTTGAAATATTCTAGGTAGATTTCTGTAGCCATTATGGATATCAAATACTATTGTGAGTGAGGTGGAAGTCCTTAGTGGTGCAAGTATCAGATCACATTAAAAGTCAAGTCTATTGGGCCTTCTGTTGCTAGCTGAGTAAAGTTTTTTTTAGGAAGGATTTTGCGAAATACTTCAGAACAATTTTGAATTGCGCATGTAGTATGCCCCCACCCCCCTTTCTATGTCTTTGTTGCGGTTACAGACCGATCTGTAGCGTAGCCGGAGGACTGGGTAATGTTGAAAGTTCATAATTTGGTTAAGAGTTGGTGAAGCCAGTAATTTGAAAGCTAATTAAAAGTAGTGGTAACGAATTAATCAGTAGTGCAGCATAATATTTATGTCGGCGCCATATCAATGGAGTTCTAATAGAACTTCGAGTAGGTAGCTTTTACAGATTTTTTTTCCGTATAAAAACCTTTCTGAACGTTGCACTCGCCTATTATAGTGCGGTAACCCATGTTAACAAACTGAAACAAAACGATTGGATACTCTCAAAATTTTGCATTTAAAAAAATGTCGTTACTGTATTTGAAGAAGTATAAGATTTGTATGAATCATAACTTAAGGTTTTGCATTTTTTCCATTACGCATAGCAGAGGTATAAGTTTATTGTGGCCATGTCTTTGTAACTTGTAACCAGTGAATCCGATTTGGGGAGCTCAAACATGTTTTCTCTTCATGTAAAAGAAACTCAGTTTGAAGCGTTTGTGGACCATACTGAAGCTGGTGAATGCGATATTAACTAACCACATTTCCACTCGCAAACAGTTAGATGCTGTACATTCGACTTGGGTATTGTCAGCTTTATATTTACTTAAATTTTTTTTTTTTTTTTTTTTAGCCCTAGTTGTAAGGCATCCCTAAAATTTTCATTAAACATCGTTTCATGTGTGATCTCCTGTACATCCTTCCACTCATGTTAGAAATGTTGGCTAAAGCTACACTCTGGACCCTCGCCCCCTTAATCCTGATACCTTGGTTGCAAACTGATCTGTTGTGCAGCCCAAGGTGTAGGTTATGTTGGAACAATTTGGTTGTGAGTTGGCAAAGCCAACGAATGGGAAAGCAGCAAAACTGGTTGTGGTAACAAACTGATGGGTAGCAAAGCCTAATATTTACATCCAACAATGGAAAATCCAGGAAGGAATGTAACATTATTATGAGAAGGAAAGCTCCTACTCACAATATAGTGGAGATGCTGAGTTGCAGATAGACACAACAAAGACACTCTCGCAATTAAATCTTTTGGCCATTGGTCTTCCACAGCAACACACACACACACACACACACACACACACACACACACACACGACTGCAGTCTCAGGCAACTGAAACCACAATGCGAGCAGCAGCACTATTGCATGATGGGAGTGGCGATTGGGACGTGGTGAGGAGGAGGGGGAGAGATAGTATGGTGGGGGTACCGGCTAGTGAAGTACTGCAGGTTAGATGGAGGGCAGGGGAGAGGTGGGAATGGGAAGTAGTGGAAAAGGAGAGAAATAAAATGACTGGTTGTGACGGTGGAATGATAGCTGTGTAGTGCTGGAATGGGAATAAGGAAGAGCTAGATGGGTGAGGACTAACAAAGGTTGAAGCAAAGGGGGTTACGGGAATGTAGGATGTATTGCAGGGAAAGTTCCCACCTGCGCAGTTCAGAAAAACTGGTGTTGGGAAGGATCCGTATGGCACAGGCTGTGGGGCAGTCCTTGAAATGAAGGATGTCATGTTTGTCAGTTTGTTCAGCAACAGGGTTGTCTCCTTGTTTCTTGGCCCCAGTTTGTCGGTGGCCATTCATGTGGACAGACTGTTTGCTGGTTATCATACCTGCATAGAATGCAGCACGGTGGTTGCAGCTTAGCTTGTAAATAACATGACTGGTTTCGCAGGTAGCCCTGCCTTTGATGGGATAAGTGATGTTAATGACTGAACTGGAGTAGATGGTGTTGCGAGGATTTATGGGACAGGTCCTGCATCTAGGTCTCATACAGGAGTATGAACCATGAGGTGAGGGATTGGGAGCAGGGATTGTGTAGGGATGGACGAGTTTATTGTGTAGGTTCGGTGGACAGCGGAATACCAATGTGGGAGGTGTGGGAAGGATAATGGACAGGACATTTCTCATTTCAGAGCTCTGCGAGAAGTAATCGAAACCCTGGCAGAGAATGTAATTCAGTTGCTCCAGTCCTGGGTGGTACTGAATTGGAATGCTCCTCTGTGGCTGGACGGTGGGACTTTGGGAGGTGGTGGGAGATTGGAAAGATAAGGCATGGGAGATTTGTTTTTGTACAATCAGCTGGAGACAGCGTCTGCCGTAAAATATCTAGGCGTAACTATCCAGTGTGACCTTAAGTGGAATGACCAGTGGGAAAAACGGACACCAGACTCGTATTCATCGAAAGAATCTCATCCATGATAGAAGTGGCTTTCAAGGCGCTTCTTCGCCCAATTTGAGAGTATTGTTCATCAAACTGCGATCCCTATCAGATAGGACGTTTCATCATAGGATCATTTACCTGGCAAGATAACCTTATGAAGATGCTAAACAAACGCCTCTTGCAGACGTTCAAGAGAGGCAGTGTGCATCGTGGAGAGATTTAATCTCGAAATTTCGGAACAGCACTTTTCAGGAGGAGTCGGACAACATATTACTTCCGTCCCCCTCCCCACATACATCTCCTATATTGACCACGAGTAGAAAATTCGAGAAATTAGAGCCAGTACATAGGCTTACAAACAATCATTCTTCCCACGCACTATTTGCGAGTGGAACAGGGTTGGAGAGATCTGATAGTCTTGCCGAACATACCCTCCGCCACACACCAGTAGGTGGCTTGTGGAGTATGATGTAGATGTACAAGGTTGGAAGGATAATTAGGGTCTGTGAAGGTTTCAGTGAGTCCCTCAGTATATTTCGAGAGGGACTGCTTGTCACTGCAGGTCTGACGACCACGGGTTGCTAGGCTGTATGGAAGGGACCTCTTAGTATGGAATGTGTGGCAGCTGTCGAAGTGGCGTATTGCTGGTGGTTAATAGGTTTGATATGGACAGAGGTACTGATGTAGTTTAGTTATCTTTGAGGTGGAGCTCTACATCCAGGAAGGTTGCTTTTTGGCTTGAGTAGGGTCAGGTGAAGCAAATGGGGGAGAAGTTGTTGAGGTTCTGGAGGAAAGTGGATATGGTGTCCTCACCTTCGATCCAGATTGAATCTGAACCAGATGAGGTGTTAAGGATTATGGGTTTTTAGGAAGGATTCCTCTAGATGGCCCATGAATAGGTTGGCTTAGGGTGGTGTCATGTTGGTGCCCATAGCCATAACCCAGATTTGTTTGTACGTAATGCCTTCAAAGCAGAAGTAATTTCTATGGGCGGGTAGGTTCCAGGTCATAGGTTGAAGGTACGAGTGTATGAGAGCAGAGATTCTCTCTGTGGGGGCAAAGTAACTGGCCACTATGGGGCGTCCTGGGTGGTGTATTAGGTAGGAGTGAGTAGAGAGATGAACTCTGGGGAGAGGTTCTAAGATTTTCCAAAGGATTTGAGTAGTGACTGCTGGATTATTGGAATGGGGTCACTGTGGCAAGGTCTGTAGGTGGAAGTATCACATAGCTTGCAGAGTCCTTCCACTAGGTAAACCCTGCGGTTTATAACAACAGTGGTGGAGCCTTTGTCTGCAGGTAGGATTATAAGGTCGGGTTCAGGTTTTAGCTGGTGGACTGTGGTTCTTTCTGCAGATGTAACATTGATTTGCATGTTGAGGGATCTGGGGAATGATGGTGAAGCAGGGTTCGAATTTAATAAATTGTGGAAGGTTAACGGGGTGGTTTGGTGGCAATGGGTATGGATGGGGGAGTGAAATGCGTTAGGCAAGGTTCAATACTGGTCTTTGATTGAGGCTGGGTTGTATAGTGTTGTTGGTGGTGAAGTGTTTCCACTGTAGGGATTGGGAGAATGAGAGAAGTTCTTTAACAAGGCCTGCATGATTGAATTTGGGAATGGGGCAAAAGGTGAGGCCTTTGAAAAGGACAGAAAGGTTCATGACTCAGTTGTGGGTCTGTTTAGGTTCTGGATTCTGTGTGGTGGTTGGAGGGAGTTTGGGAGGGTGGGGTAAGTGTAGTAGGTCTGAGGGACACCATTTTTCAGCTATGAGGGGATGTGGGGGAGGTTTGGAGGTTGTTGTAGAGGCAGTGGACAGTGGTACTCCAAGGTGGGGGTAGGAAGTGAGCAGGATGGAGAGCTTTTTGAGGTGGGGTTGTGCATGTTGCTCATGTTCCTGCAGAGCAAGAGTTTCAATTTGTATTACGGGTTCCAGGAATTTGAGATTGCGGATGGAGAGCAGGTACTGCAAGGAGGGCTAAGGATTGGCGGAATCTGAGGTCATTGTGGAAGGTGGGGTGGCAGCAAGAGATGGGTAATTTGATGGTGAGGCCATTAGGGAGGATTCCATGAGCCAAGCAACAATGCGGGAACAGTAAGTGGTGCTGGGATCTGGCTAGGGATAAGAAAACTTTTCTGTTTTGATGCAGATGGAAGGAGCAAGGATCCATGATGATGGTGGAAAAATGTAAAAGATTATGTGGAATTACGTCCAAAAAATTTCGCAAAAATACAGCCAAATACATGCAAACATTCTCAAAGGATGAAATGGATGGGAAAGGTGGAAACAAGATGAAATCTGAGGGAATCGACGATAGCGAAAAGTGAAAACTCACTAATATTGGTGAGAAATAACAAGGATCAAAGTGAAGAATAACTAATAAAAAATATATATTACTGTGGCTAGCCAGTCTGAGGGTGGATAAGTCTGAAGAAGGGGACGGCAGGTGTGACTGGATGGTGGAATTAGTGGATGTGAACTCGGATAGAACGGAGGAAGTGTGGGGGTGGGGAGGGGTTCGTAGGATGAGATACAACGTCGTGTGACACCCGAAAGGTGTGGGAGTTAACACGCAAAAAAATGGGAAATGAGTCAGGGAGAGTGATCAGTTTGAAAGTATAGGATTAATTATATCGGTGGGAGTAAAATGGGATTTAAGATGCTGCACCAACAATCAGTGTGGTCTTGTAGCCTCTGTTGTGCCTGACGTGCATGGCTGAGATACAGTGTGGCTCCTAAGTAGAGCGTGCAGTGCAGTTTGTAAGGCAACAAGAGAAACACAGGAAAGATGAGAAAGAGGGACGGACGTTGAGTATAATGATGCTAAAGAAAATAGTAACAAAGGAAAACTGCACTGGGTTAGGATCGAAGAAAAGCCATCAGGCAAAAATCAAAGAATGGAAAATCCAGGATGGAATGTGAAGAGGGTCCAATATGTAACTTTCATCGAAACCTCAGCCCACATTCTACTTTCTTGGTGTCTTCTTGTCACCCATGCTTAACTCTAGTAAGCAAGCAAGCATTGTTTTATAAAACTTCAGCTGCTTCCTTTCTTGGCTTTATTCTGCAACTTCTTTTTACAGCATTAAACCGTGAAACAAATCCAGCTGACGTTAAACCAAGCACAGTACGAACTTTTACTTATGTAATTGAAGCACGGGTAACAAAACATCAAGAAAGTAAAATGCATCCCCAAAAAAAAGTGGTATGATGTAGAAGAGTTAAAAGAACTGACACAAGCAAAGTTTAAGAAATTTATGATCCAAATGAAGAAATTGAAGTAAATGTAATACATGAAAAGGAAAAAAATCTGAGTACTAAAATATTGTTCATTTTAACATAAATTTAAAAAACAAACTCATTTGTGATTAGTGAAACAACACCTACTGAACATCATCTGCTGAATAAGTGTGCTTCATTACTTATATTAAAAATATGATATGGATGTTAACTCTCAGATTTTGTTAAGAAAACATTACGTTCTTGCTACTGAATGGGAACTTCTGATATTTGGTTGGCAAAGTGCAATTTTTTTCCAATTTAGAAAATGTCAGGCAGGTTATTACTTGTTTTAGGATAAAAAAATTCTTTTTTTCCTATCAATGGGTACCTCATAGACTTTTTGATTATATTGAATGTGTTGCACTGAAGTTATTTAAGCAGTAAATGAGGAAAACAGATTGGTAGTAAATCACTGCTGTAGAAGTGATGTAGAGCACAATGTAGCATCTGTAAATGCTGCTGAGAAAGAAATGGTTAAGTCGCTGGCTGAACACTTACCATGAGTCAGTAAACTGTGTCATTTCACTAATGGGTTCACTGCTATATATAAAAATAGAAAAAGCTTTAAAAACTTATGCGAACAAAAATGGTTTTTCTATAGGCATTGAAAGCTTCGTTTTTGCTTCTAGCCACTATAAATGTGTGTGATAGATTGGGGGAACTGTAAAATACGTGTTGAGAGAAGCTAAATAACAGCTGCCTCTGATGATTACAATTTTTGCACCGCTAACAGTGACAAAAGGGTTTTTCCTAGTTGGAGAAAATAAACTCTCATTTCTCTATGCAAGCATCTTGATGAATTTTACAACCTGCGCAACACATGGTACCAGATACTTTCACAATTACAAACCACATTCCTGTGGCTCATTAGAGATTAGAAGAGTAACATGTTCTGAAAAGTCTCACTTGATTTTTCTCATCCAGGGAAAATGCCCTGCAGTGAAATGCGCCCATCCTCTACCAAACTATATTGTAGCAGCTGTATCTGATGAGAGGTACTTGCCTTCATAAGGAACGTTTGTGATAAAGAGGACGGTGAATTGTTTTTCACCCATCTGGACCGGCAATGTCATTCTTTTGCCCTGAGCAGGAAAAGACTTCACCTTTGGAAAACATTTTAGATGCTGCTGATGTGCCTGATTTGAGCACACTGGGAAGAATGTTTTACTTTAATGAAAACAATTTTAATTTAACACAATCTAATTTTTCACAGTTGACTGCAGAGGTGTTGTTAAAACTTTGAAAACTCAATGGAGTTCCACTTCTGAATATGTACATTTTAAATTTAAACATTTGTCTATCTGGAATAATTAATTAAACATGCTAATTTGATGGTTCTAGACAAGAGTATTTCAATTAAAACTATAACTTTAGGCTCTATCTTTTATTATTTTAACACATCTGACACATGCTAATGTTTATCAATCTACGTAATGTATTAAATGACCTTTTGTACAATGATATGATACAGTTTTGTTGTTGTGGTCTTCAGTCCAGAGACTGGCTTGATGCAGCTCTCCATGCTACTCTATCTCGTGTAAGCCTCGTCATTTGCCAGTACCTACTGCAACCTACATCTTCCTGAATCTGCTTAGTGTATTCATCTATTGGTCTCCATCTAAAAATTTTACCGTCCTCGCTGCCATCTAATGCTAAATTGGTGATCCCTTGATGCCTCGGAACATGTCCTACCAACCGATCCCTTCTTCTTGTCAAGTTGTGCCACAAATTTCTCTTCTCCCCAATTGTGTTCAGTAGCTCAGCATTAGTTTTGTGATCTACCCATCTAATCTTCAGCATTCTTCTGTAGCACCACATTTCCAAAGTTTCTATTATCTTCTTGTGTAAACTATTTATCGTCCATCTTCCATACATGGCTACACTCCATACAAATACTTTCAAAAACATTACCTTGACACTTAAACCTATATGCAATGTTAATAAATTTCTCTTTACAGAAATGCTTTCCTTTCCATTGCCAGTCTAAATTTTGTATCCTCTCTACTTTGACCATCATCAGTTATTTTGCTCCCCAAATAGCAAAACTCATCTACTACTTTGTGTCTCATTTCCTAATCTAATTCCCTCAGCATCACGTAATTTACATTCCATTATCCTCGTTTTGCTTTTGTTGATGTTCATCTTATATCCTCCTTTCAAGACACTGTCCATTCCGTTCAACTGCTCTTCCAGGTCCTTTGCTGTCTCTGACAGAATTAAAATTTCATTGGCAAATGTCAAAGTTTTTATTTCTTCTCCATGGATTTTAATTCCTACTTTGAATTTTTCTTTTGTTTCCTTTCCTGCTTGCTCAATAATATACAGGTTGAATAACATCGGGGATAGGCTACAATCCTGTTTCACACCCTTCCAAACCACTGCCTCCCTTTCATGCCCCTAGACTTTTATAACTGGCATCTGGTTTCTGCATAAATTGTAAATAACCTTTTGCTCCCTGTATTTGACCCCTGCCACCTTTCAGAATTTGAAAGAGGGTATTCCAGTCAACATTGTCAAAAGCTTTCTCTAAGTCTACACATGCGAGAAATGTAGGTTTGCCTTTCCTTAATCTATTTTCTAAGATAAGTCGTAGGGTCAGTATTGCCTCACGTGTTCCCACATTTCTGTGGAATCCAAACTTACCTTCCCCGAGGCTGGCTTCTACCAGTTTTTCCGTAAAGAATTTGCGTTAGTATTTTGCCCCTGTGACTTATCAAACTGATAGTTCAGTAATTTTCACATCTGTCAACATCTGCTTTCTTTGGAATTGGATTTATTATGTTCTTCTTGAAGTCTGAGGGTATTCTGCCTGTCTCATACATCTTACTGATCAGATGGTAGTTTTGTCAGGGCTGGTGCTCCCAAGGCTATCAGTAGTTCTAATGGAATGTTATCTACTCCTGGGGCCTTGTTTAGACTTGGGTCTTTCAGTGCTCTGTCAAACTCTCTTCCCATTTCATCCTCATCTACGTCCTCTTCCATGTCCATAGTATTGTCCTCAACATCGTATCTTGGCTTCAATAATGAATTCACGAATAAAAGTCTGATGTCTGTCAGAACTTCGCCCATCTGGACCAGCAATGTCATTTTTTGTCCTGAGCAGGAAAAGACTTGTTTTTTACCTTTGGAAAACATTTTACATACTGCTGGTGTGCCTGATTTGAGCATACCAGGAAGAGTGTTTTAGTTTAATGAAAACAGTTTTAATTTAACACAATCTAATTTTTCACAGTGGACTGCACAGGTGCTATTAAAACTTCGACAACTCCAAGAAGTTCCACTCCTGAATGTGTACGTTTTAAATTTAAACATTTGTCTACTTGGAATAATTAGTTAAAATGCTCATTTGATAGTTCTAAACAAAAGTATTTCAATTTCACGTGGTGGGCAAACTTGTGGCAACCCTGTGCTTGGTTTCAGATATGTAGCTGAACCCCCTCATCTCATCACCAGTGATGACTTCTTTCAGAAAGTCATGCCCTTCTGCAGCATAGCACGTGAAGTGATGCAAGCTTGTCATTATTAACTGTCCCTTGTGGTTGCCTGAGGTTCTTTAAGCACTCAGCAAGCACTATAGGAAATGTTGAACAGCTGTAATAATGTTCACAGCTCCATGTGTCAGCCATTCAGACTTGCTGCCTCAGTGGCTCCGACATTCTGCAGGGTTGCAGCTGTTACTTGCTGCCAGGGGTGTGGCGAAATTCTGAGGTTCACATGGACCTCATGGAAAAATGCACACCACATGCAGAGGTTGCTACGGTCTTTACACTTATCCCCATACGTGCCGTGCAAGGTCCCATGAATTTCACTTGGTTAATTCCCTTTGCCCCACAGATATCGAACTACACTTTGCTGCCCTTCAAAAGTTGACACCAGTAACATGTGCGCCGTGATTGTTTTGCAGTTCAGGATTCTCTTGCTAAAGGTGCACATGAAAACAAAATACCCTCTGTAGCGCAAACTTCGAGCTGTATTGGGTGCAGTGCCTGGGGAGACAAAAAATTAAATTGTGTGTTACTTTCTGATCATTGTTTTTATAGATATTTAAAAAAATGTTCAAAATAACAGCACAACAGCTTGAGATTATTGTTGCATCATTTTCTTCCTAAAAACAAGTAAGTAAATTTCCTAAGAGCCAAAAGATTCCAGTGGTTTTTTTCTCTCTGTATAGTTAAACATTTACAGAATGTTATACTAAAATATTGTTTCTGCAGGAAGATTGATCCCAGAGCAATGGAGTATAACTTTCAACATTTATTTGATCTGGTTCGTAGAGTTGTGAAAAAAAATTTCATTTTTGTTCAGGTCTTGCTTCAGTAAGTAACATGGCAGTAAAATATAAAGTTTCTCATTTCTGTTCTCTACCTTTCCATTGGTTTGATGCTGCACTCCGGCTTTTTGATTTGTGCTAATTTTCTTATCTACACCCAAGATCCTCTACGAACCTGTATCAGCTAGACTCTGCAAGAGTTCAGAAAATATCACTCACGTATGTTTATTGTTTGAAATCTCATATAGAGTGAGCAAAACAAAACTTGCCCTTAAAATATTTACAGGATTGATGTGAGAGTGACCCAGTTCCTAGTGAAAATAGTGTTATTTGCTACAGAGCCTGTTTCGTGCTAGTTTACTGTTAAGTTTGTAAACAGTTCCCTGTGAGAACCATGAACTGTGTGTTTCACATAACATTAAACAGCAAAAAGGTGCTGTTTTATCATAACCACTGTGTTGTTAGGTTCAGCTGGTCACTAAATACATCTGCTCCTCTCACTCAAACATAGCAACGCAGTAAAGTATTCAGGACAGAGCACATGGAAGATACATGCACAGATGTGTTACAACTGATTGGTGCATTGAAATCAGTTTCCAGGATTTTCTGTGATGGACAATTCTCCTGTTCACAAGGATTTGTTGCACTTCAGTATTAATGTTTTTTTGCCCAGCTGTATTTTGCCCACTCTGTAGATAAGCTCTACGTGTGCAATTTCTTGACGTGATTTCTAATTACCTGCCGTTGCGTGTTGTTGGAATACCATGAATTTAATTTTTCATACATTCTTAGGTCTGGTTTGTCCTCCAAGAAATCTTCCCATTTAAAAGTCCAAAGATGAAAAATCCTGGTGATCATGTTCAGGGAATGTGCTGAAATTTGGCATAACATTTTTACCAAACAGTTAGCTACCACTTTGTAGTCTAGCATCATTCTGTTAAATTGCAAAAAAAAAAAAAAAGAGATGCAACTCTTCTGATTCTTCCATAGTTCGATGACCTGATCCTTGTGTTTGAAACATGAAATTTAATGCCATCTTGCAGTTGTGTACTTAGTGTAAAATGATTCATGCTACTTTGTCCAGTAATTATAGTTCTACTTCCGTGTGTAAACTGTGAGATGAAAATGAATCTTACTGCCTCTAGGTAAATTTTTCATTTATTGACAAAAATTATTGTTTGAGCCATTAGTGATTGTCAGTCGACGCATAGCGTGCAACTTTGATTGGTGGAGTCTTATCATAATGTCAAATTTTGGTGAATGCTGTTGTGGAAAATACAAATCTTCCTCAGTTATTGTCGGTTAGTTTTTCAGAGCTGTTTCCAAATGTTCAAAACACTACATTTTTGTGACTCCATAACAAAGAATTGGTAGGGCATATTCTAACTTACTGTGTAACTATTATTTTTGTAAAATGTTTTGTGTGTGAAAGTAAGCTGTTCTCTATTTGCATGATTTCTGAGCAAAGATATGTTGCCAGTATATGATGATATTGGTTTCTGTGATTGCATAGTAAAATTCTCTAAGCTGTGTCCTTGAACTAAATTAATGACATTTTTAAAACATTTTTCATGAAATGTTGTAAAAATGTCATTTTATTGGTCAGTAGATATCTCTTTTACCCTGCTCACCAATTGAGAGTAGCTCTGTATTTCTGTTCTTAGTACCAGCTGTGACATGATGGTTGTTGATTAAATTTCAAAATTTGTGTTATTGTGTCACTTCGTTCCCAGTGAGAGAATGGCATTCATGGAATAGCATTTTCAAAATGCCAAAGCTCTAATGTTGAAAAGTAAAATCTCAAAAGGTCAGAATGCATGGGTGATGCAGTAATGGAGTTGACTAAAGCTGGATCCTCTTGTTAACAAAGGTGAAAAACATAAACAATGGGGATAGAAGATACTTCTCACTTCTTGTAGTGTACCAAGTACCTTATACTACCACTTGCTGGTGTCCCATGTAGTTCACTGTTTGGATATGTTCTGAAGTCTTTTTTTTGTGTGTAACAATTCCTGTGGTAATACTAGGATAAGTTGACTGTCTGATAAATTTATTTTTTCGGAATGGACTCTACTGTGAAGTATACTAGTTGTATGTTGTGGCAGATGTCTGATATGATTCCATAGTTGGCTGTTCGCAAACAGTTTGTGTTCTTGGGGATTGTTGTTCCACATTTGTGGCTGAAATGTCACTTATATTTGTAGCTTAAAGTTAATGATATGGGTACATGTGACCATGTTACAGGGCTAATTTGTGACAATCTGTTTGCCAAGGCGATTGGTTTGGCTTTGTTTATGTCAATGCTACATTGACTAATTTTTTGTTGAAACTTGCTTGTATTGGCTCACATAGTACAGTGATAAGTGAATGGACTTACTGGTTTTTCTTTTGCGCTCCCGAGCTCACATTATCCTTGATGTTGCCTATCTTGCCATGGACTACTCAGTTTGTATATTTTTCTTATTTTTTTCATAGTTCCACACCACTTCTTCCTGTTTTCTCGGTTGATCTGTGTTCAGTTTTTCAAGGCCTATCCACTGTGCCAACTTATAACTAAATCTGAGGGGGGTGCGATGGGGAGGTTCCCTTGTAAGCAATGTTCTTCATTTGTGAGTAAACATGTAGGTTGTTGTATTATTTTTACTAATGGAATGGCTCTCCATTTTGAAGCCATATGTTCAATAATAGGGCTACTTGCCAAGCAACATTATCGTTACCTCCACTTAACGAGTGCAAAACGCGTAATTACATAGTGTAACTTCCTGCTGGAACAGTAAGTAATTGGATAACCCAAGTTCTCCATAAATTTGTCATTCAAGTTCTGAAATTGCTATTTATGTAGAAATTTTTTATGCATTTGTAGTATATGCCTGAATTTTAAGTCATCTATTCAGCGATCACAGCCTTTGCACTTGAGCTGCCTTCACTGTGTACGTCATCTGAAAAATTGAACCTCTGTACTGGTTGTCATCTATTCAACGATCACAGCCTTTGCACTTGAGCTGCCTTCACTGTGTACGTCATCTGAAAAATTGAACCTCTGTACTGGTTGGAAATAGTTTTCAAGCAGTTGACAGACTCTTAAAGTTGTTACTGATTTCAATATTTACATACCTACAAGAAAGTAATTACTAGCACTGGACGAATATCATCTCACCGTACAGAAATGATGTTTCTAATAACATACAGATATCTTTATAGTAAGAAACCGTTGGTTTCATGTTAGTAACACATTGTGGACAGAGATTTCTGAATTTGATCTAATGATAGGTTGTACATGCAAGTTAACATAAATAGTAATTAAATAGGCTATACCACTTACAAGGAGAGGTCACGGTATTGGGATTAGAGATTCACTTTGTACATGTTTAGTAGGCCATTAAAGCAATATAATGTGCAAGTTTCACGTGTCTATTATGTAGCTTATGTACCTGTGTGTTGGCGCCAGATGTTACTGGAGTTCTTGGTGGTCAGGTGATTACTGTTTGCGCTTCTTAAGACAAATGTGTATGGAGTGACTGTTCGACTCCTGCTCAAACTTAATTTTTTTTCCCTCCCCATCACTGGTCATATTATTTAATTTTCAAAATGTCAGTGAGGTGTGTTTTCCCTTAGAAACTCTTGACATTCCCTGTAAATGCGGGGAAACTGCAGCCATTCAATATAGCAGATCCCATTTCAATTTATGTTTTCCATATCTGTATGACAAATAACGTCCTGCAACGTGTGATGTCGAGAGCACATTCAGCTAGTAAATGTACATTACTCGTGTGGTGTGGCATATTGTATCTTCACTGTATTACTGATTTTGAATGTCATTTGCAGCATTATTCAGAGAGATTTGACTTGGGCTTTCCTAGCCTGTCCCTCGTACTTGGAAATTTAATTAAAAACACTAAATACAGGGTGTATACGACCCGGGACAACTGGGAGATCCGGGAAAAACCCGGGAATTTTTTCATCTGGGAGAAAACCGGGAAAAACCTGGGAATTTTTTAGAATTCCGGGAATTTTTCATTATTTTAGGTTTCAGTTAAATTTTTGCAATATTGACTGGTAAGAATCGATGGTCTAACAAAGGATATTACTCTATCCCGCTACTGCAGAATAATACAACAACAATAAAACGTGAACGAGAAAAAAATATGAAAATAAAACATAAATTGCAAAGGAAATGTGCCATATACAACAACAAAACACAGTGCTCATACAAACGTTTGCCAACAACAAAATGTGTCAAAGGTGTTAGGAAGACTATGCAATGCTTTATAACAACAAAATGTCTCCGATGAGAGTGACGTCACAACGGTTTAACTAGATTCGTTATAGGAGTTACGAGCGGGCTCATGCGCATGCGCAGTTGAGTGGCGGGGCAAACTGATGTATCTGACCCGAATGACAATTACGGGGGTGGAGGGGACGCCAAATTCATATTCTTGAGAAGAAAAAAATCATGTTTCACAAAGAGCCTCGCATCCAGCGCACGTTGGTCTACCGATTACTCATGATTTTCTAACGCATCCCTCTTGGTTTTTGAACGCACTGTGTAAGTTGATTTCTGATTGAATCATAAGTTAATTTTTGAATGCGTGCCTAGTGTACGTGATGTCTGTCAGGGGAATTGTCGTCGCATCTAGAAATAAACTTTCCTGCAAGCAAAAGGGGACCGGGTTATACGAGCTGAGCAGAGTAAAGCCGAACGAGTGAACGCCAACCGCTGTCTGATTATGTGGTTGATTGGGCTTGGAATGATCAGCTGTGCTATAATTACTAGCGAAATCGATAGTCAGACTACCAGAGTGGAAATAAACGACTAACAGGAATAACAGGTAAGAAAGATTACGTATTATCTTCTCGGTGTATCCAAGAAAATGAAATTTTGTCAGAAAATTTTTGGCCAGATCGCTCCACTTGTAAGGGCCAGATGTACAGCCCCCTTCTAGCAGCCAATTAACTTCTATTCTGGAAGTAGGGCGGAAAGTGGTTTGTACGAACATAACAACGCCTAACCGGAGAATAATCAGGGATAACTAAACCGGTGATTTTGGCAGGGTTAGTGAAGTTAACCAGCGACTAAATTTTGACAAAGGCAGGAATAGTTCCAGAGTTAGTCATGACAAGATTGTTTGTTAGAACGAGGAACGGGGATATCACACCAATTAGGGAAGAATATGACGATTCCAAATTTAAGTAAAAATCTCGTACTACTACTTTTCGATCTCATGCTCGAGAAACTGGGGCGTATGAATGAAATGTGAAACTATTTTCTAACATTAAACTATTTGCTTGTAGTAGGCCTAATAGTCATTTTATGTTGGTCTTCGTGAATTATATTCTGTCGTGTTATAAAAATGACCATTTGTGCAAAAACAGTCTCGTTTATTTGGTATGTGTTAAAATTTCTGCAGTGTTAGAAAGACCTATTTTGTTTTATCTAGCAGACAGCGACAAAATAAACGTAATCAGATTTGAGACACCACACGTCATGGGTAGTATTTGTATTAACAACTTACGCAGCATTAGACAACGATATTTCGGCCTCTTTTCTTTTATGACATAACGTAAGATCTTTTAATGTTTTACACATACGAACATACGGGCTTCCTGCGTCATCGTAGCTGCCAAAGCGCGGTGGCGCCTCTTACCTGGCGCTCTCTGACGACTGCTGAAATGAACCTGTTTCTAACAGGTCGCGGGAAAATATTGCGAATGGCTGTTTGAAAAACGTTACTTTCAAAGCAAGTTTCCTCTTTCGCAAGTGGAACTATGTGTGAGAATGTGCGATGAATTCCTTAAATCACAGAGCGTTTGATGACGAGCGATTAGAAGTATTTAGAGCCCAGATCAGACAATCGTGTCGTTATTATGAGCAAATTGATGTAGTGCTACGGGAAGCTCTCGCTCCTCTGCGGTAGCTAATTTATTTGTGGAAAACTTTGAGAACAAGTCACTGGACTCGGCTAAAAATTTTACTGGCACATTTGTGTGATGTATCTTAAAGTGTAACACGGGCAAGAAAAATCAACATTATAAGTGAAAGCTTAGCTTCTGTTGCAGCTTATTAACCTTAGAGACCAATGTTGTACGTGAAAGCTTTGCTTTTCTTGTAGCAACACTATGTATATTAATTTAAAACATTAACTTTTCCTGTTTGTGTATCCGCGCTACTTAACAGTGATATTGCTATTAGCGGACTACATCACGTGTCCTACGCTCTGAATATCCGCTGTCATCGGCTGGCGGGATCATGTGACATGAGCAATGACTCGCTTACAAAAGCGTATCGTAATCTCGATTACATGGTTCGGAAAGTAACATGCGGTGTTTGGTGGGATTCGAATTTATACTTTCGTGATACGAAAATATACAGCGTACTTACTGATGCAAAAAAAAAAAAAAAAAAAACTGTCACTTAATAGCATGGAAAAATTGTGTTTTCATCCGGGAGAAAGTGTATTTTTAACCGGGAAATCCGGGAAAAATCCGGGAATTTTTTTTCCTTGTCCACGTGTACACCCTGTAAATAGTCAAATAGCATATGAAATTCACTACAACTTCATGAAAATGCATCTGATTTTTGTTATATTACCTCTCAAATATCACACAAATTGAATAATGTGACCAGTGGTAAAAAAAGTGTAGATTAAAAAATAAGTTTTGATACGATTTGAACCGCCGCCTCATCCACAACTCCTTTGCAAATCCCAAATGCTAACCACTTGACCACAATGACCTGCACCTTCACACAGATACATCAGTTATGTAATAGACATGTAAAACTACTCTTGCTATTTTCCCAGAATTGCCCCATTATGTTGTTAAATATCCTAGGAAAAGTGTACAAAGTTTGAAATAAATCGGTGATCCCATTGCTGTGGCCTTCCCTTGTTAGTGGCCTTGACTCAGATACTACACATTTAAAAGTGAAGTATTCTAATGAAAAAACTGTCCAAACATCTCACAAGCTGATAACTATACTCTTTATTGTGCGACTTGATAGGACGCCATCCAGTGTTTAACAGAATGATAAGCAGTACTATTATATAACCGCCATATTCTGAATGATTCAGATGGTATTTAATAGTCATCAGTTAAATTATATTTCCCTTTTCAATAACACTATGATGATGATGATGATGATGATTGGTTTGTGGGGCACTCAGCTGCGCAGTCATCAGCACCCATACAGTCTATTATTACACAGTCCATTTTTTTTTATTTTTTTTTTATTTTATTTTTTTTTTTTTTCCCCCCACAGTCCACTCTAGCCACTGCCACAAATGATGTTGATGAAATGATAAGGACAACACAAACACCCAGTCCCCAGGCAGAGAAAGTCCCCAACCCAGCCGAAAATTGAATCCTGGACCCTGTGGCCCAGAGGCATCAACACTAGCCACTAGAACATGAGCTGCAGACCAATAACACTATAAATTTGCTTGATGACTTGACTATTGCTATTGTGGCAATTTTTTCCATTCATTCATTCATTCATTCTGTAGCTCCATTAATGCAAAAATTGTGCAACTATTTGAAATGAATTAATATGGGAAGGGATATTTATTTTCTGTCTGTGAGGAAATGAAGGGAGCGATGTAATATATTTTGATATTTTATCAGTGGCTGCTACTACAAATTCAAGCTTCAATAAAAGTTAATAAATGTGCATTACTTGAAATACGTTGTTGTCTTGTCCCTAACAAATTTGTTGGGTAATTGAAATGTCGGCTACTAAAATTGAATTTCATTCAAATGTTTTCAGGTTTTTGCAAATATTCCTTTACGGTGTTAGTGGCACAGAAAGTTGCTGTTTGGAAATTCATAGTTAATACATAAATTCTTAACTGTGCAGGTAAGTGCAATATAGTTTGTCTATCTTTAGTTTTAGTAGAGATTTCTAACATTACTGTCAAATAGTCAGTGTGCTGGGGTCACTTTGTTTTATTTTCCATGTCCATATTTTGTTTCAGTTACAGTTTGTTTAGACCAGAGGAGTACATGTAAGCTAAGTATATTGTCTATCTGCGGTTCATTAAATTAGTGAAATTAGTGTGTGTGTGTGTGTGTGTGTGTGTGTGTGTGTGTGTGTGTGAAATGTTACAAATCTAGTTATTTCATATTTATTAACAGGTAAAGTTTCTGCAAGTATTACAGTTTTGGGATTGGTATGCATAATGTATATGTAAAATTAATGGGTTTGTTTTTGAAAGGAGAGAAATTGTATTTTCTGTTTGAGTGAACAGGTACTAAATTTAACTGTGTAGTGAAATTCTTTGCTTCACACATATATGTTGACCTCAGCAACTGACTTAGTGTATTGATTATTCCTGTATTAGTTCAATAACTTAGCTGCAGTAGCGCGCACTCCTGTTGCGAATTGTGGTACAAAATTAATTCCTGGCATGTAATTGTTTATTTATGGTGCCAAGAATTAATTAAAAACACATATATATATACAGTTATTTAAATATAATTTAAAACAATAGCATCACAAGACCCAACTCATTTGATATTTCAACAGAACTGGGTTGTAACAGATCAACCGCTACAGACCAATGGGCATCAGTAATATGCAAGCAGGTCAACATACAGCAACCACTGCAGAAATCATCGGCTGCCGCACGTGTGCAGCAGCCATGGCTCAGTTGCCTCGCTCGCCCTTTGCTGCGGAACACCGCACCGTCTCTGCCTCTCACCCGCCCGACGACACCTCATCCGACTCTCACCTCATTGCGGCACCGACAGCTGCAATTCCAGCAGTAGTGCCTCGGCTTCCAAATCATTCCTAGTTCAACGCATCTTTATTCTCTATCTGAGTCTCCACTACATCGATAGATGGAAGGTTAGGGTACAATTCTGTATAGTTAAGAAATAATTTTTGGCTCAATGTGGCCTTATGGAGGGGTCTGGAAGTTTACTTTCCTCGTATAAAAGAGAAAAGTTTGCAGAAGAATCCACTTGGTGTTTTAAGTACTGTAGAGGCTACCCATGTAATACAAATGTACAATATAAAGGAATGTTGCTGTGTCTGAGATGTAAAGTGGAAACATAGTGGCTTGAATATAAATACTGAATTTTAGTGTTAACAAACTCTTTTTTTTAATATTATTTGTGTCTGATTTATTCCTACTTTATGAAAACTGAAGGTGACAGTTTATAAATGCAAATTTAATAGCCAACATTCTTTACCCATGGATTCAGGCAGAAAGTTAAATATAGATCGGAATATCTAAATTAATTTTTCTTGATATTTAATAGAGGCTGTATTCTTTTATTCACGCACTTAGAATTTTTTTATGTTTATGTGGCAGTGGCATTACTTTTTGTGATGGAATTTCTTCTCCGTAAGAAATGGAGAACTTCAATGTTTTAGCAGTCTAATATATTGACCCATCATAAAGAATGTTATAATTAGTACTGTACCTCATTTGTAGAATTGTTTGGAAAAAGTTCAAATGGTCAAAAAATTAAGTTTGGGAAAGAATTAACTTCTACATCCATGTCTTTGTTTCATGACTGCACTTATCTTGTTCTTTTGGTCATTGATTTCGAGATAAGTAGGGTCTTACATCACCTTGGTGTTCGATATTCACCAGTAATGTGTATCAGCAACTAATAGGGTTGGGAAGCTTCTTTGTGACCAACTGTAGCTCTCTGGAACAAACGAACAGGTTTCTAATTAGGTATGATGTGTATTTCATTTTTTCTTCGAGGAAAGTTGAAGTGCTTGGTTTTACTGTGTAGTGACAATGGAATCTTCATGTTGGTTGCACGCCTATTGCAGCATTGTGATTTGTATTAGCATTTCTGTTACTATGTCATAACATTAAAAAAGGGACATCAGTTACTCTCCAAACAGCATAATCAGTATTTTCTTTTAATTTATCAAAGTCTTTCGGAAACAGACAATCTGGGATGGCATCAACTTCCTCTTCAGCTATATTTTCAAATTCTTTCAACAAATATTTATCGACAGATCTGAACTCTCTTGATTAACTGTATTCAGGATGCTTTGAAAATGAAATGCTTTTTTCTTAAAATACCTGATAGTTTCTCAACATTTACAGATATTTGTCAGTTGGATATCTTCTGTATTGTATCCTTTCAGTTAAATGTATTTGAAACAGTCACCTGATTAAAGTTTTAAATACTACCTTGACTACGTTGGAACACTTTAAGTTCAGTTCATTAGAAGTGCAAGAATGGTCTGAGGACTTTTTCTAAGAAAACAGATACCCTGTAGCACTGTTCATAACTGTGAGCTTAGTTATGCTGCTATTTAACATAGAAAATTAATTTTTACTCTTGAAAAATTAACCTAAAGGCTCTTCATAGGGAGTTCTTCAGAATCTTCCATTGTTTGTAAGCTGCTGCCAGCTTAACTTTATTTATGTGACTACTCATTAGTGTCCTTCAATGAATTGCCGTTGAATAAATTTGCAATCAAAATTTTTGGTTGCAGTTTTACTGTTTCAGCTATATTGTCTAAATAGATAGTAGTGGTAAGTACATGTAATTATGTGTCTCAGGATAAAATATTTTTGTGTGTTTTTTGGGAATTTTACTTACTAGAGTTTCTGCATGGAATTAAAAAGTGAAAGTTAGAAACATTTAATATACTGCTAGATTTTTTTTTAAAGTGAAATAATTTGAAGTAATGGACTCTTTATTTGTTAAATTTATTAAACAGGTTTCCCTTGTTAAATACTTTCAAAAGATCCAAAGTCTTTCTTGCCAAAATTATTTAAAATAGCAATGTAAAGTTGAAAGCTCATGCACTTAAGGAGAAGAGTTATGCTTGTTCTAATTCATTTTTTGAGTGTTGCTAATTTTTTTCTGTTTTTACAAGTATTGAATATCTAGTGTGTGTGCGTGCACCTTAATTTTTAGAGATTTTATAGCAATTGTTTGATATTTCAGGAATTCAGTTGCTGCTTTGCATCAGCAGTAGATCTCAGAGATGTCCAGGTATCGTGAATGGGATCTTTCCTGCAAAGTGTATGTTGGGAATTTAGGCAGCAGTACCTCGAAGTATGAGTTGGAATCAGCATTCAGCAAGTTTGGCCCATTGAGGGATGTCTGGGTTGCGAGGAATCCTCCAGGGTTTGCATTCATTGAATTTCAAGACCCTAGAGATGCTGAAGACGCAGTAAGAGCTCTAGATGGTACACGAATGTGTGGCACCAGGGTTCGTGTGGAGATGTCAACTGGTAGGAGTCGTCGTGGAGGTTGGGGGCGCAGTGGACGACGCTCACCAACACCACGCAGGCGTTCATACAGTCGTTCTCGCTCCAGGTCTCGTAGCGACAGCCCCCGTCGTTCTCGTTCAACTTCAAGAGATAGGCGCTAATGCAGTTGTACTTAATCCTGGTATGCAGGCATTATTTTTATGACCTGATTTGAAAGTTGCTGGATGGATTTGTGTAAGTTATGACTGTAAGAGTACATTTATTTGTCATCTTCTGTGCCTTAAGTATATGCAGTTGATCTGAAGCACTCCAGTAGCTTGAAAATATTTTTTTCGTTTTGTCACTAAGAGCAATAACATCATTACCATTTGTAAAATTTTCATAGTTTTATTTATGAAAGACTTGACATTCGACTTCGGTATGTCAGTTTAGCAGGTGGATTCTGTAAAGTTGTATTAATTGTCATGAGATGTACTGTGCAGCTATGCTTTTCACACTGCAACACAGTTAGTCCTGACCCTTGTCAATTGTCAGTCACCATCCTGTAAGCAGAGACTTGATAAAAGTATGATGATGAATCATATCATTGAAAATAGTCAATTTTTGTAAGTAGTTGTAAGTTTTAGCTTTTAAGTGATATTAGTATCATGTGAAACATACCTAGCTTAGATACTAGTGTGTGTAGTTAATGCAATACTGTACTGCAGTGGTACCGTATTAAGTGTGTATATAATTCAGAATGTGCATCAAAAAAGTGACTAAGAAGTTGACATTTTGTTATTTATGAAAATTGGTATTCTGCAAGAATGTCTTGTAACTATTTGCCTATAGGCATGGAGTTCAATGTGTTCAAAGAATTTTTAGCACTTCCCTTCATCTAAAAACAATGTGAAATGGAAAATCCTCCCTTTTCCTTTCCTTCACTTGTATTGAATGAAATGTGAAAGACGTACTGTAATTTTGTAATTAAAGAATTGTGGTCTCTTTGAAGAGTAAGTATTTATTTCTGCAAATTAAAACCTAAAGCCTATGTTACTTTGGTATTGTTTCCCTAGATATAGACAGTAGTGAGCAGGGCTATGATTACATGCCTGTATCCAGGTGGTACTCACATAAAAGATGTATATGTACCTTTGTTAGAAGGCATTTAAAACTGTGTGTTCATAATAACAGAAATATCAAATTAGTTGAGTAATTATGACACTTTTTTTCTGTGTGCCTTCTGTAACCATATGTTTGACCTTTTTCTCTAAATTGAACCAAACCTTTCTTGTTACTTTTCAGTTAATTAGCTATATTGGGGAATAATAAGAGCAAAAATACTGATTTGGGTCAGTGTTTAGGCATATCTGAGGCACAGTTTCTCCTTCTCTACAAATCCTGCCCTGAAGTCTGAGTGACCTACCCTCCTTTCTGAGCTTTCACAAACCTTCCCTGTTTTCTTCCTGAGAAGGAACTCTTCTGAAAGCTGAGAATTTCTCAGGTGTGAGTATTGGTAGCACTGGTCTTGCTCTTGTGATATAGACTGAATTTGGCATTTCAGTTGGCAATCCAATTATTTTACTTTTTTCGTATGGGGCTTTAGTCACATTTTGCGGGCTGTAGCATTCATCATCTCAGGTTAGAGGCTTTACTAAGGAAGAAATGATTTTCGTATAGGTCTGAGTAGTAAGGATTCCCAAAACATTGCACATTATTGATTGTATAACCAAGGATCAGTAAGGTTTTTGAGTGGATTTAGTTGTATTCTGAATCCATTGTGATAATGCACACAGGTCAGCACTGAGATTCCCACTTGTTATTTTCAGTTAAATTGAATTTAGTGCAGCCTTAGTCCTCAGCAAACGAGTGGTTGTTTGCAACAGAATAGAACTGATACGTTAGAAACATAGACTGAAAAGAGAATGGGATGTAATGTTGGACTCAACACTTTTGATGCAATTATCTTCGTTGTATTATTGGTGAGGTGCAACGTAAACTGAAACTGCATTAATCTTGCCGATATTTATACCACAGCAAGTGATAATTAGTAGTATTTATTGAACTGCTGATACAAGATGGTCCAATTGTGTGTGTTAGGGGCTAACTCAGTGTATAGTGTTCCAGTAGTATACCAGATATGATGATTGCAGAGACATCTGTTGTAAGTTATTCATAACTTAGATCATGTTCATGTTGAGCACCACTGCTGAAAATGTTAATGATTAATTAAAACCACCTCATACGTATTATTACGCACTTAATGTGTTACGATTTTTTTCGTTCACTGGACATCTTCAAGCTGCCTGTAGTTAAACAAAACAGGAAATTAAGCTAAACCTTAATGAATAAAATAGGCAGCTTACACTGATAACAACCTTATACTAAATTCTGTGTTGTTCGTAGTTAATTTTCATAAGCTGCTCAGTTTGGAAAGAATAGAAAAAGTAGAAGAGTGCTGCCAGTACCTTTCTTCAGTAGTTTGACATTGTTGTTTCCAGGCTGCTGAGGAGTGATCAAAGATAACTGCTATGTGTAGGGACACGTGTGACAGTAATAAATTTGGTCAGTTGCACAACAGTATGTTAGTGTGTATTTTTGTGAAAATTGATTTTAAATTTGCAGATATAAATGACATTCAGGTTTTAAGAAGCTATGTTCAGCATTTAGCTTAAACTTTTGTATTAGCAGGTTTAGTTTTGATGTAATTGATTGTTCCCCTTAGTCAAGAATCACCAAAAGAAACATTTTAGTTGAAAATGTGGCATAAAGGAAAGGAAAACAGTTTGGCTGCGTTTAGTCATTGCATCCAAGCATGAAATTCTGTAATACCCTCGACATAACTAATTTAACCTTGCCATCTTGTCGAGCAGGATATCGTACAAATGAGGTACGAAATACATGCTGTTATGGTGGTCTGGTCTTAAAAATGAAGTGTGGGATACTCCTTTGACATGCATAAAACATTTTTCTGTATTATATGCTACATTTTCCCAAATGTACGAGAGAAATGTGGCATTATGAATACCTTTTCCAACAGGTCACAGTGGAGAATGAAGGTGAGAAATGCTATCAGTGATGTAAACTTACTTTTTAGTGCACATTTCTGTCAAATATTTAAAAAAGTAGGGTTGATAATATTCCCTCAGAATTGCAAGATAAAAAACATTCAAGAAGACCATGATTATTCCAGTTCCAAAGAAGATAGGTACGAAACTAATGAATGTCTAATAAGTCATAGTTGCATAATTGTAATATGGGAAGGATTGATTGCTACGCACCACATATGCGTGTCCAGTGTCAGCTCCATGTACCAAGGCCCAATTGTGGCTCGTGTAGGATGTGAGCGGCAGTCAAGTTGGTGTGCCTAGTGGAGAGGGGTGGGGGAGATGCTAATGCTCTCATTGCGGGTGTGCAGGGATTTGGTGGGGCCAGAAGAGGGCTGCTGAATACAGCAGTAGGAGGCTACGATGGCAAGGAGAGGTGGAAAAAACACAATTTTGGTGCAATGGCTGGATAGGTGTGAGTATTACTGGAGTGGGAGCAGGAAAGGTGATTACAGGTGGAGGAGAGGGCAGCTAGACGTCAGAAGGTTACGGGAACAAAGGAACTGTCATAGGGCAAGTTCCCACCTGTGCAGTTCAGAAAAGCTGGAGGAGTTGGGAAGGATGCAGATGACATGGACTGTGAAGCAGTCATTAAAGGGAAACACACAGTGTTTGGCAGCATGTTCAGCAACTGGGTGGTCCAACTGTGTCTTAGCGACCCTTTGGCTGTGGATTTTCTTGTGGACAGTCTGTCAGTTTAAATGCCCATGTAGAAAGTGACACAGTGTAGATCTTACGGCTGCTTTCACTGGTGGCCTCGTCATTGATGGGGTGGGTAGCGCTTGTGACGGGACTGAGGTAGGTGGTACTGGATGTATGCAACAGGTCATGCATCTAGGTCTATTGTGAGGGTATGAGGCAAGGGGTTAGGAGCTGGGGTACAGGAATCGCAGCAGTTTTGAGTCAAAAAGAGAGCAGTAGCTAAGAAGAGAGTGATACAGGGTCTTAATGTGTCCCTGATGTTTCTGCATTGTACAAGCAGTCAAGGAAATGGAACAGAAATTTGAGAAGGGAATTAAAAGTTCAGGGAGAAAAAATAAAAGCTTAGATGTTTACGGGTGACATGGTAATTTTGTCACATGTCAAAGAAATTTGAAGAGCAGTCAAATTGTAAGGATAGTGTCTTCAAAGGTGGTTATAAGATGAACATGAACAAAAGAAAAACTGCTGACTATTTGTAGTCTGATGCTGAGGGAATTACATTTGGAAATCAGAATTTATAAGTGGCAATGAGGTTTTGTTTGGGTAGCAAAACAACTGGTTGCTGAAGAGAGAGAGAGAGAGAGAGAGAGAGAGAGAGAGAGAGAGAGAGAGAGAGAGAGAGAGAGAGTGTGTGTGTGTGTGTGTGTGTGTGTGTGTGTGTAACATGCGGACTGGTGAGCAAGGAAAATGTTTCCGGAAAAGTGAAATTTGTGGACCTGAGTGTGTACATTAAATGCTGAAGTGTTTGATGAAGGTATTGTCTGATTTAGCCTTGTATGGAAGTGAAATGAGGGGAATAAACAGCTTAGACAAGAAAATAAAGGTTTTTGAAATATAGTGCTACAGGAGAATGGTGAATATTAGGTCATTAAATTGGTTAACTAATTAAAAGGTACGGAATCAAACTGGGGAAAAAATTTATGACAACTGCAGCGAAAGGAAGGATGTGTTGATAGGACACTTTGAGGCAACAGAAAAGTGTCAATTTGGTAATGTTAACATGTTGAAAATGGCATACAGTGTCCTAAAAATTGATCCACAACTAATTATTCACTTTTTCCACTATTGCCTCAGTTTTAATAGGATGATCTTAAAGCACTGGGCCCCCACTTCTCTTGATATTATCTGTTCTTAACATGGAAATGGTCTGCCTCTTCATTCTTTGTCATTCTTACTTGTCTGACCACACAAGGTCTGTGTCACATTACAAGTTTCATATGATGGTTCATTGTTGCTGTGCACTTCCACTAACTTAGCATATATTGCACTGGTGTTCCCCTTCAAATGTAGAAAACAAATTACTGCAAAATAATACATTTTTATCATTGAGTTGCACCATTTTGTTTTGGCTCGTCTAGTGACATGTGATGGTGATATGTTACTGGGATTTCAGTGTGTATTAGGACTGCAGACCCATATCTGCAAATGCACAAAAAATTAATTACAAAACCATATTTTTTTGAGATAACAAAAAATTAGACCATTTCTAATACAGTATTCAGAACGTGTGCTTTTCACCACTAGAACTGGTGGAATTCATATTACCAAGAAGATGGGCAGTGTCTCCATCTAAAAATGTTAATGGATTGAGCCCAGTAATTAGTAAATGAAGAAAAATCCATTTAAATTAGCTTGCATTTCATTTACATTTTTGTTCAGTGAAGGGGCAGTGTCACAAAATAATGTGAAAGCGGTAGTAATGGGATGGTTGTGTTCGACGGTCAACAACTCAGGTAAGGCACATGTCGCGCTGGACTGTGAGTGTTCAGCACGGACTAGGCATTAGTGCAGGTTATTTATGAGTACTGCACACTTTGTATTTGGATTCAGAGGCTGAGGTTGATGTGACATGAAAGACCTAACAGAGTTCCAAAGAGGGCAAATTGTGGGGGCTGGAGTATCAGTAATCAAGACAGCCAACTTATTGAATGTTTCAAGAGCAACTGTTTCAACAGTCATGACAGCCTACACAAAACATGGAAAGACATCATCGTGTAAATTTAATAGTGGCACTAATCAAAATTAAATAACAGAGATCGTCATACGCTAATACGAATTGTGTCAAAACTATGGCGGCTAAAGTGACTGCAGAGCTCAATAGCCATCTTTGAGACACCATATTCATGGACAAGCTGCTATACCAAAACCATTAGTGACAACAACAGACACAAGGAAGTGTAAAATATGGTGTCAGGAGCATAAATCTTGGTCAACTGATCATTGGAAACATGTTATGTGGTCCAATGAGTCTGTTTTCGTTATTTCAATATCAGGTTGGGTTTAAGTCTGGAGAACGCCAAAAGAATCCTATTCTGATTGCTTGACTCCAATGGTCAAGCATGGAGGTGGAAGTGTGGGGTTCTGGTATTCTGCTTGCCCGATCATTACTCTCAAAGGCCATGTTATAGCCAAGGTTGTGTGAACATTTTAGATGACCAGGTGCACTGCATGATTCAAATGTTCCCCAACAACAGGACAGTACAATCATAGTATGAGAAGAACGCAACTGAACTGCAGCATCTTCCCTGGCCAGCACAGTTTCCAGACTTGAACATCTTCGAATTCTAGTGGGTGGTATTGGAGCACAGACTCTCGAGCAGATTTCCACTTCCCTCATCGCTATAGGAGTTAGAAGATGTTCTGATCGAAGAGGAGCATAAAATTCTACTGGAGACTATATAATCATTATATGCCATTATTCCAAGAAGAATCACATCTGTATTATGGGCAAATGGTTGTCCAACCCCTTATTAATAAAGCATTCCCAAGCAAGTACAGGTGTTTACATTATTTTGTGTATCCCGTGTTGGTTTGAGTAGCAGTCAAGTTTTATAACTTGAGAGACAACAAAATTTTTGAAGTAATGTAAAGGAGTTTCACTACATGATCAGTGTAATTCATAAGACAGATCTGAATCAACATGGAAATGTTCTTGCTTCACCTCTTTGAACTTACTAGTGTTCTATTGTTGGCAGGAAGTCCTGGTGTAATAGTGTAACTTATGCCACGTTCCTGATGTGGTATTGCTTTGTCTGTTGTTACTTCACTATTTTTAGAATCAGTTTCTGCTCTGGATGTCAGCTAATTAATTCTTGGAAGTGGATCTTTGCTGTTGTCCACAATCTCCAATTGTGGACATCAAGGGGTGCAGTCTGAAAGCAGAGAATCCAGATGAGGACTGCTAATTGCTTTAGACTTCCTTCTGCATTAAAAGTCTCTGTATTCGCCTGTGCTTTTATTGTGAACAAAAATACCTTGTGGTACTTGACGTAATTTCCAAGTACCTTTACTAGCGATCTTGCTTTAACATGGCTGTAGTGTGGCCACTGGCGACTACAGCAGAGTCTCTCACCTAACACTGTGTGCGTGGCCCAACCTGGTGGTGAAACATCTATCACTAAGCTTGTGGTAGTCTGTGTTAAAGTAATGCATATGTTTTCTCTGTCCTCCAGATTTGGTTATGCATCACAATTATCACCAGGAATTATATTAGACTTTTTCTACAAGTAAATTGTACATCTATTTACACTGTCAAAGTTCTAGTAAATTAAGGAAAAAAAGCTGTGTGAGAGCAAACTCAGCAAATAAATATTCTACAGTGCTACACAGAATGAAAAAATAAATCTTCTTTGAAGTGTCTACACTTGTACCTTCTGGATTTTCTCATAGTGTGCAAGGAACTGCGTAAGATCAGTTTTTTTCTTAAAATCTAGCAAAATGATGAGATGCTTAGGATGTGAACACTAATGCTGATTGTGCAAATAAGTTCCCTGTATAAATTTTTATGTTGTGTTGCTTTCATCCTGTTTTATCATTCTTATATTTAATGATAAGAGAGGATGATGTGGAATAGGCCTAAAAAAAGCCCACCTCATACATAATAATACTGCTCCCAAGAGGTGGGCAAGAACCTGAATTTGTGATGTGAGATTTTACTCTGAAATACATTTATGGTCTATGTGTCTGTTGACTGCGTAATATTTCAGTAAGAAGAAAGCTCAACAAACTGTTTCAAATAAATAAGTAAATAAATGAATGAATAAAATAGTTAAGTCTTAACAAGTGCAAACACATTGTGTGTAGAGCTATTTAAATTAAGGGGAAGATGTTTATTAAACATTACTTATTACCTAAAGTACCTGTAGCTGTGCTTAAGGAAAGATAAAAATAGTGTTGTTAACACTTGGTTACACTTAGTTGCTTGTTACAGAATGTTACTTATTGTTTACAAATAATATTTTATGAAGTAAGGGAGTTATTGGTAGAAGTGAAGCTGCAAGAGCAGGCTGTGAGTTGTGCCTGGATAGCTGAGTGAGATTGCCAAGTTTCTGGGATTGAGTCATGGTGTGGAGCACAGTTTTAATACACTAGAATTTTCAAAATAGTGCACACTTTACTGTGGAATGAAAGATTAGTTCTGGAATCATTATTGGTTTAAATAACTGTTTTGAAACTGATAATTACTTTCTACATACAGTAGTCATTTCTTCAGAGAATAATTTAAATTAGTATATAAAACAATTATCTACATAAATGTTACATGATGTAAAGTCATGTCATGTTGTAAAATAATATCACTAAATGGATAAAACCGACATTTTGACCATTTAGTGAGAGTTGTTTTATAAATAACACAGATCTACACTGAAAAAAACTTTAATGCCAGCTGACTCCTACCTCAGAAGCTTAAGCACTTACATGTTACTTACATCTATACCTGCAAATCACCTCATACTGTGTGTGAGGAGGTTAGTTAGGTATCTTGCCCCAGATTTCTAAAGGGACGCATCACTATACATTGCCAAGCACTGTGAAGTAAAGTGTGGTTAAAATTAAACTTTCCCTATTTGGGAGGGGCCTCCCATGAAAAAGAGTAAGTGTAGGACAATGGAACATTGTAAACACATTTGTAAGGACATATGGAAGAGAGATAATGTATAAGCCTTTGGAAGAAACACATTTTAGTTTCCATTTGAGAGGGTAACATTTGTTAAGTGCATGCCATGTTCATATTCCAGGTTACAAATATTACTCAATGTGATGACCATCTGCATGACAGCCTGGAATCACACTAAGGATCGCTCTGCCGTTGCCTGAAACATCTCAGGTGGAATGGACCATGGAATGTTCAGCTGTCCTGACACAGTTCACACACAGCTTGAAGATTGCACATTGCATCTGGTATCAGCCATGGCAACAATAACTTATTAAACAATTTGTGGTGCAATTGAGTGCCAGTCTCCTCCAGGAGAAATTCTCAATTACTAATTACTTCAAACTTCCAAGTCACCTTCTTCAACTCGAATGTGGAAACAGGATCTCTGTGTGTTCCTTTAATGCATCGCTACTCATGAAGCACAGCACCCCTGCTCACCTTGTCCTTTAGGATTGGTATTGAATGAGAATGTCACTTGGAGAAGTAAGCAAGAAATGTGGAGGGAATGCCTTACATTCCCCTTTGATCACAATGCATGCTATTTCCAGGTGTAACAGTAACAGTTGCAGCTAACATTCAATACCAGTAAAGTATAATGCAGTAACATTTATTTTAAATGCAGCAGACCTCTTCATCCCTCATAACCTCTCAATAGAATGGTGTGCCAACCCCCTCTGCCTCTTCCCTCGTGCATGTCTTTTGGCAGATACTTATTCATTGCTATACAAATTAGATGGCACAAAGTTTCTTCAAAAACTTGGTACAGTTCCAGTCTTGTGACCGTCTTGATTTCCGCACAGTGCTATGATACAATGGCTGCTATGATATTGTTCCCTGCCAGCTGCGAGGTTTGTGCAGTTAACCGATTTGTGAGTGCTCAAAAATGATCTTGAGGAGAGATCCATTGCCAGTTGTGCCACGTTTATGGGACAACATTATGTGCGACAGTATTGTCAAACAATGGTGCAGGAAATTTGCTGAAGGACAAGACGAGATTCTGAACGTAGACAGTAGTGGCTGACCATCCATGGTGTCATCAGATCTGATGGAAAGTGTGCAGCAAGCAGTTCTGTGGAACTGGCACTTCACAATTTCAGAATTCTCTTATCAGTTACTCCAGATGTCTCCCTCAGTGTTGGATGAAACTGTCTCCTAGTGGCTTGGTTTTCCTAAAATGTGTGCTCTATGGGTGTCAATGCAACTGATAAATGAACACCAAACCAAATGTTTGGCCACAGCATTGACATTCCTCCTTGTAGAACAGTACACAGAGAAAGGTGACGATCTGAAAGCTCACTTTCTGACAGTCTTTTTGTTGTACCTATCTGCGACTCAGCATCTCTGCTATATGGTGAGTAGCAACTATCCTTTTCATAATATTGAACTGTATCAGTTATTAGAGCTTTTTCCCATTCCATTCACATAAGGAGTGTGGGAAGAATAACTATTTGAATGCTCTTGTATGTGCTGTAACTAATCCAATCTTGTCCTCACTATCTTTGTGGGAGTGATTTGCAGGGGTTTGTAGTATATATCTAGAGTTGTCCTTTATAGCTGATTCTTGAAACTTTGTAAGTAGGCTTTCTCAGGATAGTTTACGTCTTATCTTCATGAGTCTGCCGCTTCAGTTCTTTCATCATCTCGGTGACACTCTCCTGTGTTTCAAACAAACCTGTGACCATTAGTGCTGCCCTTCACCATGTACATGTAATATCTCCTATTATTCCTGTTTGATATGGGCCCCACGTACATGAGCAATATTCTAGGATGATTCACATGGCTGATTTGTAAGCAACATGCCCCTACAAGAGTTACACACAGGTGTTGTATGAGTTGATCGATTCCATTTGAGACTCATTAATATTACAGCCACAGGATACATTGTTTTGTTTTGTGAAATGCACAGTTGTAGTGAACTTTTAAAGCAAGTTTCCAATCTTTACACCACTTTTAAATCTTATCATGACCTGACTGAATTTTTTCAGCTTCTTTCAGGCTGTACTTCGTTAAAGATAACTACATCATGCGTGACAAGCCTGAAATTACTGTTAATATTATCTGCAAGATTATTAATATAAAACATGTACAATAATGGCAAAAGAAAATCAAAAGGTTAAGAAGGGCTGCTCATTTTGTATTATAGTGAAATAGGGGAGATAGTGCCATGGATATGATATGTAAATTAGAGTGCCAATCATTAAAACAAAGGTGTTTTTCCTTGCAGCAGGCTCTTACGAAATTTGTCTCCAGCTTTCTCCTAAGAGTATGAAAATATTTTGTTGGCATCCACCTATATAGGAAGGAATGTTCACAATAAAGTAAAAGAAATCAGACCTTGCATGCAAAGATTTCAATGTTTGTTTTTTCTGTGCTCTGTTCAAGAGTGGAATGACAGAGAAATAGCTTGAAGGCAGTTTAGTGAACCCTCTGCTAGGCACTTAATTGTGAATTTCAGTGTAATCATGTAGATGAAGGGACTGAAGATACTTCCCTGGGGTACATTTGAAGTTACTTCTACATCTGTCATTGACTTTCCATCCAAGAAAACTTGCTGCTTTCTCCCTTCCAAAAAAATCCTAATCCAGTCACAAATTTTGCTTAGTAGCTTGTATGATCATACTTCTGATAACATGTGTAGGTGCAGTTGTGAGTTAATTGCTTTTCAGAAATCTAGAAATACTGCATCTACCTAACTGCGTTGATCCATGGCTTTTTGTATGTCACATGAGAAAAGTGCAAATTTGGTTTTACATGATCAGTGCATTTGGAATCCATGCTGTTTGGCATTAAGGAGGGGATTGAGTTTGAGCTCAGAATATTTTCTGTCTCTAATGACCTCACTGTCGACTGGATGTTAAACCCTAATCTTCCTTTCTTCCTTCAGAACATGTTCTAAGATTCTACAACAGATGAATGTTAAGGCTATTGAACGGTAATTTTGTTGATCTTTTTTGCTACCCTTCTTGTTGGCAGATGTGACCTTTGCTTTCTTCCAATATTTGGGCATGGTTTTTTGTTCAAGGGATCTATGGTAGATCACAATTAACAGAGGGGCTTACTCACCTAAGTGTAAATTCGAATAGGGGCCATGAGGCTTTCTTTAGTTTAAAAGATTGTAGCTGTTTCTCAGTGCCACTGGCAGTAATGTCTATTTCACTCACCTTTCTGTGGTGATAGAATTAAATTGAGTCAATACCCCTGGATTTTCCATTGTAAAGGAACATTTGAAAGGAGAGTTAAGCTTTTATGCTTTTGTTTTGCTGCTTTTGATTTCAATTCCTGGGTTGTCTGTGGCTGAGAGGACACTACACAAAAACTTTGTGGCTTGTTTCTGTAGAACTACACATTCCCAAAGCTTCAGCACAGGGAAGTATCACAGACCTCTTCAAACCTCATCAGTGTTTTAACTGTTGTTCTTAATAATCCAAAAGAATGTTACCAGTACAAGATAATGATCTTTTAGTTTGGAAACAAAAAAGTCATATCGAATGAGGCAGAATGGTGGGGGAGAACAGTCATTTCACTTTTGTAAGCTGACAAAAAATGGACAAATGCATTATTACAGAGAAGGGACCAGGAGTAGTCTATTGCTACTGTGTTTGGTCTCTTTCAGCGAATACTCTTTCACAACCTTTTCAAAATGCTTACGTAGCACTTATGGTTGCCTATTAGCCGTTTAGGTAAAAATTTTAAATGCACATTCCATTGACCATGTCACTTTAACATTAGGTCAAGACTGTCTGTTTTGCTGTACAGATCCTTTGTCAACCCACTGTGATATAGCCTAGTCAACTAAGACCAAAAAAGGATGACTAGGGGAAAAAATTTATGTAGCCACACATTTTTGTGCAGTCGTAGAGGGGAGTGTCATGAGTGTTGGGGTTTGGGAGGTGTTTAAAGGTCACTTTTTATATTTTTCTTGATCAGCTCTACTTCTTGAATAACTCGGCTTCTGCTGAAAATGTTTCCCAGTAAAAAATTAAACTATGTTAAATTTACTACAAAAAAAGGTCCTGTTAATTGTTTCTCTAGAACTAGTAGTTGCAGGGGGCAAAAAAAAATCACAAATTATTAAAAATAGCATTTTAATGGTAGAAAATTAACTTTTATTGTTAAATGAAGCAGATTTGGACCAAATACTAAATGACCGTACCGTATCGAAGTACAGTAGAGCTTTATTGAGGAATAAATTGTGTTGTGGGATGTGATTGGTGGCAATGGAAGGGAATGGGGATGGAAGATAGAAGTGTGAGGGAAGTCAGTTGGCCAGAATGAGTCACTTACTTTCCTCATTTGCGCATCTGCAAAATGAACGAGAGAGCAAATAAGTTCCCACTCTCTCTACACCACATCGCAGAAAACAATTATAAGCTGTTTCACAATCTTACTGACCGTTCCGCAGCATGCCTTGGAAATCGCTGGTAACACAGTGTACAGACATATCTGGAGAGTGTTCATTTTGTGCAAAATGCATCGTGCACAGACCCGTCTAAGAAGTGTTTATTTTCCATAAGATGCATTAAAGACTAAATGGACTACAGATATTAGTTATTTATAAAACTACACATATGAAGAGAATCTATGTAAATCTCTGCATACTGTCATGCACTGCTAGTAGGGAAATTGATTGTTAGTCATCCTATGCTATTATTGTGGCTTCCTTCTGAGAACTGTTCATCTTCAGTTTCCACACAGAATAATCGACTATACCCTCCCCAGCATTTCCAGTCAGTTCTCTTATGTGAATAGACAAAGTAACTTCTCTGTGCTCATGTTTAAATATTGGAGTGACTGTCTGTTTTTTGTTTACTTATTTGCTGTAATTAAGTGAATCTGTATAAAATATGTTTCTATAAACAATAACTGAGAAGTGTTTAAAGAAGAAGTTAATAGATTCTGAGCATCTTGGTGATTGGAATGGCCATGTGGCCTGTTTTCAGAAAATGATACAATTTTTCCATGCAAGTGGTCATTTTCAGTATGAATAATGTGTCTTTGCGTGCAACACTTGATAGCATTAAAAACTAACCACCCACACATGATCAAAAAGTTTGCAGATAAGGCTTATTTCACCATAAATTGAACTGATTCCCTTGGGCAGGGATTCAGACTGACATGACCATGGAGCAGACTCTGATGTACCCCTTTAAAAGCTCTGTTCGCTTGACACATAAGGAAGAGACATAACTGAATCTGTTCTAGTGATTGGAGGATAGCCTAGAGCAACTGCCGTCTGCTCATCATTAGAGGAATTCACTGGATTGACTTTACAAGTGGGGATTAGCATTTTTATCTATAGGTATCAGGGCAAAATAGTGATGGACAAGACTGGGCCAAAATTTTGGACTGGTTCAATGACCATCCTCCTTTTTGAGAATGAATTCATTTATGTCTCTGTCAACACAAATAATCTGAAACTCAATACAAATTATCTCCATTCCCGAAGGCTCTTCTTAACGAAGGGGGAATAAGAAAAGGAAATTTTCTCTTCACAATTCTTTTGCAAAAGACAGTTATGCAACTCTTGACCTAAGAATGAGCGCCAGTGTAATAGATCACCTTGTGAAATGGGATGTGGGTACCAAGTTTTCCCTACTTTGCAATCAATATACAAAACCTTCAGTTGATATCAATTTTAATGAGAGCAAGGTTGTCACTGCTCAACTGGGGCATTTTCTTCCAAATGAATAGAACAAAACAAGGCTTATACAACTCCTCAATTATAAAATGATAGCAAGGGGAATACAAATAGTAGTTACTACAAATTACACTGATGGTACTATGGTGAGGTGTCTGTTACAGAAAGCTGCCCTGTACACAACTGTCATGATAAGGTGGAGGATGGCAAATTGATTGTTTTGCTCAGTGTTTTTTCACAACCAGGCACATACATATACTTACTTCATGAAGCCTGATAGGGGCAAAGTTGAATCCAAATTATTTTCAACAAGCTATTAACTTTTTGCTGGATCCATCTTCCTCCTCTTCCATGCATTTAATGAGTGCGACATGACCTCAGCCATTTACAACAAAAACCGAGGAGAAATGGTTAAGCTGTTCAGTAAATTTCCTAGGAATATGAAGACAAACATCTGACATCTTCACTGGCTCCTTGATATCAGTAGACAATGTTGCACAGACTGGTGAGAAAATGTTCTTGGAAATTTACCAAACAGCTGAATATCAGCAAGATCTGAATAAACTCTGGTATGCGGCTTTCTTAAAAACCAAATCCAAACCTCACCTACTGCTGCCAAACACAGGAGCTGTACAGTTACATTCTTTCAGAGTTTATTTACAGGCACATTAATTTTACTAATTTTCTTTTTTATGTATGTTTTTTACAACACTATTTCTTGTTACTTACAGGTGTTTGCTTACTTATTTACAGATACAACAGGGGCTCAATAACCCCCTACCACAGACCAAGTGGGGATTTAAGCTGGGGGGAGGATGGACTGCTCTATCCAGAGACCCAATAGCACTTGAAGCTATACTGAACATCTTTTGCTGATGTTCTATTGTGTGTGGGGGACAATGTGGATACCGAAAAGCCAGCATTGCATGTTCCATGGTGCAAGTTTCCAATCTTCACACCACATTCAAATCTCATCAAGCTCTGACTTACTCTTTACCCAACGAAAATAATCAGTTATTAATAATGTAAATGGGTAGATAAATGATCTACTAACCAAGAGGTAGCAGGAGAACACACACATAAAACGATTTAACGTTTACAAGCTTTCGGAGCCAGTGGCTCCTTCTTCTGGCAGAAGAGTTGAAGAGGAAGGAAGAGGGGTGAAGGGAAAAGACTGGAGAGGTTTAGGGAAAGGGATATAGTTCAGAAAAGTCACGCAGAACCCTAGGTCAGGGGAGACTTACTGGGCAGAATGAGAAGGAAAGACTGACTGTTGGGGACTGCACTGGACAAGATTTGAAAACCTGAGAGCTTAAAGGTGGGAAACAGGGTAATATGCAAGACAGAGATTACTACTAAAACATCATGCCCGTGTTAATAAGAGTGAAAAGCTAAGTGCATTATATGTAACAGCTGTGGGAGGGGGGACGGCCAAAAATAGACAAGTTAGAAAATGAAAGATATCGAAAATTAAAATGGAGTGAAGAAAGGAGTAGTTACTGTGAATAAATGCTAAGACGGAAGGAATTAAAGTATATTAAGGCTGGAATAGGTGGTGGTAGGAGGGTGCATAGGGCAAGTCTTGCAGTGGGGACGTTCACAGGGGTTGGAGCTATAGACTAGGGATATGGGTGCAGAAGGAGCGTAGAGCCTGACAAGGATATTGCAGAGATTGGGAGGGTGATGGAAAGCAATTCTAGGTGTGGTGGGCAAAATCTCAGACAGAATGGATCTCATTTCAGGACACGATTTTAGGAAGTCATGGCCTTGTCGAAGTAGCTGATTGATACATTCAAGACCAGAGTAATACTGGGTGACAAGTGGAGTGCTCTGAAGTTGTTTTTTGAAGGGCTCAGTAGTACCAGGATTGGTTGTGATGGCCCAGGAAATCTGCTTTTGAACCAGGCTGTTGGTAGAATTATGTCCAATGAAGGCTGAAGTGAGAGCGGTGGTGTATTGCTGTAAAGAGTCTGCATCCGAACAAATACATTTGCCTTAAATGCCAAAGCTGTATGGGAGGGAATGTTTCTCATGGAAAGGATGGCAACTGTCAAAATGTAAGTACTGTTGTTTGTCGGTATGTTTGATGTGGACAGAAGTGTGTAGCTGGCCCTAGGTGAGAATAAGATCAACATCAAGGGAAGTGGAATGGGATTCGGAATAGGACCATGTGAAATTTAATTGGGAGAAGGTATTTAGAGATTCCAGGAATTTTAATAGGTCAGCCTCACCATGAGCCCACACAGAAAATATGTCATCAATGTACCTGAATCAAACCAGGGGCTGAAGGCTTGGACAGGGATTCCATTGGACCCTGGAGCTTTGTTCATACGTGGATTACACTGGGACAATTCTCCTATGTTTTCCTTTGTAAGGGAACATTTGAAAATTTAGTTAAGCATTTCAGCTTTTTCTTTGATACCCTCAGTTTCATTTCCTGTATCATTTGCTAGGGTCTGGACACTAACTTTGGTGCCACTAACAGCCTTTACATACTAATAGAATTTCTTTGGGTTCTGTGAAAGATCATTTGACAATATTCTGCTATAGTAGTCACAGACGGCATCACACATTGCTCTCTTGATGGCTGAATGTGTTTCATTCAGCACATATCTCTATCCATAGCCCTATGCTTTGTTTTACACCTTTTATGCAGTAATCTTTGTTTCTTTAGAAGTTTCTTTACAGTGAGTGTATACCATGGTAGTTCCATGGAGTCCCAGGATTGGAATGACTCCTTACCCTCTCCCTTAAAACCCACATCCTTTCATCTTTCCCTCTTCTTCCCTCTTTCCTGACGAAGCAACCGAGGGTTGCGAAAGCTCGAAATTTTGTGTGTGTGTTTGTGTGTTTTTTATTGTGCCTATCTACCAGCGCTTTCCCGTTTGGTAAGTCATGGAATCTTTGTTTTTAATATATTTTTCCCATGTGGAATGTTTCTTTCTATTTTATTTACTGAATAAAGATGATGTGACTTACCAAACGAAAGCGCTGGCAGGTCGATAGACACACAAACATACACACAAAATTCAAGCTTTCGCAACCAACGGTTGCTTCATCAGGAAAGAGGGAAGGAGAGGGAAAGATGAAAGGATGTGGGTTTTAAGGGATAGGGTAAGGAGTCATTCCAATCCCGGGAGCGGAAAGACTTACCTTAGGGGGAAAAAAGGACAGGTATACACTCGCACACACACCCATATCCAACCGCACATACACCCACAAGCAGAAAATGTCTGCTTACCTTAGGGGGAAAAAAGGACAGGTATACACTCGCACACACACCCATATCCAACCGCACATACACAGACACAAGCAGAAAATGTGAAATTAACAATATTTAATTCAAAGATTTCCAAAATCAAGAAAATAATTTATTCAAATTTCCATTGTAATCCGTACATTACTATACAAGCCCTGAGAACCACATCTGACACTGTTGGCATTACTGAATGAATGTTTATTCACAGCTTTAGTTGTGCCCATGTTACAGTGTTTATAAGCTAGAACCTCATTAACTACTAATTTTTACCACAGGTTTTTTTTTTTTTGCCTTAATAGAAATCTCATTTTGTGTATTTGTGCAATTCTTATAGGGAATTAGCAACTTTTTTAGTTCAACAGATTAAAAGATAATCAATGGGCTTAATTTAGTCATTTGTTCACTGTCCTGAAATACATCATAGTAGCTCAAGCAGCCCCATTGTGAATGCTGCTCCCAAGTTGGTTGACACTCATAAGCAGCTGGAAATCACCATGACTGCTGTCAAACAATTGGCAGCTGTTGCAAATCAGTGTGTTGGAAGAGCTTCTGAGGATCATGTGCCTGTGATACTGGCACAAGAGGTACTTCAGGTACTGTCCTCTCCTGTGCATCCTGTCTCCTCTACCTTGTTTAGGTTTTTATGCCCATATATTGTGAGATTTTTATTTATTTTTATTATTAGTAAATCCGTATGCATTTTCTATGCTACCACCATCAGTAGACTTGTGCAGCACTACACTGTTGTACACAGGGTATTTATGCAATTTTATTGCAGGTAATGTATTAAATTTGTCTATACTGTGATATTGGGAGATACCAAGACATGAAAATATTGAGAAGAAAATAGAATCTTTTGAGCAGAACACATAAGAAAAAAATCACTTGTATTCATGATGATGAAAAGTAGTTGTGTTTTACAAGTTGCAATTGCAAATTGTAAAATAAGTGATTTACATCAACATTATTAAGTAATATCCATTGACTTCAAAATTTTGAATAGAGAAATTTCAATTATTGGAATCCTGTCATAAATAACAAGGTGTATTGTCTGTTGGCCAGTAAGATAATGAAGCAGACAAGGACAGTTTTTTTACCATCCCAAATGTCCTTATGAAGAAGCATAATTTATTGAAAGAAACTTGAAAACAAACTCTCTCTCTCTCTCTCTCTCTCTCTCTCTCTCTCTCTCTCTCTCTCTCTCTTCCCAGAATTTGGGTCTGGGGGAAGTGCATGAGGGTAGTCCCTGCAGTTGAGTTGCAATGTGAGCAGGAGAGCTATGTTCAAATCCCAGCCTGGTACAAATTTTCAACTTTCCCCACTGATGTAAATTAGTATCCACAAGCAGCTAAACATCATTAATTCCTTTGCATCTTGAACCAGTTTGAATTACCTCATGATAAACTTTGAAGTGTTGTGTGTGAAAGAGCACCTGCAATGGCAGGAAAAAACTAAAACATCATTGATCTTTTGCAGCCTGATCCTGAAATTCTGTATTTCTTACATTTTTGGTACAAAATTAACTTCTAGAAATTTGTAAAGTGTACTTCCAAAATGAAAATATGGAGAAGATAGATTTACCAAAATGAGTTTAATCAGAACAAATGCCAATCACTTTGTCAGTTTATTAACTTTTTATTATTGCTATTAATACATTAAATTGGAATGAAACTTTCATGCTTTTATGGTAATTTATGTTTTTAGTTATACACATTATACTTTCATTTACAGTCACTGAATTTCATTTAATCCCTCTGCACGCTGCTCTGTTAAAGTGTAGGACTTTATTTTATGAGGGTAGTCTGACCTCTGACTTCTCCTCTATTCCTCAACATTCATCTTATTTTTAATACAAGCCCAAGCACTGTAAACCACAACAGCCCTGTATGTGTTACCTTATTTGTGGATTTTTCTCCTACTTGCCAATAAGTTTCAGCTCTTGCATCTTGGCTGTGTCACTTCTGCACTGCTCAAAAATCCCATGGACAATTTGTGGTGCCCTTCTTTGTGCACATTCCAGATATGAGATCAGATACAATTGGTATGGGTCCCATACAGAATTGCAATATTTAAGATGAGGCCATGCCAATAACAGTATGCTTCTTACTTCACTTTCTTTGAACAGCCCTTCAAAATTCTCATCACCTAGAAGGGGAACTCTTTGTCTTGAAAACAACCTCCTTCACTTGAAAACCCCAATGCTATTTCCTATCTTCCTATCAAATGTCACTCCTAGATATTTAAAGTTAGCTGCCATGGCAAGTATATCTCTTCTAACCCAGACTCAAATGTTGTATTGCAGGTTCGTTCCCCCCCCCCCCCCCCCCCTCCCCCCCCCTCATGAACTTACAGTCTGAATCTTGTTTACATTGATGCTCATTCCATTTGTGTTTATTTCAAGGTCATCCTGGAGAATTTCACTATCCTGCTATTGCCTAATTCTGTGGTATACCCTTAAGTCATCTACAAACATTTTAATATTTCACTGGATTCCAGTACCTGTGTCATTTATACACTCCTGGAAATTGAAATAAGAACACCGTGAATTCATTGTCCCAGGAAGGGGAAACTTTATTGACACATTCCTGGGGTCAGATACATCACATGATCACACTGGCAGAACCACAGGCACATAGACACAGGCAACAGAGCATGCACAATGTCGGCACTAGTACAGTGTATATCCACCTTTCGCAGCAATGCAGGCTGCTATTCTCCCATGGAGACGATCGTAGAGGTGCTGGATGCAGTCCTGTGGAACGGCTTGCCATGCCATTTCCACCTGGCGCCTCAGTTGGACCAGCGTTCGTGCTGGACGTGCAGACCGCGTGAGACGACGCTTCATCCAGTCCCAAACATGCTCAATGGGGGACAGATCCGGAGATCTTGCTGGCCAGGGTAGTTGACTTACACCTTCTAGAGCACGTTGGGTGGCACGGGATACATGCGGACGTGCATTGTCCTGTTGGAACAGCAAGTTCCCTTGCCGGTCTAGGAATGGTAGATCGATGGGTTCGATGACGGTTTGGATGTACCGTGCACTATTCAGTGTCCCCTCGACGATGACCAGTGGTGTACGGCCAGTGTAGGAGATCGCTCCCCACACCATGATGCCGGGTGTTGGCCCTGTGTGCCTCGGTCGTATGCAGTCCTGATTGTGGCGCTCACCTGCACGGCGCCAAACATGCATACGACCATCATTGGCACCAAGGCAGAAGCGACTCTCATCTCTGAAGACGACACATCTCCATTCGTCCCTCCATTCACGCCTGTCGCGACACCACTGGAGGCGGGCTGCACGATGTTGGGGCGTGAGCGGAAGACGGCCTAACAGTGTGCGGGACCGTAGCCCAGCTTCATGGAGACGGTTGCGAATGGTCCTCGCCGATACCCCAGGAGCAACAGTGTCCCTAATTTGCTGGGAAGTGGCGGTGCGGTCCCCTACGGCACTGCGTAGGATCCTACGGTCTTGGTGTGCATCCGTGCGTCGCTGCGGTCCAGTCCCAGGTCGACGGGCATGTGCACCTTCCGCCGACCACTGGCGACAACATCGATGTACTGTGGAGACCTCACGCCCCACGTGTTGAGCAATTCGGCGGTACGTCCACCCGGCCTCCCGCATGCCCACTATACGCCCTCGCTCAAAGTCCGTCAACTGCACATACGGTTCACGTCCACGCTGTCGCGGCATGCTACCAGTGTTAAAGACTGCGATGGAGCTCCGTATGCCACGGCAAACTGGCTGACACTGACGGCGGCTGTGCACAAATGCTGCGCAGCTAGCGCCATTCGACGGCCAACACCGCGGTTCCTGGTGTGTCCGCTGTGCCGTGCGTGTGATCATTGCTTGTACAGCCCTCTCGCAGTGTTCGGAGCAAGTATGGTGGGTCTGACACACCGGTGTCAATGTGTTCTTTTTTCCATTTCCAGGAGTGTATGTATTATACACAGCAGGAGTCCCAGAAAACTTTCTTGTAGCACCCCTGACAATAACAATACCACCACTTTATTGGAGACCTTGCTTGTACATTTACCCTCTCAGTTGTCCCCCAAAGAAGTACCTTTACCCAAGATACTACTGGGTCTTCTACTCTAGGAATTCATAATTTATGTAACAAGACTTGTGATGGACTCTGCTGAATGTCTTGGTTTAGAATGATGCAGTCTAGTTGCTCTCCCCTCCCATGTAATGTGTCTGTTACATCCTAAGTAATCCTACAGGTTGTGATTCACTAGAGTCTTGTTTCAGAAATACACGGTGAATTTACTCAGCCCCATTGTTGTGTTGGGTATTGTATAGATATTCTTAGCTACAAGCCTTTCAATCATTTTTTTGAGTGCAGTGTTAGACTGGCTTGTATTTTCCAGCATTATGTGGATCACTTCTTTTGTGGATAGGGGTCACAGTGACAACCTGGCATTTCCCCTTTCTCTTATTGTAGCGTAACCTGATAAATCACACCAGATAGGGCACAACTGCCAGATCAGCCTTTTTGAGGTCAGCACACATACTATTTGGCTCTCATGCCTTCCCAGTCTTGCTGTTTTTAAGTATTTCCATGATTTCCTTTATACGTAACTGGAAATTTCCTGACACATTTGCTGCTACATGCCCATCTGGTTCCTCCCCCAGTGTGTGGTTTAAAACCCACAGTCTAACTGCCATGCTCCAAAACAGGTGGCTAAAGGTGTCTACTTGTTTCTGTTATATATGACTGAATCTCCCTCCTTTTTCCCAGAAACAGCGAACTATAAAAACTCCTTATCTCTTCTCCATGGGTCACTGTTTTTCATGCCATGTACAGCATGAAATAATATTTTGCTATCCATATTGCCAACGCAAGTTTGTCCTGTATTTCTCTTAAGTGAGTCCTGTTTCTAACCCATTTTTGACCTTATTGTGTTTTGTCCCACTTTTCCTTTTTAATCAGCCTATGTGTTTATTGGAATACACTGGCTCTGTCCTGTCACTTTTTCTCATTGCTAACATATCTCCTCTTGACCAATTCCCTGGACTTTCTCCACTTGTTGAATTCAAATGATGGAATATTTAGAATCAAATAAGAATATGAGTTGGATTGCTACTCAAAACATGGAAGAGATGTTGAATGGCTGACAGGCATAATTAAAAGCAAACTATTGGAAAAGTCTTTCATCAGGTGAGAGACACACACAAACACATTCTCACATGTACAACCCACAACCACTGTTATCTCTGGCACTGTGTATCACTCTTTTCCAATTCAGCTCAATACTGAAGCTGACTTTTGAAAAACATGTCAGAATCAAAATATGTACACTGAAAGAAAAATGTTCTAATATTATTTCTTTTATCAGCACGACATATTATTGTGAACCATTGTACTCCTCAGTAAAGTCTATGATATCAAAATGCTGTTCACAGTTGATCAATCATCATCTCTCAGAATTTCTGTCACTAACCCTGACAAATAATATACTTAATTTAAAAGCTCTTCATTAACTGCTATACACGTTCTATAAGCTACATGCATTCTTGGCCTGTTTTGTTTTTGTCATTAATAGTTTTAAATAATTATTTTGTAATTCCTTTCTCTTAATTATGTATTTAATTAATACTTTTCATAGAACTTGTGAGGTTCATTTAATCGAATCAATTTAATTAAATTTGAAGTTCTGATGTGGTGAGTTGGGGGGCCAGCACATCATCTGGAATGTGAACTGGAATGTGCCTCTGTATTCCTCAAACCACCCCATCACACTCCTGGCCTTTTGACAAGGTGCATTATCTTGTTGAAAAATGCCTCTGCCATTGGGTAACACAATCGTCATGCATGAAGGAGTGTACATGGTCTGCAACCTGTGTATGATATTCCTTGGCTGTCTTGATGCCTTTCAAAAGCTCCACTGGACACATGGATGTCCACATGAATGTTCCCCATAGCATAATGGAGCTGCCACCAGCTTGTCTCCATCCCACAGTACAGGTGTCACGGAGCTGCTCCCCTGGAAGATGATGGATTCATGCCCTCTCATTGGCATGATGAAGAAAGTATCAGGATTCATCAGACCATGCAATACTCAGCCACTGTGCTAATGCCCAGTTCTGATGTTCATGTGCCCGTTTAAGTATAATTTCCAATGTTGTGATGTTAACATTGGCACGTGCATGGGTCATCAGCTGCGGAGGTCCATTGTTGGGAGTGTTCAGTGCACTGTGAGTTGAGACACACTTGTACTTTGCCCACCATTAAAGTCTGATGTTATTTCCACTACAGTTCGCTGCCTGTCCTGTTTTACCGTTCTTCCCAGCCTATGATGTCTGACATCTGTAATGATGGTGGCTGCCCAACCCCATGGTTTCACCTGGGTTTTTCCACATTTTGAAGACACTCACTCCAGCTCATCTTGAACACTCGACAAGTTGTAAAGTTTCCGAAAGGCCCATGGCGAACCTCTGGGCCATCACAATCTGGTCTTGGTCAAACTCAGATTCCCCATTGTGCACATGGACAGCCAAACTATGGTTATGGCGCCAAGTGAAGATCGTGAGTTTGTAAGTTCTGTAAATAAATACATAAATCATGAGGAAAAGTGCTCGACATGTGGAAATTTCTCCGTCTTTTGTGATAAACTGTGTGTTCTGCGCCATACACTTAAAGAAATCGCTGAAAGAAGAAGCGCTACAGGCAGAAAACATGAAATGAAAAGTGTGTGTGTTCCTGCAACATCGTCTCATGAACAATGGCGAGATATTCCTACAACATCGTCTTATGAGCGAGATTTAGACCTGTGGGCTACAACCTACTGCTACTGCGGAAGAAATGCTACCAAAGGTATAATGTGCTTTAACTGTAAAACAATGTTCCACATAAAGTGTGCAAATGTCGATCCAAAGCAGAAGAGTTGGTTCTGCTCAAACTGTTTCAAAGATGATTTAGGCAAAAAATTGGACAGTTACGAGTGCAAAACCAAAATTATCACTGCACTTTCAGAAGAAATACGTGTTCTAAAAAGTAAAGGTAATGAAATAGAACAGCAGTGCCAACAGAGTGAAGTATCAGGTATTCCAACCTGTGAAAATACAAGGGTTTGTGACAAACTATGTGGGAAATGTCAAAAAACAGTGAAAAATGGAATGGTGTGTAAGGAGTGTGGGAAAATATTTCATTTTCGTTGGGGAAAAATTGACCCCTCGCTAAAAGGAGACCAGAAAACTGTAATGATGTGGAAATGTGATAGGTTTAGGCATAATACTGTTGTCAGTAACAAAGAAAATGTATCTTGTGAAGCAGCAGAAACAGCAAGCAAAACAACAATCGAAAACCGGTCATACAAAAAAGCTAACTGTTTACGTGGAAGTAGGGAAAGGTGTGGGATTGTCAATAGATCCGAAGCAGAACGTTCATCTTTCAATAAAATAGTGCAAGAACCTCAAAATCCAGCAAATAACATAGTCACATCTAAGAAGAATCAGAAAGAGCCTCAAAATCCAGCAAATAGCATATTAACACCTAAGAAGAATTGGAAAATCTAGATTTATTCTGACAGCTATGCACGAGGATTAGCAGCTATGTTATAAGAAAGAGGACCTTCTGCGATTAATGAAAGCACAATAGATGGAATCGTAAAACCATGGGCAGGTTTTCGAGATGTATCAGCATCAATCAAGAAAGACTGCAACACCTTGACAGATAAAGACTTTGTAGTTGTAATGGCTGGAGCAAACGATGTCAGTAGAAACCAGAGGGAGACAGCAACATCAACACTGAAGAAAACTCTGGAAACATTTACCCACACCAACGTGATTGTTGTCAATGTGCCTCATCGACACGACTTGCCTCAGTGGTTCTGTGGTAATAAGGAAGTGGATCAAACCAAAGCACTTCAAAAATGTCTCACAGAGATTGTCACACCAAGCATGGTCAACATTTTAACAAATCAGGCAAATGTGTTTTAAGTGACTTCGTTATCAGGATAGTATTAGATAAGTTGAGCTGTGTTTCAACTGAGATGTCAAAAAACTTACAGTGCTAGACCAGGTTAGATACTCCAGCACCATTAGGTTACAACCTGGTCAACTGCTTTATGGTAACAGTATGTTAAGTCAGTCAGGTAAACATGTAAATGAAATGAAGCGAAAAGGGGAGTTTAAAATAGGTTTCCTCAATATACAGGGTATGACAGATAAAAACCTAACTGTTAATGAATTTTCCAATGAAAACGTGTTTGATATCTTATGTATAAGTGAACACTGGTGCAAAGAGGAAGAACTAGGTTACAAAGTACTGGATGATTACACTTTAGTTAATTGCTATAGTAGGAAACACCACTTGAATGGTGGAGTAGCAATATATGTAAAAGCACCGCCTACACAAAAATATAGTAAGCTAGATCTCAACACTCCCTGTGAGGAACTGCACTTTGAAACATCAGGTATAGTGATTGAGTGCCTTAAAATATTAGTAGTAGTAGTCTACAGGTCACCTAGTGGAGACCCTAGTATCTTTCTTGAGAAATTTGATGACCTATTAATGTCCCCCTGTACACCAAAATGGGAACAATATACTAATGTCATTGGAGGGGACATCAACTCAAGTTTTGATGTTCTGCAGGACAAAAAAACTGTGGCAGATTTCAAGAATGTACTTAGGCAATATAACCTGTACTATACTAACTCCAAACCTACCAGGGGCCCTGCTTGTCTTGACAATATATTTACAAATATTAATAGAACTCATATGTCTTCAGATGTAGTTAGTTTTCATTTCCCAGTCCATAATGCAGTATATATTAGTCTTAACAATGTAACTCCAGACTGTTCCAGCCCAAAAGCTAAAACTGTAACCACGAGACCTAAGAACAAAGAGAGGATAGATAGTTTTTGGCTTTCCCCTACTTGTATCAGCTGGGATGCCCTATTTAGTAGACTACAACATTGTTCCTCCGACATTGTTTTTACTGAGTTTTTCTCTATATTTTTAAATACATTTGAAAATAATATTCCTTTGAGAAAATGTACTCTAAATATTAAGGATAGTAGTTGTTATAACAGAAGGAAAAACGGAATGGTATATACCACAGCGCAAATGAAAAACACTGTTATGCTCTATTCTGGTATGTACAAGAACAGCAAATCTGAACTACATAAAGAATTATATTCCAGAGCTAAGTGTAATTATAGACAGGCTATTAATGATGCTAAGAAGCTATATAATACAGCCCTCATTGAAAAGTCTAGAAATAAATGCAAAAAAGCCTGGAGTATAATTAACTCTGTGGCACACACTAAAGGAAAAGACGTTATTGCCATATCCCCAGATGAAATCAATAAATTCTGCATCCAATCTATTGAAGAAATGTGCAGCTCAATAGACAAACCTCCAGAAAATGCCCTTAACTTCATCGATAACTATTTTGAAAGGCCCCGCCAGAGCATTTTCAACTTCACGGAGGTGTGTACCAATACAATTCTGAAAATAATTAAAAATTTCAAAGCCTCAGATAGCGTTGATTACTATGACTTATCATGTAACTTATTGAAAGATATTATTGACTGCTTAATTGATCCCTTAACCTACTGTGTAAATAAATTTCTAGCTGAAAACAAGTTTCCTGATGTACTAAAAATATCTAGAGTGGTCCCAGTATGTAAGAAAGGTGATAAGAACTGTCCTGCTAGTTACAGACCAACATCGTTAACTCCTGTTTTCTCAAAAATTCTTGAAACAATTATGTATAATCAAGTTAGCACGTATTTAGATAACTTAAACTTAATAAGTGACAAACAATATGGATTCATGAAAGGTAAATCCACAACAGATGCTATGGATTCTCTTGTAAAATTTATTCTGGATGTGTTTGAGGCCAGGGGATTTGTTCAGGCTACATTTTGTGATCTGAGCAGAGCATTTGACTGTGTGGACCATGATACTTTACTGAATAAGCTATCCTATTATGGTGTTGCTAATAGCAGCATAAATATGATTAAATCCTTCCTTGAGAACTGCCAACAAGTTGTATGCATTAACAGGGAGAAGTCAGATCTGATTAATGTCAGGTCTGGCATGCCACATGGCTCAGTACTTGGACGTCTATTGTTTTTACTTATGATTAATGACCTGCCATCTTTTGTAAACTCTCACACAATAATGTATGCCAATGACACAACTTTTTTAAATAACAGCTCAGATTTAAACACACTAAAAAATATAGTTAAAGATACCTTTGCTCAGAGTTCGTTATGGTTTAGAGCGAACGGTTTTCTACTAAATGAAAGTAAGACCCAGGCACTTTCCTTTAGCTTAAGAGAGAATCATGACTTAGAAAGTATACAATTTTTAGGTGTTATAGTAGACAACAAGTTGACATGGGAACCACACGTCAAACATTTATCTGCCAGACGCTCAAGAGTTATCTATTTAATTAGAAACTTAAAAAGACATGTCCCTAATAGTTATATAAGATCAGCATATTTTACTTTCTTTCAATGTATCATATCATATGGAATATTATTGTGTGGCAATAGCAGTCACGTAAAGGTCACTCTACTTTTACAAAAAAAAAAAAATTAGTAAGAATAATAACTAACTCAGATAAGTTAGAACACTGTGAACCCTTGTTTGTTAAATTGCAATGCCTGACGGTAATAAACTTGTACATCTATAATGTTCTATTGTGTGCTAGGAAAAATATTTCAAATATATCATTAAGAAGGGTTGTACATAGCCATAACACCAGGAACAAATCATGTTTAGAGGTACCATATTAAAGACTATCCAAGTCAACGAATTCATATTTAGTTCTTGGACTTAAGTTGTACAATAAATTAAGTATAGATTTAAAAGAGTTACCTGTCAATATCTTCAAAGCTAAGTTGTACAGAATACTAGTAAATAATCCTTTCTACACAGTAGACGAATTTTTTGAAACTGAAAATACTGTCTTTCAACACTGTATCTAACGGATGGCCTTATGTAATCCAAACTAAATTGTATTTAGTAATTAATGTTAAAAATGTAAGTTATCTTGATGTTGTCTATTGCTTTATGAGCTGAATGACAATAAAATTTGATTGATTGATTGACTGATTGCTCACTGACACTACATGCATTTGTCTGACTAGCAGTCATTCCTTGCCAGATGATGCTGCTATTGCCTGGACGGATTTATATTGGTAGTAGGTTGGTGGTCATAATGTTCTGGCTGATCATTGTATATTAAACAACACTTAAGAATTGATTTTGGCATATATCAAACAGATACACTTAGAGGGATAAAGTTAAAAGTGAACTACTGTAGAATTAATAAAATGAAAAGGGAAGTGGGTGTCTACACAAAAATGACAGTTAACTCTCAGATGGAACAATTAGTCAACATTGTGCTTAATTGCTACATTAGTGGACCTAACACACACAAATCAATATTATTGGCAGTATGCTGACAACCAGTGTGTAATGTTTGCGGTTATATCAAGCTGTTATAGAAGGCATCAGTAATAATGTACCAGACTGACTGTCGGTTCTTTCTGTAAAATAGTAATGATTATCTAGGGTTGTTGACGTCAGGTTTTGGATTATTTGTGGTAACAAAGCTTCTAAATCTGTTTAAAAGATATGTTGGCATAAATAATAAACACCATCATATTAGGTATTCCACATGCCTCTTAGGAACTGAGTGCCCACCAGATGATACAGCTGCTGCTCAGCAGCCACCAACCTATCTTGACTGTCATCAGCACCATTACTCTCATGACCAAATGAGGTGACATAAGATTGACAGTAATATGAAGCCATGGTTGTTCCTCTGCTTATCTCTTATAGCAAAAACTTCCTGTGACCTACAGCAAATAAACAACATGCATACACTAGATTTACAGGGTGATTATAATTAAAGTTAAACTTTAAAAGCACTGTAGAAATCACACCACTGGTCAGAATGATGTCAAGTTGTAATGGAATATTATCGGAGAAGGGGGAAAACATATGGCAAAAGAAAAAAAAAATAGTGTGAAAATTGATGAATAGATGGCTCTGTATGTGTCAGGATACATAAATGTAAACACTTACCATGCACATGACCCATTGAAGTTGGTATAAAGATGCTACGTACACGACTTATCCTCCTTTCATGTCTGCGACATTTGCCGTGATTATCTCAATGCAGGATCACGCTCTGCTTGTAAATCTGTATTACAAGAATGATGACTGTGCACATGTTGCTCTGCAGAATTTCCAGACACTGAAGGGTTTGAAAAAAGGTGTTGGTCCAATGACGGCCATGGGTGTGGAGAAAATGATTTGAAAAGACATGTTCTTTTGGTTAGCAACCTGCTAGAGGGAGGAAACGAATTGATTCAACATCAGTGGAAGCAGTGGCCACAGCAATGCAGGAGGAGACGAGCAGTGGTGTGTAAACGTGTAGTGCATGGAGAATTGCCCAAACATTGGACACACCTGTGAGCACGGTGCATAAAATCCTATGAAAGATCCTTATTTACTATCCATTCAAAATTACCCATGTGCACAAGTTGCTTCCTGTTGACCTGCCAGCAAGAGAGACCTTTGATTTAAATTTTCTTGCTCACATGGAAGTGGATAATAATTGGCTGTGGAAGATTTTGTCGACAGACAAAACCCACTTCCATCTGACAGGATATCTTGATACACAAAATTGTTGAATATGGGCTACAGAAAATCCACATGCAAATCAGCCAGTACCACTTCATCCTGAAAAGGTCACTGTGTGGTGCAGGTTTACAGCATCATTTATCATAGGGCCATATTTTTTTAAAGAGACAGGTGCTTCCAGTCCTGTTACCTGTACCATCACTGATAAGCGCTATGAGATTCTTTTGCGTAACCACGTCATTCCAGCTCTCCTACAGCGTGGATGTGTGGATAGGATCATTTTTATGCAATATGGTGCACCTCCGCACATTGCAAATCCAGTTAAGAGCTCGTGAAATGCCATTCTGTCCAGTGGTGCTATTTCTACAGCGATTTGGAAGTTTAACTTTAATTATAATCACCCTGTACTTCACTAGATTACATCACTGTGATGTATAGTAGAGTAATGTAAGAACAATGTATGATATCAGGTGGAGCTATACTGACCAAATAGCAATAAAAGGCCAGATCATTACATATGAATAGGTAAATGATCTGATAGAAAAGTTAAAAATAAAAGTAGAAGGGGAATTATCTGACAATATTAGCAGTGTACTGCTCAGAAGAAGAATTCATGAAGGGTACACAAAACTTTTATGATTAAGTACAGTAGTTTCTTAATAAAGCTGACAAAAATGAATGCATTCTCATAGTAAGAGAAGTGAAAGCCAGAATAGCAACCATATATTTATGACATATTATGCAACCTGGTGGTAACTATGTTGAATTCAATAGGAATATCATTAACCTCAAATTTTGTGTTTTCACTGACACCACCCCGCCTCCAATGAACCACAGACCTTGCTGTAGTGGAAAGGCTTGTATTTCTCAAAGATCTATACAGCCATACTGATGGTACAACCACATCTGAGGCATGAAGATGTCAGACTAACATTTGGTGCTTGAAGAGAAGCAGCAGTCTCTCTGTAGTTTGAAACATTACAATAAATGTTGATGGTGTTGAGACAGCAACCAGCCACAAAATGGCTCTGAGCACTATGGGACTTAACATCTGAGGTCATCAGTCCCCTAGAACTTAGAACTACTTAAACCTAACTAACCTAAGGACATCACACACATCCATGCCCGAGGCAGGATTCGAACCTGCGACCGCAGTGGTCGCGCAGTTCCAGACTGAAGCGCCTATAACCGCTCGGCCACAGCTGCCGACACAACCAGCCACAAATTTATTTTCAGTTCCTTTATTCAAAAGGTACTGTTACCGATTTTGAAGCATTATGATTCATCTTCAGACAGTTTTCATGTTTTCATTACATGTGGTGCATTTTTTTACAGATTAATTGTCCTAAAATATAAATAATACATAATTATAAGCATGCCACACAGATGGTTGCATTACAGATTTGCATTGAATGTGACTTACGTGAAATGTCTGTTTGTAGTGTTCGTTTTCATTGTCCAAGAGATGTGAATACGGATCAGCGGTACATAAAAATTAACAGAGTAATTCTCACCCTTTTCAAGAGGTTGCAGTCTTTACCTTTCTGATCTCAACAGTTAAAACATAAAAGGAATAATAGTTTTCTCCAGGTCAGCTCATCAGAGAAGCCCTCTGCCTCCTGCATAATAATCCAAAGAGAGACAGATAACTTTTTCTAGATTGCAAAGCTAACCATAATCATGAAACATGGCACTAGGAAATAACCCTAATGTAAATCCCTTTTGTGTGCTGCAACTAATGATTACATCTAGAATCACCCTCAAATTGATGGCATATCTGATTTTCAAAATGATTAAATTATTTTTCTCTCAATAAGAAGTCAACAATTTTTCTATCCACAGCAGCAAATGCAAGTCACACAAAAATGAATAAGAAAGAGAAGGTTATTTTATTTCATAAATTCATACATGCTGTTATGGTTAAAAATAAGTTTCAAACAACAACCATGGAAAGGTCAGAGGAAGAGAACACTTTAGACATTATATCTGAGAGTAATGTTGAAAATGTTCAGGGTAGCGGTAGCGATGTTGTCGTGCCACCAAAGTGACTCAGTGTCGCAGCTGGTGAGCAATATTAGTGCTGAAGTTGCAAATCCTACACCTGACACTTTTGTATAATTATAGATTAGAGGCTTTGACTAACAGTGTTAGTAAACTTACTCAGATGCAAAACACTTTGAAAACAGATGTTGCAGATCATGTCATTGGAGTGATAAGTGACAACTTAGAAGGAATAACTAATGACATTTCAACACTGAAAACTACAGTATAAGTTATTCCAGAACAGATTAAAATCCTGACAAATGATTTTGGTACAATGCAATTAGAACAGACAACACTTCAGTCCACAGTTCAAAAGGTAGTCAAACAAGTAAATGACATAGCTACAAAGTATGAAAGTCAAGTTGATGATTTTTTATGTGAAAAAGAGACTCTAATTTATGGATTAGAAACAGAGCTACAGAAGGCTGTTGAGCAAATGATTACTGATGTGTACTCAGAGCAGAATATGTCAGTATTAAAGATACAAAGTGAGTTAGGTCATATACAGAGAACACTTACCGAGGATCTACCTAAGTGGAAGAATCTTGTGCAAACACAAATAGGAACACAATTAGAGAAATTATATGAATGGGATAATATTAAGGAGCAAGTAAGGAATGATAGTAGCTATAAAGGTGAGAGTAATGTTGAATGTCATAGTCTTGTTTTTCATGCAAATATATGTGCCTAAGGAACAGTAGTTAGCATAAACATAGTTACACAAAGTATGGTGCAGACATCACACTTTCATCAGTTATAATAGAAAAAAAGTGTTATAAAAAACCCGACAGTTCCAGGTGTTTATCCCAGAAAAGAAATCTGTTCATCTAGTTATTTTCAGTAAAAGCTTTTAGAAGCATGCAGCCTACAGCTTGATCTGAACAACAAAATATCTGGTACATATTAGGGTTTACACAAGGTGAAGCTGCACTTTGAGCATCTGAGACAGCAGAGAGCTGTCACACATTTGCACAATTTGACAATGCATTTCTTGTTAAGTATTGGTTATGCTGTGTGCAGGAGGATTAAGAAAGCAAGTATTTAATCCAGAGCCATATGACATCAGGCAGGGACCTTTATGAAAATATTTCAACAGTACATAAATGAGACTCATTTCTGGGCTGAACTTAAGGCTCTGAGTGATGTTCTACACATTTTGAAATGAAACTTCCACTTCACATCAGAGAAAAGCTAGTGCAGGTCCCAGAATCTAATCTAGAATACTTTTTATTGGTCCTCAATTCAATTGACATTATAAATGAAGATATGAAAACTAGTAATAACTACAATAATCAGAATGGGTATCTTAATGGTGGGGTGGAGGACAGACTATGCCCACCCAGCTGCAGTATAATGGCAACAATCATGGGCTAGCACCTGATGCACATCCCACATTTTTATTTATTTATTTATTTATTTCACTCATGTTCTGTAGACCCATTAGCGATAAATCGGTTGGGTGTAGAATGTGTCATTTACATAGATTTGATACATTTGTTTATAATAATAGGTTGTACAATGAATAATATATATTACATAGAAAAAATGTTTACAAGAATTGTTTTTTGTAAAAAGTTACAAATTACATGGAACAGACTTATAATAGATCAAAATCAATTCACATATTCTCATACATAAATTCGTCCAGTGAGTAAATGGTTCTACTTAGAAGATACTGTTTAAGTTGATCTTTAAAAGTAGGTGGATCAGTAAATGACATTTTTATTGCCTGAGGGAAAGCATTAAATATTTTTATGCAAGAGTAGTGTATTCCTTTTTGCACAATACTTCATCTACATCTACATCTACATTTATACTCCGCAAGCCACCCAACGGTGTGTGGTGGAGGGCACTTTACGTGCCACTGTCATTACCTCCCTTTCCTGTTCCAGTCGCGTATGGTTCGCGGGAAGAACGACTGTCTGAAGGCCTCTGTGCACGCTCTAATCTCTCTAATTTTACATTCGTGATCTCCTCGGGAGGTATAAGTAGGGGGAAGCAATATATTCAATACCTCATCCAGAAACGCACCCTCTCGAAACCTGGCGAGCAAGCTACACCGCGATGCAGAGCGCCTCTCTTGCAGAGTCTGCCACTTGAGTTTGTTAAACATCTCCGTAACGCTATCACGGTGACCAAATAACCCTGTAACGAAACGCGCCGCTCTTCTTTGGATCTTCTCTATCTCCTACGTCTACCCGATCTGGTACGGATCCCACACTGATGAGCAATACTCAAGCAGAGGTCGAACGAGTGTTTTGTAAGCCACCTCCTTTGTTGATGGACTACATTTTCTAAGGACTCTCCCAATGAATCTCAACCTGGTACCCGCCTTACCAACAATTAATTTTATATGATCATTCCACTTCAAATCGTTCCGCACGCATACTCCCAGATATTTTACAGAAGTAACTGCTACCAGTGTTTGTTCCGCTATCATATAATCATACAATAAAGGATCCTTCTTTCTATGTATTCGCAATACATTACATTTGTCTATGTTAAGGGTCAGTTGCCACTCCCTGCACCAAGTGCCTATCCGCTGCAGATCTTCCTGCATTTGGCTACAATTTTCTAATGCTGCAACTTCTCTGTATACTACAGCATCATCCGCGAAAAGCTGCATGGAACTTCCGACACTATCTACTAGGTCATTTATATATATTGTGAAAAGCAATGGTCCCATAACACTCCCCTGTGGCACGCCAGAGGTTACTTTAACGTCTGTAGACGTCTCTCCATTGATAACAACATGCTGTGTTCTGTTTGCTAAAAACTCTTCAATCCAGCCACACAGCTGGTCTGATATTCCGTAGGCTCTTACTTTGTTTATCAGGTGACAGTGCGGAACTGTATCGAACGCCTTCCGGAAGTCAAGAAAAATAGCATCTACCTGGGAGCCTGTATCTAATATTTTCTGGGTCTCATGAACAAATAAAGCGAGTTGGGTTTCACACGATCGCTGTTTCCGGAATCCATGTTGATTCCTACATAGTAGATTCTGAGTTTCCAAAAACGACATGATACTCGAGCAAAACACATGTTCTAAAATTCTACAACAGATCAACGTCAGAGATATAGGTCTATAGTTTTGCGCATCTGCTCGACGACCCTTCTTGAAGACTGGGACTACCTGTGCTCTTTTCCAATCATTTGGAACCTTCTGTTCCTCTAGAGACTTGCGGTACACGGCTGTTAGAAGGGGGGCAAGTTCTTTCACGTACTCTGTGTAGAATCGAATTGGTATCCCGTCAGGTCCAGTGGACTTTCCTCTGTTGAGTGATTCCAGTTGCTTTTCTATTCCTTGGACACTTATTTCGATGTCAGCCATTTTTTCGTTTGTGCGAGGATTTAGAGAAGGAACTGCAGTGCGGTCTTCCTCTGTGAAACAGCTTTGGAAAAAGGTGTTTAGTATTTCAGCTTTACGCTTGTCATCCTCTGTTTCAATGCCATCATCATCCCGGAGTGTCTAGACATGCTGTTTCGAGCCACTTACTGATTTAACGTAAGACCAGAACTTCCTAGGATTTTCTGTCAAGTCGGTACCTAGTATTTTACTTTCGAATTCACTGAACGCTTCACGCATAGCCCTCCTTACGCTAACTTTGACATCGTTTAGCTTCTGTTGTCTGAGAGGTTTTGGCTGCGTTTAAACTTGGAGTGAAGCTCTCTTTGCTTTCGCAGTAGTTTCCTAACTTTGTTGTTGTACCACGGTGGGTTTTTCCCGTCCCTCACAATTTTACTCGGCACGTACCTGTCTAAAACGCATTTGACGATTGCCTTGAACTTTTTTCATAAACACTCAACATTGTCAGTGTCGGAACAGAAATTTTCGTTTTGATCTGTTAGGTAGTCTGAAATCTGCCTTCTATTACTCTTGCTAAACAGATAAACCTTCCTCCCTTTTTTTATATTCCTATTAACTTCCAATTCTTTTGTTCAAGATGTAGATCATTTTTTACCCTAGTGTCATAGTTATGATACTTGCTGTTCATTTCAAAAAGGGAATGGTTTTTACACAAGAAACACATGAGAGAGAAAATGCACTGAGATACTATTGTGAGTATTCTCAGTTCTTGGAAGAGTTTCCTTCAGGAATGTCTGTAATTGACACCACACAGAATCCTAATGACTCTTTTCTGGGCTATGAGGATTTTGTTTGCCTTTGGCTGGTTTCCCCAGAATATAATTCCATAGGCCATCAGGGCATTAAAATAATCAAAATAGGCAGCTTTCAAAGTATTTAAGTCACTGAAGGAAGCAATCACATGAATAGCGTAAATTGCTGAGCTTAGTTTTTTTATATAGGTAAGGAATGTGTAAGGACCAGTTTAGATTGCTATTAACAAGTAGACACAGGAACTTTGTTGCCTCCACTCTTGCTAAATTCCCAGCATTGTATTTAACATTAAACTCCCCTTCGATATTTTGGCTTGTGTGGAATTGAATCAATTGAGGTTTTTCAAAATTTAGTGATAATCCATTGGAGGTATACCAGTTAAAGGTCTCCTGAAAAATTTCATTTACAGTGATTTCAAGATTAGTATTTGTTGAACTGTCTATCAAAATCATTGTGTCATTGGCAAACAAAGTAAATTTTATCTTAGCCCTTGTACACATTGGAGGGTCATTTATGAAAATAAGGAAAAGTAGAGGACCCAGAATAGAGCCCTGTGGGACTCCACAGTTTATTGTGCCCCAAGAAGAGGACACTGGTTCCCCATTAGTGTTGTTTACCATAATTTTCTGTTTCCGGTCCTTTAAATAGGAGGCAAGCCACAACCCTGCTTCTCCAGTTAACCCATAAAATTCTGCCTTTCTCAGAAAAATCTCATGGTTCATGCAATCGAACGCTTTAGAAAGGCCACAAAAAATTCCAGTTGGAGACATTTTATTATTGATTGATTCAAGAATTGCATTGGTGAAAGAATATATTGCATCTTCTGTTGAGATGTTTTTCTGGAAACTGAACTGACTTTTATTGAGAATATTGTATTTACTAAGATGTTCAAGAATCCTTCTGTGTACAAGTTTCTCGAGAATCTTGGAGAAACAAGTTAAGAGTGAAATAGGACGATAATTGGTTACTTCATTTCTGTCACCCTTCTTGTACACCACCCTTCTGCACACTGTTTATACAAAAGTGAGAGACAATATGGTAGCCATCTAGATTCAGCATATTGATACCACTGCATATTTAAGTCTATCAGGGACAATTCCTAGTCTCAGTGAGTCATTAAAGATGTGGCACAGGACTTCACAAATGAAAATGTGTGCATGTTTCAACACTTTGATGGAGATACCATCAATACCAGTTGAGTTTTTGTTTTTCATGGTCCTTATTATCTTCTTAATTTCCTCAACAGTGACAGGAGGCATGCTAATCTGGGGTGTTGCACTAAGTCCACTTCTTTGTAAAAGATTCAGAGCCTCATTTATAGAACCATTACACCCTATTTTATCCGCTGCAGTCAAAAAATGCTTGCTGAAAATTTTTGCAACATTTTCACCTTTATCAATGATATTCCCATTATGTCTAACTTCAATATTTTCTGCATCATTTGAGTAACTACCAGTTTCTTTTTTAATAATACCCCAGATGGTTTTTATTTTGTTGCCAGAATTATCTATTTCTGATTTGATGAACATACTTTTTGCCTTTATCAGAACTTCATTTAAGATCTTGCAGTACCTTTTATAATGAGCTCTTATTTCAGGATCATTAGTATTTCTGAGAGAAACATAAAGCAGTCTTTTAGTCCTATATGATGTTTTTATTCCTTTTGTGAGCCACTGTTTGCTGGTATGGCTCTGGTACTTGTTCTTTGCAGTTCTTAGAGGGAAGGCAGCTTCAAAGTGGCACATAAATTCATTTATAAATAGGTTAAATTTGTCATTGACTTTCAGTTCTCTATAAATTGGACTCCAGTCAATGAGTTGAAGATAACTGTTGAAGATCATGAGATTTTCATTATTAGTTACCCTAAATGACCTTTTACAGACTTTGTCTTTCTTGTATGGGCATATATCATTGATAGTTAGCAAGTGGCCATCATGGTCTGAAAGACCATTTAGGACTTGTTTTACTGTTGCATTGGTGTTTCTATTCTCATCAATGAAAATATTATCTATAAGACTTGAACAGTAGTTTGTAACACTTGTGGGGAAGTCTACCGTGGGTGTGAGGTTGTATGTGTTCATTATATGTAGCAGGTCAGCTCTACTACTATCATAATCTAGAAAGTTAATGTTAAAGTCTCCTAAGACTACAGTATTTTTATTTTTTGAATATATATGGGATAGAAGAGATTTGAGTTGCTTAAAGAACATACATTGCTTCCCTGATGGGGCCCTATACACCGTTGCTACAATGAGTGACAGGGTCTTGGTGCTAATTTCTATACCACAAGCTTCAAAATGCTGATCAAAACAGTATTTTGTGAGCTCTAGAGATCTATACATTATATTCTTTTTTACATGTATAATTACACCACCCTTCTGCACACTGTTTATACAAAAGTGAGAGACAATATGGTAGCCATCTAGATTCAGCATATTGATACCCTCCTTTACATGGTGTTCGGTAAAACAAAGGATATCGGCATTATCAATAGTATTACTGTCACTAATATTCATTGTCAACAGTTCTAGTTTACTTCTTAGCCCCCTTATATTTTGATGGAAAATACACAGTTTGTCACATTTAGTATTGACTTTTTGAGGAAGTGAGTTGCTAGGTTTCAAGATGGGTGAGTTTTTGCACACACTCGTTAGATAATTGATCTTTTGCTGAGTGTCATTTATGACTGACTTACCTAAGTCATGGTTTTCCCCTTTTTGTAGTGAAACCATAAAAAACCTTGATTTAGTGGAGCAGGTTTTCTAGGCCTCAAGCTCCTCTTTCGATTGTACACTGCTGCAGGCCTTGGTGACATTACAGTAGTTTTGATGGAACACAGTGATCTAATTGTTGATCCTGCTGCAGTTAATGTTTCAGGTACTGTAGTTGATATATCTGAAGTTGATGACACTTCCACTCTTTTGATTGATGACACTTCCACTGAGTCGTTGACACTTCCACATTTGTTGACACACAGCAGGCAGCACCGATGTCAGTGCCTGCCCCGGCAAGTCGCAGTTCTCCAACTCATAAAAGGAGACATAAGAATAATGACAGGTATCACCCTGGTTATTTGAACCATGGTAATGGTTACTGGTATGATCAGAACAGTAGAAGTCAGTGGAGAACACCACCAAATAGTCACTGACAGTACAGCCTGAATAGGAATTTTCAGAATCCACAGTAGTGATACCATCAGGGAAACCAGCCACAATTTGATCGTGGGGAGAAACACTTACCATCAATCAAATCTGGACTTGAATCTGAATGGGGAGCCACAATGGGGAAATCCAAGTCCAGCAATGTATATAATTGAGGTCACTGACAATGCACATTTATTGACTGCAAATACATCAAACTGGGTGTGTTTGAGCAGATCGTTAACAACATTCCATTGTATAATACACCAGCAGGTCTAATACACAGAAACAAAGGAAAAAAAAACAAGTAGGTTACAGTGATTCCACATATGCCTTGGGTAACACAGTATTAATATTTCTAAGAGAGAGTGCCTAGATGCAAAAGATTCATTATGACAAGCAGCTGCATAGAGTTAACCAATTCTTAGTTGGGGAAAATGAACTGCTGAAGACCCACTGTAAACTGTTATTGTTACAGAAGAAAAATAAGTCTTTTTTGCATTGTGTTAATATCACATGACAGAAGCTATTTACTCATGTACCAACACAGCACGAAGACAAAAACTGTAGCCTGAAAAAGTATCTCCAGTAGGAAAATGCAAAGAAAACTAACAGCAGAGACAATGTTTGTGTAGGTAATACTAATACCAACTATAGTAAGAAATAAGAAAGCAAGGCTATATATGGAACACAAGATGAAAGAACAAAAGCACAACAACACAAACATACTGGTGCTATTCTGTCATTTACACAGTACTTAAGTAAAACAAAAATTTAGTACACGTATGTGGCAAATGATGCTGGACTATAAAAAGAAAATTGGGCTAGGATACATTAGTGACTAGGAAATAATAAGTTAGGAAATGCAGCTGTAAATGTCAGGCAAGATTAGTATATTGATCACTGTATATTAGGTTAACTAATAGAATAATCCAGAGTCTATGGGCATGCACCTCGCAGAATGGTGAAAACAAAAAGAACAGTGAAAAAAAGAAACAAATGAAGAGCATAAAGCACATTTAAGTTCCCATCGAATGGCAATGAGTACCGGGACAAGCAGAGAAATTGACAAACAATGAAATGAACGGATTGAAGAATCAAGAATTGAGACACAATCTTATAATAAAAGACTGCGAACTCAAGTCAGCCATGAAAATATCACCATACGAGAAGCTAGGATGAGGACAAGTAAACAGTACAGCCTAACAAATGAGGTATTCCGCTATCACCTGATGAATGAATACACATCATAATCAGAAAAATGGATACCATCTGCCAGTTTTGCAAAGTGAAAAATTTAGTAGGGAAACACCAGGATTCTGTTGTATGAATGGAAAAATTCGATTATCACCACTGGAAGTACCTCTGCAGGATATTTACTTCACATGAGCAGGAGAACTCCAGAGTCAAAACACTTTCTTAAAAAAATAAAAGGGTACAATGCCTGCTTCCAAATGACTTCTTTCAGTGTCACTTTGATCAACACAAACAGAGATGAAATTGATTACATTTTTTTCCATTTAAGGAAAAATTCATCACAACATGGAACCATTACTACTGCTACTGAATGAAGACCATACATTTCTGCAACTATATTTCATCAGAAATGAAGAAACAGAAATTAATCAATGATGCACAATCTCATATGGCTACATGACAGAATTCATCCTACAGCTACTGACAAAATCATCCAAGCTCAATTTCCCAATACACAAGAAGATCGGGAACTGTACAATGTATTAGTAAAAAATATGATTCATGGACCATGCAGGCCGTTAAACCCCAATTGCCATGTATGAGTGATGAAAAAAGTAAAAAAAAAGTACCCAAAACCACATTATTACCACTCTGGGTGAGGCTTTAGATGTGCCCTCCTAATTTTAATCTAAATTTTTTTAACTCATCGGTTCTTCTGTGCTCAAGTAGGTAGTCCTCACACAGGAAAACAAAGTCACACAATACTCCATTCTGACTATAACCCATTTCCTAATATTTCAATAAACAGACTTATAGTGGCCGTAGGCCCTACAGGCTCTTCTTTCCTGTATGATTATGATGTCTGCATCTATTACAGTTCTTTAAATATAAGTATCACAGTAAACCAACTGCAAAGTACTGTAAGGAAAAATCGATTTTGGGTCCTCAAATGATTCCATTTCATGAGTCCCAAAATGTGTGTAATGCATTCTGTTGTCACCTAACTCTCCACCCACACAAGGACCTTTATTCGCACGAAGAATTACTTAAGGTAGTAGAAACTTCCTAGCAATAGTTGTAAAAGTCGTGTGGCAGCCTGTCCTAAGGATTGGCAGCCCCATGTGTGCTACTCCATTTCGATCCAGTTCATCAGTGTGGGATCAGACTCACAACTTGTGCCTTTCAGATGAGTCCTACATATAGTTTCTTGACAGACATGTAAATACCCACTTACATATTTAATGACTTATTACTTAACTATGCTGTCCATGTATCCCCCAAAGACCATCCAAATCATGATATTCCATTTCCAGATAAAAGAACACAAGCTCCATTAAAATGTCCTTGGTCTGATGGCCCAATATCACCCATCTCGTATCCATCTTCTACAAGCAACACATGAGCTTTTTGAACTCTCTTTCACATTCATTTTCATGAATCTCCCCTTGGAGGGTGTCCTGCCCATGATTTCAGCTTGGTATATCCTTCAAGCCAAAGAACATGACAGACCAATTTATTCTACAGCAAATTTTTGTTTAATGCTGGACAAATTCCAATGTGAGAAAATCATTTACAGTGGTGGATCATGCACTCATGGCCAAATATGTTATGCTTTCACACCTATGTGTGGCAGTGAACAACACTTCCCCCCACAGGAATATGCTGTTGTTACCATAGAACTAAAAGCCATTATGCAGACTCTTAAGATACATCTAAGCATGTTCACATGAGTCTTTACTAATTTGTAATGACACTATAAGAAGCTTATAAAGCCATATCTCACTGCTACACTTGACACCCACTAATATTGTCCATTCAAAGCCTTCTCTCTCAGTTCCAAAACATCAGAAGGCTAATTCACACATCATTTGGCCAAGGAGGTGACCTAAAGCATGTTCTAGAATTAAAGACACTGGCCTTGACTTTGAAGGACCCTATCCCAACAATTTATAGCACCATGGAATATAGTGTGGTATTCAGGAGCTGATTGGTCACCTGTGTAGTATCATTCCATCGGTGCTGACACCGCAGCATTAGCAGTGATGGTATGACACATGAAGCAACCCCCCCCCCCCCCCTCTCTCTTCCCAAATCCACTTCCCTCCCCTGGCCAGTGTGTATATGTCGGAAGTTATCAAGATTGTTACAATTCTTTATTAACAGTTATAGAGTGTACATTTTCATAATAAGGCAAATGCTGAAGCTAAGTGACTCACTACCCTCAACTTTAGCTGATGAAGTGTTGTTGTCATTGTGGTCTTCAGTCCTGAGACTGGTTTGATGCAGCTCTCCATGCTACTCTATCCTGTGCAGCTTCTTCATTACCCAGTACCTACTGCAGCCTACATCCTTCTGAATCTGCTTAGTGTATTCATCTCTTGGTCTCCCTTTATGATTTTTACCCTCCACGCTGCCCTCCAATACTAAATTGGTGATCCCTCGATGTCTCAGAACATGTCCTACCAACCGATCCCTTCTTCTAGTCAAGTTGTGCCACAAGCTCCTCTTCTCCCCAATTCTATTCAGTACCTCCTCATTAGTTACCCATCTAATCTTCAGCATTCTTCTGTAGCACCACATTTCAAAAGCTTCTATTCTCTTCTTGTCTAAACTATTTATCATCCACGTTTCACTTCCATACAAATACTTTCAGAAACAACTTCCTGATATTGAAATCTATACTCGATGTTAACAAATTTCTCTTCTTCAGAAACACTTTCCTCGCCATTGCCAGTCTACATTTTATACCTTCTCTACTTCGACCATCATCAGTTATTTTGCTCCCCAAATAGCAAAACTCCTTTACTACTTTAAGTGTCTCATTTCCTAATCTAATTCCCTCAGCATCACCTTACTTAATTTGACTACATTCCATTATTCTCATTTTGCTTTTGTTGATGTTCATCTTATACTCTCCTTTCAAGACACTGTCCATTCCGTTCAACTGCTCTTCCAAGTCCTTTGCTGTCTCTGACAGAATTACAATGTCATCGGCGAACCTCAAAGTTTTTATTTCTTCTCCATGTATTTTAATACCTACTCTGAACTTTTCTTTTGTTTCCTTTATTGCTTGCTCAATATACAGATTGAATAACATCGGGGATAGGCTACAACCCTGTCTTACTCCCTTCCCAACCACTGCTTCCCTTTCATACCCCTCGACTCTTAAAATTGCCATCTGGTTTCTGTACAAATTGTAAATAGCCTTTTGCTCCCTGTATTTTACCCCTGCTACCTTCAAAATTTGAAAGAGAGTATTCCAATCAACATTGTCAAAAGCTTTCTCTAAGTCTACAAATGCTAGAAACATAGGTTTGCCTTTCCTTAATCTTTCTTCTAAGGTAAGTCATAGGGTCAGTATTGCCTCACGTGTTCCAACATTTCTATGGAATCCAAACTGATCTTCCCCGAGGTCGGCTTCTATCAGTTTTTCCATTCATCTGTAAAGAATTTGCGTTAGTATTTTGCAGCTGTGACTTATTAAACTGATAGTTCAGTAATTTTCACATCTGTCAACACCTGCTTTCTTTGGGATTGGAATTGTTATATTCTTCTTGAAGTCTGAGGGTATTTTGCCTGTCTCATACATTTTGCTCACCAGATGGTAGAGTTTTGTCAGGACTGGCTCTCCCAAGGCTGTCAGTAGTTCTAATGGAATGTTGTCTACTCCGGGGGCCTTGTTTCGACTCAGGTCTTTCAGTGCTCTGTTAAACTCTTCACGCAGTATCATATCTCCCATTTCATCTTCATCTACATCCTCTTCCATTTCCATAATATTGTTCTCAAGTACATCACCCTTGCATAGACCCTCTATATACTCCTCCCACCTTTCTGCTTTCCCTTCTTTGCTTAGAACTGGGTTTCCATCAAAGCTCTTGATATTTATGCAAGTGGTTCTCCTTTTTCCAAAGGTCTCTTTAATTTTCCTGTAGGCAGTATCTATCTTACCCCTAGTGAGAGAAGCCTCAACATCCTTACATTTGTCCTCTAGCCATCCCTGCTTAGCCATTTTGCACTTCCTGTCGATATCATTTTTGAGACGTTTGTATTGCTTTTTGCCTGCTTCATTTTCTGCATTTTTATATTTTCTCCTTTCATCAATTAAATTCAATATTTCTTCTGTTACCCAAGGATTTCTACTAGCTCTCGTCTGTTTACCTACTTGAGCAGAGGTGCTGCCTTCACTACTTCGTCCCTCAAAGCTACCCATTCTTCTTCTACTGTATTTCTTTCCCCCATTCCTGCCAATCGTTCCCTAATGTTCTCCCTGAAACTCTCTACAACCTCTGGTCCTGTCAATATATCCAGATCCCATCTCCTTAAATTCCCACCTTTTTGCAGTTTCTTCAGTTTTAATCTACAGTTCATAACCAATAGATTGTGGTCAGAGTCCACATCTGCCCCTGGAAATGTCTTACAATTTAAAACCTGGTTCTTAAATCTCTGTCTTACCATTATATAATCTGTCTGATACCTTCTAGTATCTCCAGGATTCTTCCATGTATACAACCTTCTTTCATGATTCTTAAACCAAGCTGATGATGTACAAATCTAATTTTACACATTATCCAATAGTGGTGCTACTTTAATCTTATTTTAAGGTCAGACAATATTTCTTTTTCTTGTGGGGGAAGGGGCAGGGGGTTTACAGCCCCTGGCTGTTTGTCCGTGCCCTATCTTTTAATTCATTTATCCTTCTACATTTTTCATTGTTCTAACCTAAGAGTATTACCTCATTTAATCCTAACACTGTAGTGATCTGACAGTCCGATCAAGCTTTTATAATTATAAGGCATCTGCCAGTCAAACACAGAAGATGTGCTTCCCACCACTGCACAAGGTCCAGAAGACCTTTCAGCTGTCTGTGATCAGCATACTTCTCCCAGCCTATGATACTTTACTTTTACTTTATAGCTGGTCCCATCCATCTCATTTATGTTTTCCACCTGAGATGAACATACTAATGGCTCCTTGTAGAAGAATTTTATTGATGCGGCATTGCCGGGATGGAGTGACTGATGATCTAGGAGTTTGATTGTTCAAACCCATCAATCATTCCACCCATTCTACATCATTAATGTATTTATCCCCACTCTGTCTTTTAATATTATATATTTCTTATCAGTTATATTTTCATCTCTTTGGCTTTCTTATTGTCATGGATAAGCTTCATTATTTTGTCTAATAGTTTTTCCGGTACTTTATTTTCTTGCTGCTTCATAGCATTTTGACTACTACAATGTTAAGTTATCATCAATATTCTACATTTCATAACTTACAGTGTCATGTTCAGGTATGTTTTTCTTTAGACAGTCCCATTTTCACTGATAAGTATATTCACTGATAAATTCCAATAGACAACAAACTTTAAATATTTCTTCTTGCTGTTTCTTATTTTCTGTAACTATCTACCACTTTGGAGGGATTGATAATTTTGTTATCTGTGTTGATATCTTACCCTCTTTATGCCCTTGTGTCATGTATTACTTTAGTTAGTTTCATATTTGCTGCAGTGAAGTATATCATAGATCTACTATCATGACAGACCCATGAGTATTTATTTGTGTACACCGCAGGACATTAAAATTGCAACAACGTGAAAGTGACATGCAACAGACTGGTATTACATTTACTACATGCCTAGATATGCAAACGATTACAATTTCAGGGTAATCACACAAAGCAGATAGCTGTATTGCCATCTACATTTGGTATGTAAGGAAAGATTATGCTGTGGATTTCTTATTCAGAAAATACATTTGACTTTTTGTTGTTTGTGAGAAGATTGTGTCATGTCTTATGTAAGAAGGAGAAATGGCTATCAGCCCATGACGGCATTCATCAGAGAAAGGATTCTTGGTGACAGATATAGTTGATTAACAATATTTGATCTTTACTCACAATATTTTGTAGCTAAAACTTCATTTTCAAGGACTGCGCAAACATCGTGAGTATTACATTTGCTTGAGTTTTTCACCCACATTTGACAACTTCAGATTTTGTGTACTACATTGTTCACAATGTTTGTACAGTTGTGGAAGTTTTTCACTGGTGCAGCCAAACCAAGAGTTTGTAGGGAGGCAGCAGATACGTGGGGGTACAGAGTATTTTTAATATTCTGGAAGACAAATGACAACTTATAACTAGATGCATGGAAGTTTCAGTTCTGATCCTGTTAAAAACCTGCATAATACCGACTTTTATATCTTTTTCTTGGTAGAAGAACACCTGTCTTCATTAAATTTTTTCTGCTTCACTAAGAGCTATGGGCTGGCTGTGATCCCCCCCCCCCCCCCCCCCCCCCCCCTTGCCCCCAGGTATGGGCACTAGTAAAACTGAAGCAGATGTAATGCCCGTTATCTCTATACAGTCATTGAAAAGGAGGTTATTGCACTAAAATGTGTTGGATGGCAATTAGAAAATAAAAATACTATGACTAAAGCTGGACTACGATTAACAAAACATGTATCTAACCTCTAGAAGCTACAATCATGTTCAGCTGACAAGAGAGGTTGGGGGGGAAATCCTGGAGCCCAAGACTCATGGGAGGCCCAAGCTTTTCCAAGGTTTCGTATCCTCTAAGGTACTCAGTTGGCAAATACTGGACTGCTATTGAAAAATAAATTTTGAATCATATAGGGTGGTTTTAAAACATATTCAAAGAGGGCAACATTCATGAGTCATCCGTTCATAATTGTTGAGTCAGTAATATTATAGGTAGACTTCCACCAACATAAGGTTACACATGGCAGTTCACTTTTACGTTGACTGATCTATGAATGAATAAAAGAATGTGTGCACTAAGTGCTGTCTAATAGGCTGGTCTAAGTACGTGGATGGCACATGGCAGAAACTACATTATTGGCTCAGTAACACTGTACAAGTTCTAGCATCTAGCGAGTGTAGCTTGGGATTGTTATTAAACAACACTGCTTGCTTTACTTTGTTTTTAATAAATCAGCATTAAAACTGAATGGAAATTTTACCAATAATAACATTTTATTTAGAAACTTCAACTTTTAGCACCACTGTTACAGCAAGTTGATATTTGCTGGCTTTCTTTTGCCATTTATAAGTTCTTCTTTTTAAAAAGTGATTATAGCTGAGGCCCATAAAAAACTGAAAAAAATGGTTAGTAAGACTAAAAAGACTGGTAGGTATTTCCCAACTGTGTTTTCCAATTCTCTTTGTGTCAGTAGCAGGTAGCATCTGCCAATGCCGAAGTAAAGAATTACTGTAATTATGATATGTCCAGGATTGCCCTTGCTATTCTTCAAAACTCCCTTGCTATTCCTTGAAAGATCACAATCCTCACACACACCTGATATGTGGCAGCTGCACTCAGAACGGAGCAACTGCTCAATACATGTAATATTGTAAGAGCTATTATTTCATACAAAGCAATACAAATAAAGCAGTTTTCTGTGTCAGTCACTTATTTATTTTTTCACTATGTGTTTGGATGGTTCACATCATCATCTTCAGGCGGAGAATTTTATTTATATAGCTTGTGTTGGTGAAGAGTACAGCAGCAGATGAAGGGCAATGTAGGTTATGTTGCATCTTTTGAGAGGTAGTAGAGTTCATAAAAAGTCTGCATACTGCTGCCTGTTGTATGTTGTCTCCACTGTATATTATGTTTATACTGTTGGACATTGTATGACACCTTTGAAGCAATCGTGTAAACATAATGTACAGAGCAGAGGACATACTACAGGCAGCTGTATGCAGACTTTTTACAACTATACTACCCCTCAAGAGATACAACATAACCTACATTGCCCTCAGTCTGCTGCTGTGAAAAGGCATCTGTACTCTTCAACACAAGCCATGTAAATAAACAATTCTCCACCTAAAGATGATGGTATGAACCATTGAAACATGTAGTGGCAAAATAAATAAGTGACCAATGCAGAAACTGTTTTATTTAAATTCATCAACAGTCACAGAATTTATAATTCTGTCCTTTATGAACGAAATATTCTTACACAGCAGTACTAAGAGCCGACCATGGTGTGCTTCCATCTTGTATCAAGACATTTGAGTTTGCAATATTGATAATGATTTGCTTTCCAAACTTTTGGCAGTTATGAGTTTGGTTTGCAGGAGAACAAGCTTATTTAAGAGATATAACTTAATAATTTGTTAACCATTTTTTAATCAATATTTTTATTGTATGAGGCATATATACTTGTACTACTTTGGGGGTCTTGGTTTGTGACTATCTCGGTTATGATAATGCATTCAGTAGCCTTTTATAGTAGTTTACCTGATATTTTCTTATTCATTAATAGCTGGGGTACATGGCTTCATTCAGGGACTTGATACGACACTTTGTGGTGGTTGGAATAAAAGGATAAACTTTAAAGTATAAGAGGTTAAAAAGTATTGAAACCATTCTAACTATTTACAATACTTGTTAAGGTTGTTGTTGTTGTTGTTGTTGTTGTTGTTGTTGTAGTCTTCAGTCCTGAGACTGGTCTGATGCAGCTCTCCATGCTACTCTAACCTGTGCAAGCTTCTTCATCACCCAGTACCTACTGCAACCTACATCCTTCTGTATCTGTTTCGTGTATTCATCTCTTGGTCTCCCTCTACGATTTTTGCCCTGCACGCTGCCCTCCAATACCAAATTGGTGATCCCTTGATGCCCCAGAACATGTCCTACCAACCGATCCCTTCTTCTAGTCAAGTTGTGCCACAAACTTCTCTTCTCCCCAATCCTATTCAGTACTTCCTCATTAGTTATGTGATCTACCCATCTAATCTTCAGCATTCTTCTGTAGCACCACATTTCAAAAGCTTCTATTCTCTTCTTGTCCAAACTATTTATCGTCCATGTTTCACTTACATACAAGGCTATACTCCATACAAATACTTTCAGAAATGACTTCCTGACACTCAAATCTATACTCGATGTTAACAAATTTCTCTTCTTCAGAAATGCTTTCCTTGCCATTTCCAGTCTACATTTTATATCCTCTCTACTTCGACCACCATCAGTTATTTTGCTCCCCAAATAGCAAAACTCCTTTACTACTTTAAGTGTCTCATTTCCTAATGTAATTCACTCAGCATCACCCGACTTAATTCAACTGCATTCCATTATCCTCGTTTTGCTTTTGTTGATGTTCATCTTATACCCTCCTTTCAAGACACTGTCCATTCTATTCATCTGCTCTTCCAAGTCCTTTGCTGTCTCTGACAGAATTACAATGTCATCGGCGAACCTCAAAGTTTTTATTTATTCTCCATGGATTTTAATACCTACTTCGAATTTTTCTTTTGATTCCTTCACTGCTTGCTCAATATAGAGATTGAATAACATTGGGGAGAGGCTACAACCCTCTCTCACTCCCTTCCCAACCACTGCTTCCCTTTGATGCCCCTCGGCTCTTATAACTGCCAACTGGTTTCTGTACAAATTGTAAATAGCTTTTCGCTTCCTGTATTTTACCCCTGCCACATTCAGAATTTGAAAGAGAGTATTCCAGTCAACATTGTCAAAAGCTTTCTCTAGGTCTACAAATGCTAGAAATGTAAGTTTGAGTTTCCTTAATCTAGCTTCTAAGATAAGTCGTAGGGTCAGTATTGCCTCACGTGTTCCGATATTTCTACGGAATCCAAACTGATCTTCCCCGAGGTCGGCTTCTACTAGTTTTTCCATTCGTCTGTAAAGAATTCACATTAGTATTTTGGAGCCGTGACTTATTAAACTGATAGTTTGGTAATTTTCACATCTGTCAACACCTGCTTTCTTTGGGATTGGAATTATTATATTCTTCTTGAAGTCTGAAGGTATTTCGCCTATCTCATACATCTTGCTCAGCAGATGGTAGAGTTTTGTCAGGACTGGCTCTCCCAAGGCTGTCAGTAGTTCTAATGGAATGTTGTCTACTCCCGGGGCCTTGTTTCGACTCAGGTCTTTCAGTGCTCTGTCAAACTCTTCACGCAGTATCATATCTCCCATTTCATCTTCATCTACATCCTCTTTCATTTCCATAATATTGTCCTCAAGTACATCGCCCTTGTATAGACCCTCTATATACTCCTCCCACCTTTCTGCTTTCCCTTCTTTGCTTAGAACTGGGTTTCCATCAAAGCTCTTGATATTTATGCAAGTGGTTCTCCTTTTTCCAAAGGTCTCTTTAATTTTCCTGTAGGCAGTATCTATCTTACCCCTAGTGAGATAAGCCTCAACATCCTTACATTTGTCCTCTAGCCATCCCTGCTTAGCCATTTTGCACTTCCTGTCGATATCATTTTTGAGACGTTTGTATTGCTTTTTGCCTGCTTCATTTACTGTATTTTTATGTTTTCTCCTTTCATCAATTAAATTCAATATTTCTTCTGTTACCCAAGGATTTCTACTAGCCTTTGTCTTTTTACCTACTTCCGCTGCTGCCTTCACTACTTCATCCCTCAAAGCTACCCATTCTTCTTCTACTGCATTTCTTTCCCCCATTCTTGTCCATTGTCCCCTTATGCTCTCCCTGAAACTATGTACAACCTCTGGTTTAGTCAGTTTATCCAGGTCCCATCTCCTTAAATTACCACCCTTTTGTAGTTTCTTCAGTTTTAATCTACAGTTCATAACAAACAGATTGTGGTCAGAGTCCACATCTGCCCCTGGAAATGACTTACAATTTAAAACCTGGTTCCTAAATCTCTGTCTTACCATTATATATATTCTATCTGAAACTGGTTAAGGTATAAGATGTAAAAAAAAGTTATTGAAAACATATTTGAACTAATTACAATACCTGTTCATAAACAACATTTTTCATTTTGTTATTCAGTGTATATATCAACAAATGTTTCAAATTTTCTACTCGAGAACAAGCTACATATAGTTGACTATGAGAGAAGCAGCAGTCTTTGTTTGATGCTGCAATATTTTAAAGATTCACAAGCTGCGACATCGTCATGAAAAAACAGTGACCCATATGTATGTAATATGTCTATCGTCACAAACTTTTTGTTAACAGATTACTGGTTTTGGTCTTTAATGACCATCATCAGATCTGCAGCAAAAATGGGAAAAAATATAAATTAAAGGAAACTTATTTTGCAGATTGTCCTTGTGCCTGGTTAATTGTAAAACCGTATGCTAATTTGATTGGAAATTGCAGTCTTTTAAATTGGAATGGCTGTTCAGTAGAGATCAGTGGTATTCTGTGGATAAATAGTGTGTGTCCTTCGTACTTTCCAGTCATAAGTTTGGCTTCAATGATGTTATTCAAAACTGTTTGTTGATCATCCTTGTTCCATTACTTGGTTTTGGTGAGTTGAGATTTCTCAGTAGTGAGATTGGAGATGCAGTTTTAAGTCAAAGTCAGTAGTGGCACTCCTGGTGCTTGCAAAGAGTTTAGAAATTCTGTAGAGAAGTTTGCACTTCCTTCAATGTTTACTATCATGTAGATCAATTTGTATATCCTCTCCTCACCAGAATTTTTTTTTTTTAATATTAAAGCTGAGATCATCAACAATATTATTTTTAGTTACCTAAATTGTACTTTCAGATTGCATGTCTGGATTGCTATTGAACAATGTTTGGAAAAATTTTGTCGGGTAATTTGTTTTCAGCAATGGCTATGTTACAGAAATCTTTGTTGAGTTTAATAAGGCCCAATGTCTGGTCAGTAGGATATGTGCCTTTGCCTATTTGTAAAAGTTGTTGAGCAAAATGTGCTGTTGTTTCCTCTTTCAATAGTTCGCCTCTCATATTTTTTGTTAATTGCAGTATTTATATGTCTGACCAGAGATGCAATTTTTTAAAGTATGCCTTGACCTTGTGTGCTGGTGTTGATGTGGGGATAACTGGAAGTGTTCATTGAAAAGATCCCGAGAGTATGAGTAGAGCTCGTAATATCACTTCAGAGTTTCCTCGCAAGTCTTGTAATGTTCAGTCCTTGTCTTTGAGTGATATTTTTATTTGCCATTGTGAATTTGTCCCAGAAGATAATTTTAGCTTGCTTTAGAAGTTTATGATGTCCACATGCTCTTTGAGATTTTACATACTGGGAACTTTTTCGGCTACATTCGGTGGTAGTTGTAGGATAGAATGTGCGGTTCATCATCCTTCCATATGTATGGCTGGAGTGCTGGATGATGCCAGTGCAAGTGTGATGTGTTGTTTAGCACATATTTCCATCAGCAATAGATTTATTAGGAACATTTTTCCGATGCCACCTGGTGTGTCCAATTAAATAATTCCACCAGTGTTGTCGATCCAGTCCATGATAATATTGTCAATTTCCTTTTGATTGCCATTGAGCAGTGGTTTATTGTGAGCAACATACTGAAATAGTTCATGAATATTGCAGCTTTTTTCCTTTGCAATTTCAAAGTTTAATACACTGATAGTATCTTTTTGTGGTCCTTGCATACCAAGTTGTAGACTCTGTGCAGGACACTGTGGCCAATGCACAGTGATCAATTTTTGTCCAAAATGCTGTGTGAGTTCATTTGTTTGTTTGGAAGGGGAGGCCGACAGATGTTTGAAGCCTTGAAATATCCTCAACATTCTTTATATTTCGTAAATGGTTTGAGATATCAAAATGAGATTTTGGCAAATGATAATACACAAAGAGAAGAGTATTTTGCCATATGGTTATTATGCAGAACTTCATTATCTGCCATGTTATTCCACTAACTGCAGACTTCTTCAATGAAAGAATGTAATTTTTAAGGATAATCAATAGCTGATGAAATGAGAATTGCTGTGGGTTTGGAACAACAGGGCTTTTCATCAATTCCTCACTTAATAGACCATTGTTTCAAAATTCTGTTGCAGTTGTGTCTGCACAAAATGTTAGTGATCTGAGACTGTAAAATCCACTGTGATTTGGCAAAAGAAGCAAATTTTAATATGGTGATAAGAGAAATGTGTAAGACTTATTCAAAATTCGCCACTCTTGATGGTTCTCTGAAAGTTACAAATGGTTAACCTGCCAGCAAAAATAAATCACTGTCTTTTTGGTGGAATTCTTTTTTGGTACTAACCAAAGCAGAGGTGATGGATCTTCTTGAATGTTCACCATGTAAGTGCTTCGTTACAAAAAATGTGAGAGTAGGCTTCAGTAGGCTGAGTATACTCAGACTAATGCACCAGTTTTCCTGATTCCTAGATTATCTTGTACTGAAATTCCTTGTTTTCATCATTGAAAGATTTTTTCCTTGTTTTGTTCCATGTATAATAGGTAGGGATGTCAACATATAGTAATGTTTTTGTGAATGAATCCATTTGGCACAGTTGTTAAAAATTGTTAATGTTATATTCTGAGATTGTTCACCTGCAGTTTTCCTAGCAGTTCCTTTTTTTGAAGTACATTCTCTGTCCATTCTCTAAATGTACTGCTATATGTTACACAGTTGTTTGTGTTCGTGTATTGGAAAAATGAAAATCCGCCATGCTGCGTTGTTACTGTTGCTGTAGCATTCCATTTAGCATATGAGAATCTTGTCATTTTTGTTTTATTGTTCACTGTTTTTGGCTATTTGAAATACTGCCATGTCACTGCCTTTGTTCACATACTTACAGACATATTTGATGGATTTCACTGAATTGTGGTATTCTACATTTATGTGTGCTTGGAACATTTTGGAAAGTAGTCTCTTATATGGTACTACCCATTGACCATTCATTTTCAGTTTGTTGTTGCCTCGTGTTCATATTTTTGCTGTGAAGTCACTATTTTTGGGTGATCATCTTCTGTATTTAGGATAGCTACCAATCCCAGTTTGTGTGTCATTAAAGTACAGTTTTGTGTATTTTTCTGTACATTTTCCATCACTCATACATGCAAGTTGGGGTTTAATGGTCCACATGGTCTGTGAATCATGTTTTTTACTACTATCTCATACAGTTCCAGATGTTCTTGTGAATTGGGAAATTCAACTTGTATGATTTTGTTGATATCTGAAGGATGAATTCTGTCATGTAGCCACATGAGATTGTGTGAATGTGCAGTAGTTGTTTTTGCCATTCTGTTGTGTACATCCAGCAACAGTTCCAAAGATGTGGTGCTTTGTGATATCTTCAATATATCACATTTGTTTTTGTTGGAGAACTTGGACTATTATGTTGTGTTGATGCATGGGGGCTTATCCATATCATACTTGTTCTTTGATTTCTGGCCACAATGAGTTGCTTGTGAATGTTATGAAGAGGTCAGGTCATCCATATTTCCTTATGTATGTCACGGTATATAGAGTGTATTAGTGCATGTGTTTCGGACTTCCTATGTATGATGTGGGTAAGATTGCCATTGTTCCAATGTTGTGAGTGTTTCTGTCATTTATCATTGCGTCTAGAAGGTGGATACATTCTTCCATGCATAGTTTCTTCTAAAGCAACTGTTCAGCTTCTATTTTTGCAAGAATATCCACCAGGAATTGTTAGAATAAATGGCTGTGATGAGAACGTGATTCTATGTTTCATTGTCTCTGATCATTAAGCAGCAAGCATAGGATTCTTGGAAGTGTCTTTTTTGTTTGTTTCTATACCTGTTTCAGGTTGAATTTTGTTTCACATTAAAATGATATCCACCCTTTCCATGCAGAAATATTAATTGATATTGGAGGGTATTTTCCTGTACATTTTCCATCACTCATACATGGTAAGTTGGGGTTTAAAGGGTTGCATGGTTTGTGAATCATGTTTTTTACTACTATTTCATACAGTTCTGTATGGTCTTGTGAATTGGGAAATTCAGCTTGGATGATTTGTCGATATCCTAAGGATGAACGGTGTGTCTCTGCAATGTGTTGTAGCCCTTCTCTTCATCATTGTACAATTGTCACATCTTGGGTTTTCATTTTCCACAATTATGATGAGGTAGTCTTTTGTCGGCTTGAATTATTATAACTTTATTGTCATCAGGAATCATTTGGTCTAGTGTTGTTTTGAATATGTGAATCAGTTGATTGTATTTGGTAAGGCAGCATTCTCAGTGGCACCAACAACTGTCATCATATACCATCGCCAGAGACCACCCAATAACAATGGCCAACAGCATGGTCATAGTGCATCCGATCTCCTCTGTCAGTTTTTGGCAGGGTCAAGAAGATTAGATTAAGTTAGAATTCATTCTTCTCCGCCTCGACTGACATCTCTGCCCAAACTCTTTGCCTTTACAAATGTCTGCCTGTGTCTGTGTATGTGCGGATGGATATGTGTGTGTGTGCAAGTGTATACCTGTCCTTTTTTCCCCCTAAGGTAAGTCTTTCCGCTCCCGGGGTTGGAATGACTCCTTACCCTCTCCCTTAAAACCAAATCCTTTCATCTTTCCCTCTCCTTCCCTCTTTCCTGATGAAGCAACCGTTGGTTGCGAAAGCTTGAATTTTGTGTGTATGTTTGTGTTTGTTTGTGTGTCTATCAACCTGCCAGCGCTTTCATTTGCTAAGTCACATCATCTTTGTTTTTAGATATATGTATGAAGTAGGTTAGATTTTAACCTCTAAGGGTGGGGTAGATATCATGATGCCTCTGTATTTGGATATGAGTGCTGCACAGTAGTGTCTGCTGTTAAAGAGATGCCAAGTGCACGTGAATGAGCTTTACTGTCTTGTATAGAATGTGGCAAGTACTATGCACTCTGTACTCAGTTTTGGGAATAACCAGACCAATTGTAAGAATATATTAGATGACGGGAGAAACGTTCTATCACATATTCGAGATAATTTGTGGTGACCTTGAGAAGATAGTTATAAACACTCTGTTTTGCTGTATTTATTTAAAGTTGTGCTGACATACATGAATTAACCTTCAGTGACTGTCATTTAGTATGCAAGTGGAAGACAAGCATAAAGTGTAGCATAAGGTACTTTGAAAACCTAAAGCACTTAAAAGTGGAAATACACACTGTACACCACATTTGCAAACCATTTCATATTAATAGTATCACTACCCTACTGTCATAAAACACTAGTAAGCAGTAATAACTGTAATAATTTGTAGACAACTAATGACAACCTACTGCAAAAAACCACCAGTACACTAGCTATAAGTGTATAAGATAAACCACTTGAACAAATTAATTTTTGAGGTTATAATCTATGCCTAAGTTCCAATAAAGATTTTTCCTATTTGAGGTTTTGGATAAACCAGTGATTCTGAACTATATCCCAATTATGATATTTTTATCCTTAGGATGTCACAAACTCATTCTTTATTGGACTAAACTTATCAGTTTCTTACATTCCATATTTTGTTTGTGAGAACATTAATCAATTTCACTGAAGAATAAAAACTGATTTGGATTTCACCGATTTTCGTCTGAAGCCTGTATGTTCAGGAGACATGATCGGCTATAGTATAACCATACACATAGGTGTACTGATCTGAAAAGATCGGACATCTCCAGCTGATGTTGCTCATTGGTGGATACCACCCATATTGGAGCCACTGTGAATACAGCTTAAGATCCTCCATACCTCTCAGATTACTTCTCTTCTCAGTTCACTGATACTTGTGCATTGTTGATCAGTCTCTATTTCTTCATTTCTGATGAAATATACTTGCAGAAATTTATGCTCTTCATTGGGTAGTGGTAGTAATGATACCATGTTGTGACAGATTTGTCCTAGGATGGAAAAAACATAACTGATTTCATCTCTGTTTGTGTTGATCAAAGTGACACCGAAAGTAGACATTTGGAAACAGGCATTGTGCTCTTTTATATTTTGAAAAAGTGTTTTGATTCTGGAGTTTCCCTGGTTATTTAATGTAAAAATTCCTGTGGAGGTGCCTCCAGTGGTGGTAATTGAATTTTACCATTCATACAACAGAATCCTGGTGTTTCTCTACTAAATTTTTTCGCTTTGCAAAATTGGCAGATGTTATTGATTTCTCCGATTATGGCATATTTGTGTTTGTTCCATTCTTTTGTTGGATTGTAATGCAATGCTTCATTTGTTAGGTTGTACTGTTTACTTGTCCTCATCCCTGTTTCTTGTAGGGTAATATTTTCACGACAGGCTTGAGTTCAACGTCTTTTATTATAAGACTGTGTTTCAATTCTTGATTCTTCAATCTGTTCATCTAATTGTTTGTCAGTTTCTCTGCTTCTCATGGAGCTCATTGTTGTTTGTTGGGAACTTAAACATGCTTTTACTGTTCATCTGTTTCGTTTTTTCACTGTTGTTATTGTTTTTGTCATTTTGCTTCAGGACTAGCAAGATCTCCTCCTATTTTATGTTTGGGCATTGTCTAAAATACAAATCAGTCCATCTTTTTTCTAACAGATACACTAAGTACACTTTACACACTTTCTTTTCCATTTGTATTCAGTCACTGTATCATTTTGACAGTTCACTCTTCACTGTTGTTTTTGTTCACTCACTGGTCTATTGTTTCAGTGTCTCTCTTTGCCACTGATAATAAACTGACTTTTGAACCCACAATGGGTCTTGCTTTGTATACCTCTACCAATGCACAGCTCCACCAGTGCTAAATTCAATAACATACCAAAAAGTCTTCAAATGGTCCACAATGTTTCAGAACATTCCACAACATTTGATAGAGTTCTGGACTGTTGCACAATGATCCAAGATATTCCAGGATTTTTCCGAGCATTCTGGACTCTTCCCAAATGTTCCAGACTATTCCAGTACATTCTGGATCATTGTGAAACATTCTGGAATGTGCTCAAATACTCTTAAATGTTCTGGTGTGTTCAAATACTCTCCAATGTTATAAAATGTTCTAGAAATTTATAGAAGGTGAAACTTCCCAGCCCTTATATCTTCAAAATCACACCATTCAAGTGAATATTGAACCTTCTACGTGGATGGGGAATGGAGAGCTACCACACCATGTAACTCCCCTGATCATACCGGGACTTATTTCTGAGTTTTAGTGGCACACATATTGTTCACTTACTTTTGTAATACACACATCTAAAAAAGTTTTGCATCACCTCGGTTCCCAAAACTACTGAAGATAGACATTGACTGTTGGTATTGTATCACAGACACAGTCCCTTTGACTGTTCAGAGATTTCACTAAACCTGCCCAAAGATGTAAACAAACATGTATGAGCAGCACCTATTAGATGGAGGGGGTTCGACAGCCAATCAGTTCCAGTGACTCCACCAGAAAGGAGGTTCATGGCTCATGTTGTCCATAGTTCAACCATGCCTAGACAGTCAAAACTGTGGTTTGATTGCATCTGTATTGTTACTTTGTGCCAGGAAGGGCTCTCAACAAGGGAAGTGTCCAGGCGTCTCAGAGTGAGCCAAAGCAATGTTGTTTGTACGTGGAGGAGATACAGAGTGACAGGAACTGTGGATGACTGCTGCCTATGGATTATGGCTCAGAGGAATGCTGACGGCAATGGCACCATGTTGAATAATGCTTTTTGTACAGCCACAGGACGTTATGTTATGACCCAAACTGCGCACAATGGGCTGTATGATGTGCAACTTCACTCCTGACATCCATGGCATTGTCCATTTTTGCAACCACGACACCATGAAGGACAGTACAGGTGGGCCCAGTAACATGCCGAATGGATCTCTCAGGACTGGCATCACGTCCTCTACACTGATGAGTGTCGCATATGCCTTCAACCAAACAACTGTTGGAGATGTGTTTGAAGGTGACCCGGTCAGGCTGAATGTTTTTGACACACTGACCAGCAAGTGCAGTAAGGTGGAGGGTCCCTGCTGTTTTGGGGTGGCGTTATGTGTGGCTGACATAGACCGCTGGTGGTCATGCAAGGTGCCATAATGGCTGTATGATGCGTGAATGGCATCCTCCGACTGACAGTGCAACCATATCAGCAGCATATTGGCGAGGCATTTGTCTTCATGGACGACAAGTGGTACCCCAATTGTGCACATCTTGTGAATGACTTCCTTCAGGATAATGACACCGCTCAACTAGAGTAGCCAGCATGTTCCCCAGACATGAACCCTATCGAACATGCCTGGGATAGATTGAAAAGGGTTGTTTGTGGACAATGTGACCCACCAACCACTCTGAGCGATCTACGCCAAACTGCCATTGAGGAGTGGGATAATCTGGACCAATAGTGCCTTGATGAACTTGGGGATAGTATGCCATGACGAATACAGGTGTGCATCAATGCAAGATGATGTGCTACTGTATATTTGAGTTACCGGTGTGTACAGCAATTTGGAACACCACTTCTGAAGGTCTCACTGTATGGTGGTACAACATGCAATGTGTGGTTTTCATGAGCAATAAAAAGGACAGAAATGATGTTTATGATGATTTCTATTCCAATTTTCTGTACAGGTTCCGGAACTCTTGGAACTGAGGTGATGCAAAACTTTTTATGATGTGTGTATATGTTGCTTAGGAATTGGATTTTACTCAGAATGAAGTTTTGTGTGACTTTGTTCTCCTGTGTGAGAAGTTCCATACTTGAACACAGAGTAACTGGTGAGATAAAAAAATTTAGATTAAATCAGAAGGCACATCTAAAGCCCCACTCAGAGTGGTAATAATGTAATACTGCCAATGTATGTTATAGACTTTCTTTCTTTCTGGATAGATTTCTCTTAGTCTCGAGAGTAAAAATAGGTCATTTGGCCTCCCTTTGTTTGTACCACTTGTCTAGTTCACAAGGGTTCTTTCCTATTTTCAAATTTGGGAAAACTATGGGTTCACTACATTGGTTGGAAAACACTTCTGTGCCAAATGTGTTTAAAGAGAGCAAGAATATTATGTGTGCATTGTAGAGGTAAACAATGTAGCATCTGTTGTGTTTGTGATCTAAGCTTGAGGCTGTGCCATATATCACACCAAAGAACTGAGTAGTTCTCACTTATTGTATGGGTCTTTATAAGTTACTGAGGATTGAGAATCAATCTGCTTATCCTTTATAGAGTGGAAGGTGGAAGGATAACTTTTGGATGCTAAGGCTTGGGCAAAGTGCATTGCAAGTTATTCAGCAATGATGGTGATATTATATTTAAAGACACCATTCTGATACATGTCTGGATACCAGAGGATCACTAGTGCCTGTAAATGCAGCATACTTAGTAGGAAGTACTTTATGTGGCCTAATAGTAGTTGCAAATGTTTTTCAACACTCCATAGTGTGTTTTTAATTAGATAGCAGGCCTGGTCTCAGAGCTATTGGAGGCAATAATTATATCCCTTAATGGATGTTATTTATGTTTCTCGAATCTCTTTCTATAGTGTGATTGGGTAGACAGAAGTTATACTTACCAAGCAGTAGCAGGAGAACACACATATAAAGATACTGAAACCTGCAAACTTTCAGAGCCAGTGGCTTCTTTCTTCCCCTTCAACCCTTCTACCAGAAGAAGGAGCCACTGGTTTCAAAAGCTTGCAAATTTCCATACCTTTATATGTATGTTCTCCTGATACTGAAACCTGCAAACTTTCAGAGCCAGTGGCTTCTTTCTTCCCCTTCAACCCTTCTACCAGAAGAAGGAGCCACTGGTTTCAAAAGCTTGCAAATTTCCATACCTTTATATGTATGTTCTCCTGCCATCACGTGGAGTACCTTTCTGTGATTTTTGATGGCTACAGCTATTTCAGGGCTTCAATCTGGTACAGATTTCCAGCAGTGAGGATTCTGATGAGAAGGAGATTGCTGCATCTGCCACACAAAATACTACACTAATTGTTTGTTGGATGGTAACTTTGCTTCCTCTCTTGGAAGGGAGTTCATGGCTTAAGGAAATGGTGAGATATGCCAATTGATATTCTTAAAGTTCCAGCATGTAGAGTAGGCTAATTGGTATTGGTGTGGCCGAGAAAGAAAGAAAAGTGGTCGCTACCACATAAATCATCATTCACCTTCCAGTAAATGGATAGGAGATAGCTGGGGCTACAGACAGAAAGATGAGTGTGATCTGATGTTTTCCTGGCGTATTTCCGATATGAACAGTTCTCGGGTATCCAACCGGGTAGCGTCGTAGTTTATCCACAATATTTCGGCAGATGTACACGCTGCCATCTTCAGGTGGTTCCTGACGAATGCTGTGCTGTTCCTCTTAGCGCGCTATATATACTAGCCGTTACCCCCTCCACTGTTCCTCTCCTGGTGTCTTCAGTGCGGCAGGCGTGGCGGCTACTGGAGGTGGTGGATGAAGCGGTGCCTGGGTTTGTACAGGGGTCTGCAGTCTCCCTGCTGCTGTCATCGGGTGCGGTCCATGATCTCTGGGACTGCATATTTCTCTCCAGGCTGAGTGCAGGGTTCCAAGCCTGACTAAGTTGAAGGTCACTGTCTTTATTAATTAGATCATCCTGTAGTCGGACTTTGATGGCCTCTATAGTAACACAGTCCCAGAAGTAGGATTGACAGAGTATTTTTGTTTTTTCGTAGTCCATAGGATGGCCAGTCTTTATACAATGGTCAGCCACGGCTGATTTAGTGGCCTAGCATAATTCGGTATGGTACTTGTGTTCACAGCACCTCACTTCTACATTGCAGACTGTCTCCCCAATGTATGATTTTCCGCACTGACAGGGAATTTGATAAACGTCTGGTTTCTGAAGGCCTAGGTCATCTTTCACTGAACCCAGTAGAGTCAATGTTTTTGAAGGGGGTTGGAATACACATTTCACATTGTGTTTCCCCAGGATTCTACCAATTTTTCTTGAGGTGTTTCCGACAAATTAAACGCACACCAATGACTTGTGTTCTTCTGTTGTTTATTCTTGTTCTCTTGGTGCAGTCTGTCAGAGTGTGTGTCTTATTTGCTTCTGGTTGTGCCCATTTTTTCAGAAATGGTGCCTCGAGGTGCTGAAGTTGTGCTGGAAGGCTCTCCTGATTGCATATCGATCATGCCCTGTGAACAAGTAAGCGCAAAACGCCTTCACACTGAGAGCTATGGTGGCATTTAGGTATAAATAAGTGTGTGTAGGTTTTCTGTATACACTATGTCCCAGGTTGCCGTCAGGTTTCTGTTTCACCAGGACATCAAGAAATGGTAGGGAACCATCCTGCTCCACCTCCATTGTGAACTGTATGTTGGGGTGCAGCAAGTTGAGGTGTTAATTCATTTAAGCTGTCCCATCCATGTGGCCAAACAACGACTGTGTCATCCCCATAGCAGAAGAAACAAGTTGGTTTTTGTTTGGCTTGTTCTAGTGCCTTGTCATCAAAATTCTCCATAAAAAAGTTGGCTACAACCGTTGAAAGCGGGCATCCTATGGCGACGTCATCTGTCTGTTCACAATAATTTCCATCAAACAGGAAGTATCTTGAGGTGAGCATGAACTCAAAGAGCCTTGTTAGGTTGTTATCGAATTTCCTGCTTATCAGATTGATGGAGTCTTTCAGTGGTACCCTAGTGAAGAGGGACACTACGTTGAAGCTCACTAACAAGTCGCTATCTTGGAGCTGAAGTTCTTGTATACATTGCACAAAGTGGATGGAATTGCTGATGTGGTATTCGCATTTTCCCACAAATGGACTAAGGAGACCCATCAGGTGTTGGGCCAGTTCATAGGTTGCTGCTCCTATGTTGCTGACTATTGGATGCATAGGTGTCCCATCCTTGTGGACCTTTGGTAGCCCATACAGTCGTGGCAGTGCAGCTGCTCGTGATCGAAGTTTCTTGACAGTTTTTCCGTCAAAGGTACTGCAAAGAAGTTCAATGGTTCTTCCTTGAAGGCAACTTGTTGAGTCTCCTTCTATCCTTCTGCACGCTGCATCATTGAGTCATTGAGAAGTTCGTACATTTTTCTCTTATATTCTGAGTGCAGGAGCAGTACTGTAGCATTGACTTTGTCAGCAAGCAAGACCACCAACTCAGGATCACTGCGTAACTCGTGGATGGCCGCTCTCTCCTCCTTTGAGATGTTCTGTTTCAGTGGTGTGGCCCCGGTGAGCGCCACGCACTTTTTACGACGTATTTCTTCTGCTTCATTGACTGGCAGAGTGTAGGTGGCGTGCTCCACACTGCTTATAATGTCCACAATCGGTAGAGACGTCTAGGTTGGGACAAAGTTGAGTCCTTTCTCGAGCACCGACATTGCTGCATCATTGATCGTTCTTCCTGTAAGGTTGATGACAGTACGCTTAGGTGGTTCTTGGGTAGTCTTCTGTCTTCGATGCCGGCTTACTCGTAGCTTTTCTTCGTATGCCGTCTGCTTGTGTCTAGGCGTCAGCCCATTCCCATGATATGGGAGATAGAAGTGAAGATATCCTGAGATGGACATCCAGCAGTTTCTTCGAAGTGTCATCCAGGCAGCGGTGAGTATAATGAATTCTCTCTCCAGCACTAAGCTGACTCACCTCATGATGCGCCTGGCTGCGGCAGTCCTTCTGTGGTAAGTTATCTTGGCAAAAGGTGGCACAACAGTACCATCTCAGCATCTAAGCAGGAATGCAAGTGAGCACAGCAGTCACTCCTTCTTGTTCCGCAGCTTGTCTAGCATCTTCATCTGTTGAAGCATTTCCTCCCCGCAGAGGTACTTGATATGTGATCTGAGTTCTCCCGGTGTATTTTTCCAATTTGAACAGTTCTCGGGTATCTGACCGGGTAGCGTCGTAATTTCTCCACAATATTTCGGCAGACGTACACGCTGCCATCTTCAGGTGATTCCTGAGGAATGCTGTGCTGTTTCTCTCGGCACCCTAAATATACTAGCCATTACCCCCTTCACCGTTCCTCTCCTGGTGTCTTCGATGTGGCCAGCATGGCGGCTACTGGAGGTGGTGGGAGAAGTGGCGCCTAGGTCTTAACTGGGGTCTGCAGTCTCCCTGCTGTCGCCATTGGGGAAGGTCCTTGATCTCTGGGACTGCGATGGCTAGTATATATAGGGTGTCAAGAGGAACAGCACAGCATTCGTCAGGAATCACCTGAAGATGGCAGCGTGTACGTCTGCCGAAATATTGTGGAGAAATTATGACGCTACCCGGTCGGATACCCGAGAACTGTTCAAATTGGAAATACACTGGGAGAACTTCAGATCACATATTAAGTACCTCTGCGGGGAGGAAATGCTTCAACAGATGAAGATGCTAGACAAGCTGCGGAACAAGAAGGAGTGACTGCTGTGCTCACTTGCATTCCTGCTTAGATGCTGAGATGGTACTGTTGTGCCACCTTTTGCCAAGATAACTTACCACAGAAGGACTGCCGCAGCCAGGCGCATCATGAGGTGAGTCAGCTTAGTGCTGGAGAGAGAATTCATTATACTCACCGCTGCCTGGATGACACTTCGAAGAAACTGCTGGATGTCCATCTCAGGATATCTTCACTTCTATCTCCCATATCATGGGAATGGGCTGACGCCTAGACACAAGCAGACGGCATACGAAGAAAAGCTACGAGTAAGCCGGCATCGAAGACAGAAGACTACGCAAGAACCACCTAAGCGTACTGTCATCAACCTTACAGAAAGAACGATCAATGATGCAGCAATGTCGGTGCTCGAGAAAGGACTCAACTTTGTCCCAACCTAGACGTCTCTACCGATTGTGGACATTATAAGCAGTGTGGAGCACACCACCTACACTCTGCCAGCCAATGAAGCAGAAGAAATACGTCGTAAAAAGTGCGTGGCGCTCACCGGGGCCGCACCACTGAAACAGAACATCTCAAAGGAGGAGAGAGCGGCCGAAATATTGTGGAGAAATTATGATGCTACCCGGTCGGATACCCAAGAACTGTTCAAATAAGAAAGATGAGTAACTGCAAAGGTACCATATGCTGGGCTAACATTAGTGGGAGACCCAGAATTTAAAATTCAATACAAAGATTAAAACTGAAAATATGAGTTTTAGTATTTTATCTCTGAGGTTTTGGAAGTGCCCCATGAAAGATTTTGGGCATTAATAGACCTAAAATGAACTTGAGTTGGAGTAGCAGCAAGATCAGATAAGTGTTCAAGTGCTATATCACCTTCCTATCTGGGATAGTTAAATGTTACAGAGCATAAGATCACTACGTGTCCATTTAGATTCAGAACTGCTTCTAATGAAGCATTGAGTGGAATCAGTTCACAGAAACTGGTCTTAGGCACCAGTATACAATCCCACCTGATGCCCCTCCCACAATGACCTCAATTTTTGTAATATGCTTTGTAATCAGAATGTAATTTTTACTCTGCAACAGAATGTGTATTGATATGAAACTTCCTGACAGAGTAAAACTGTATGATGGTCTAAGACTTGAACTTGGGACCTCTGCCTTTCACGGGTAAGTGCTCTACAAACTGAGCTATCCAAGTACGACTCTTGACCCATCCTCAAAGCTGTACTTCTGCCAGTACCTCATCTCCTACCTTACCAATTTCACAGAAGTTTTCCTATGAAACTTGCAGGACTGGCACTTCTGGAAGAAAGGATGTTGTGGAGGCATGGCTTAACCACTGCCTGGGGGATGTTCCCAGACTGAAATTTTCACTCTGCAGTGGAGTCTGCATTGATATGGAACTTCCTGCAGATTAAAACTGTGGGCTGGACTCAGGCTTGAACTTGGAACTTTTGCCTTTGCAAGCAAGTGCTCTACCACGTGAGCTACCCAAACATGATTTGTGACCCAACCTCACAGCTTTACTTCCCTAAGTACCTGAGGGTGGATCGTGAGTTGTGCTTGGGTAACTCAGTTAGTAGAGCACTTGCACGTGAGAGGCAAAGGTCCTAAGTTCAAATCTCAGTCCAGCACACAGTTTTAATCTGTGAGGAAGTTTCATATCTGCTTTGTAATGTTTGAGAATTGGGGAGCAATCTGCTAGGAGTTGAGTTTGCTGTAGGACTAAACCAACTGTAGCACCACCACTATTATTTGGTGCTACTGAATAATAAAGCAATACTGCCATGGCTATTACAAAAGGGCTGGGAAGTAGCGCAGACCACAGCAGATCAAACACCATTGCATGATATGTGGCAGGAACAGCTGCTATAAAATGGGGCTGTTACCACAGAGGGCAGCACTGTAATAACTGATGCAGCAGAAAGACAGAACACTTTTTGAGCGAAGTAGAGTGCAGCAAACTTGCAGAATGTCTTTAAGGCTAGGTCAGTAGAAAATTCACATAGAAAACAATCATGCTGGTAGGTAGTAGTCATGGGAGCGGTGCAGGCCAAATGCTACAGGAGAGGCTAGGTGTAGAATACCAGTTCATGAGCACCATGAAACCTGATGGCTCATTCAGTCAGGTGTTGGAGGACATAGGGACCTTGTACAGAGGTTTTGATGGAGAGGACCTGGTAATTATAGTAGGAACAGCAGGAAATGGCTTGGCTAGCAACTTGAAAGACAACATTAAAGGTGACCTGGAGGAAGTGTGAGCAGCAGCAACACAGACTCGTGTGGGGCTTGTGGAGGCTTTACAGTGCCATGACCAGCCGTGTATTAACAAGGCTGTTAGCCTTTTTAACAAAGAACTGAACAGATTGCTTTGGAATGAAACAAAGTCTCATATCTGTACTGTGCCTGTTGCTGCAGTTGTGAGATGGGGATACACAAATCATGGCCTGCACCAGGAGAGGTGGATAAAGAACGGAGTAGCTGAGCATCTAGCAGAAAATGGAAGAGAAGGGGTGGGGAGTGGGGGTGGAGGGGTGGGGGGGTGGGGGGTGCTACACTTGGTATAGTCCTACAGGAAACTCAATTCCTAGCAGATTACTCTCCAATTCTCAAACATTTCAAAGCAGACTACAGACAGAAAGTATTGAAAGGAAAGGCTCATAATATGTTCTGGAAAAATGAAATTAATTTGTTTCATCAGAACATTAGGGGATTGAAAAAGAAGGTAGACAAGCTTATTGTATGCCTAGGAAATGTGGAAAATTTTGAAGTGATAGATGCCTATGCCTCTCTGAACATCACTTAACTATCAGAGATTATAGACTAGCATCATTTTTGTGTAGAGTTAACATAGAAAAAGGAGGAGTTGGACACAAGTCAAAAATATTGAACCAAATAGTTTTTGTGTTGATCAGAACCTAGAAGCTTGTGTTTGTGAATTGATATGGCAGAATACTTATCAGATGATTGTAAAGTCTACAGATCCCCTCTAGGAGACTTTCAGCCATTTATGAGAAATCTAGATGCATTTCTGAGCCCCCTGTCAGACAAGAAGAAACAGCTAGTACTTTGTGGAGATTTCAGTGTAAATTACTTAAAATGTGCAGACAGTAAAAATTAACTAGAATCATTATTTGGGTGTTTCAATCTAGTTTTAGCAGCCAGATTTCCAACTCATGTGCAGCAAGATAGTAGGATACTGATTAATAATATTTTAATAGACAGTGATCAGACTGAGACATTTAATGCATATTAAACTGCTAATATAGTTATATGGATATGGTGTCTGTTCTTTCAGACATATCTGAAAGAACAGACTCCATTGATGACCTGCAGCTGTCTAGAACATAATTAGAATTATATATTAATACCTTCAGCTGCTGACGAGTGTAGATATATATCAATGGGGACAGGTGAAAATGTGTGCCCCAAGATGTCTGAAAGAACAGACACCATAACCATATAAGTATATAGTTCTGGTGATATCGACCATGACCTTCTTCTTCTGTGCAGATGCACACATATTACCTGAACTCTTACGGGACTTAGTAAGAATGTCTTCCATGATTAATGAGTGTGTTGGTTAGGGACACTACGAATGTAGTGTGTGGACATATAAGGTGAGAATGTGGGTCTCGTGGGAGGTGTGTGCGAGATAGTCTCTGCAGTTGCACTATCCTTTGGGCCCTCAGTGTCTCAGATAGATAGAGCGTCTGCCATGTAAGCAGGAGATCCCGGGTTTGAGTCCCGGTCGGGGCACACATTTTCACCTGTCCCCGTTGATACATATCAACACCCATCAGCAGCTGAAGGTATTGATATATAATTCTAATTTAGTTTCAAACTACTAATGGATTATTTTATTATGGAAACAAACGATATAGCACCTTACGGTCCTGAGCCAGGTTCACACAAAGCAGAAGCTTATTAATGAGAATAGCATACAACATTTTAAGAGTAAGATAAAAGAGGTGGTATAGTATGAGGTATACTGGTATGTAAAAAGAGAGAATAATGTCAAATTCAATTTATCCCATAGTAAACTTGTGTCAGCATTAGAAAGTTGGTTTCCTAAAAAGTTATCCAGAAGATCCATATATAAAAAAGATCCAGATGGTGTGCTCTACTGAGAATGCTACTTATACATTCAGTCATAAAGCCTTAAATTATAAAATATTGCCAGTCAATATTTATTGTGATCTTTCTGAGGTTTTTGATTGTGTAGTCCATGTTACTCTCTTAGAAAAACTCAAGTTTTGTGGAATTGATGGCTTTACATGCAGCTTGTTTGAATCACACTTAACAAACAGAATATGAAAGTTGTCTTGAATAATTCAATGTTGGAAGGGTAAAAAAGTTGTAGAGGCTGGGAAGAAACCAACAGGGTTCAGTTTTGAGTCCACTCCTACTCCATACACTTACACTTAGCATTCAACAAGCATAATTGGAACTTTGTGCAGGTGATACTAGTGTTATAATAATTCCTATTGGAGACAAAGTAACAAAATATGTTGTAAATGATGTTTTCCAAAGAATTATTAAGTGGTTCTTAGAAAAAAGACTCTCTTGAACTTTTGAAAAACCCACTACATTCATTTCTGTACAATAAACATAGCCATGCCAACAACTGATGTATCACATAAGCCAGAGTCAGTAAATAGGGTATAAAGCTCCAACTTTTGGGTGAATAAATTGATGAAAACTTTGAACTGGAAGAAGCACATTACTGAGCTTCTCAAACAATTAAGTTCAACTACTTTCACTCTTCGTATAATTGCTGATCTTGGAAACAAATAAACTAACTTCCTTACATACTAAGGATATTCCCACCCAATAACATTTTATGGAATAGTTTTCTGCAGTACCAAATGACTTACAATGGGAAGCATCAGTCACAGCCAAAAGATTCATCTTGTATTTTGCATGTCACTTGTGTAAAACCTAAAATGAAAGACTGTAAGATATTTTGGCTCATCACCCCTACTGCTCCCCCATAACTCCCATTTTATAGAAAACTACCCCCACATGCAATCAACTCATAACTGACTAGATGTGTCCTCATAACATAACAACTGTTCAATGAAAGTGCAGCTGACTTAGTGATGGAAGCATTTGGCTCAGAAGCAGAGAACATGTGTTTGATTCCCAGTTGCATTCTGCACTTTTTTCTATTTTTATTTTTTTTTCACTTCAAAACTGGTAGGAATAGGAGGGTTAATAAGGTAAGTAAATCAATAAGAAATAATAACAAAGTGGGCGAGCAAATTTCTCAAATGACTCAGATTAATAAATGATTAAAATCTGAAGCCTCACTGCATGAAAATAATTCTGAGTAACACTGCTGCGAAGGTGGACATTCAGTGGTAATGGAGAAAAACTAACCCTCGTCACAGTTGGTAGCAAGGGCACCCATACCTATTGGTATGGGGGAGGGGGGATAATGGTGTAGTCAGGTATTATTCTTCCAATAATATGATTTAAAAGTTGGTAACATGCAGGTTTTTAACAGGGTCAGAACTGGAACTTTTTTATGGCTACTTACAAGTCACCATTCATCTTCCAAAATATTAAAAACACTACATTTCCCCAGGTCTAACCCCCACCCCTACAAACTATAATATGGGTGGACTCAGTAGATAGATTACATAATGTAATGCATTCGCATATGGTACAATATTCCCTCACAGCATCTGAATGACTGACGCCTAAGATTTCCCCCTGCTTATAAGAAACATTAATTTGGTCCTTGGGGTACAGAAGAAGCCAATTTTTAACTAACCCATTAAAAAATGTTTATTTCACTCACTTCAAATCTGAGAAATAGAAGAACTCAATTTACAAAACTTATCGCGAGAATATTTTAAAACCACACATTGCTGATAACAGGTTCAGTCTGATGTTGGATTTCTGTGGGGAAAAACTAACACCATCATATATGATAGCATGTTTATACACTGCACAAAAAAAGAATTGGCCTTTAAAGCCCCCATAATGGTCTGTGATGCATAAGTTTGAAATTTGTCTGAAAGGTGTCTACTATTTTTCTCTGAAATGGTGAAAAAGTGTGGTGCCCTGCAACATCACCCTCAGATTTCACCAATTTTGATGCTTCGGCAGTGGAAGCTTGAGCCCCAACATGCAGTGTTGAAATCACATTTTTTTATTTTTTTTATTTTTTTTATTTTTTTTTTTTATTTTTAGTGGTGGCTGAGGTAAACATTCAAACACACTGATGTTAGGAAACAAGAGGGAAAGCTCACAGGAAGTGGCATAAAGGGCATTCCCACACATTTTGCAGTCGAAAATGTCAGTTGGCAATGTGATAAGCAACAGTTCGACACTGCTGACACCCCCAAGATGATTTGACCCTACCTTAAGGACATGTTGGGACTTGAACTCCACTGAACATGATTTGACTCCTTTGGAGCGTAGTGCAGCAGGTATGCAGGGTGGCATCACTTGGGACCATTCAAGACCATTCAATGAAATTTTAATGTGATCTGAAACAGCACAGGGTGTTTATGCTTTTTCAGCCTTCTTGTTTCATGCCCTTCTGTTGCATGATCACAGAGAGGTAGAACATTGACATGCACATGAATAAAGTGATGAAGCTTCCCTCTAAGACCCACAGTTTGGAAACATCCTTCATGCCACCTATACACATCTGGTGCCTCATGGCTGCTCTAGTGCCTGAGAGCAGGCAGCCCCTTCAGCACTACTTAGGTGGAACTGCCTGCCCACAGGTGCTAGAGCAGCCATGAGGCACCATTCAGCTAAATGGGTGTTGAAGTCTCTAACAGGTACATTTTTTATGTGCTCAACAAATATGCATGGGTGGCACTGAAGATGTTGCTGAACTTCATAGCATAATTCATGGTTAACTTTTAGCACAGATTTTTCAGACAATGTTATGTTATGGAAGGCATTCCTGAAAAAGAAATATTTTTAAATGTAAACCAAGTTCATTTTCTTCCAAATCTTTTGAAGGAGCAATGAAGTTGCATGAAGGTTGCATTGGTTAGATACTCTTAGTGCTGTGGGTATATTTGATTGGAATGTTTATATGACAAGTACCATCCATCTAGTTGTTCAAAGGAAACTGAAGATATATAACAGATTGAGTGAAAGAATCATTGTAAAATGACCAGGATTAAATTTCATGGAAATATAGATGCTCAGCAGATGAAGGAGTAAAAATGTATAATAACAGGTCCTGAGTTCGAGTCTCAGTCCGGCACACAGTTTTAATCTGCCAGGAAGTTTCATTCTAGAAACATCCCCTAGGCTGTGGCTAACACATGTCTCCACAATATCCTTTCTTCCAGGAGTGCTAGTTCTGCAAGGTTTGCAGGAGAGCTTCTGTGAAGTTTGGAAGGTAGGAGATGAGGTACTGGCGGAATTAAAGCTGTGAGGATGGGGCGTGAGTCATGCTTGGGTAGCTCAGTTGGCAGAGCAATTGCCAGCGAAAGGCAAGGTCCGGAGTTCGAGTCTTGGTCAGGCACACAGTTTTAATCTGCCAGGAAGTTTCATATCAGCACACACTCCTCTGTAGAGTGAAAATTTTATTCTAATAACAGGTGTTGTTAAAAACCCAAAACTAATACGACTACTGATGCCATATTTTATAAATGATCATTGGCCGATGCAGTGCGTAACCCCACAGCTGACCTCCCTCCCTGACGCTTCTAACACTTGGACCTAATATGCCAATCCACCATCGATGTCTGTTGCACCAAGGGTGTTGATAACATTGTCGCTGACTACATGTCATGAGTTGGTACAATCTCGTTCTTTTGAGACTTTAACGAACTACCTGCCCAGCAACAAACAGATGATGACATACAGCAGTTACTACAGAGCGAGTCTAACTTGCTCTCAATAGAGCCTCACTAAATTCTGGGTTCTTCCCTACTGGTCCTTTGCGACGTTTCCGTAGGCACAGCCCATCCCTTGTTCCAGCCGTTTTGTACTGCAAGATATTTGCTGCTATCCATGACCTCACATAATCTAGTATTCGGGCCACCACGCGCATAATAATGGAGCGTTTTCTATGGACTACAAAAGCTGGGCCTGTGCATGTGTACCCTGCCAACGCTCCAACGTTGGTCACCATGCATGCCCACCACTGGGTTGGTTTAACATTCCTAAGGGCAGGTTCCATCACGTGCATCTCGACCTGGTTGGCCCGCTCCCCCCTTCAGAGGCTTTTATTTACATCCTGTCTATCGTTGACCACGTTAGCCAGTAGGTTGAGACCACTGCGATCACAGGTATAACAGTCGACTCTGTCGCATGGGCCTTTATCGCCTTCTGGATCGCGCGGTTCAGCAGCCCATCTTTGGTAACAATGGATCAGAACGACGATCTGAGGTTGTTCTTTTTTCCGACCTGCGTGGTGCAAACTACTTACAACAGCCTACCACCCACAGCGCAGTGGGTAGGTTGACCGCTGGCACCACACTTTAAAAGCCGCGCTGATGTGCTATGACATGTCCTGGTCAGAGGCTCTCCCCTGGGTGCTAATTGGCATCCCTACAGCCTACAAAGAGGATTTAAAAGCCTCCCTAGCTGACTTGTTGTACAGGGAAGCTCTCGTCCTTCCGACTCAATTCGTCGAGGACTCCAACCCTCCCGCGCAGTCCGAACTTCCGACTTTAGTAGAACGCTTCCGACACTTCGTCACACAGGTACGCCTCCCGCGCCGCTAAGGGCACACACGGGTCCTCACTCCTTTGTCCACAAAAACCTACTCGTTTGTGACTGTGTGATGATGTGCGAAGACACGGTGCGACACGCACTGCATCCAGCCCCTCCCCCCTGCCGCCTCCCCTCCGTACTCAGGCTCAAATAAACAACTACGCCACTCGCTGCAGACCTTTGACATTTTGTTCCACGGTAAAAGGGAAATAGTGCCCGTCTTGCGTCTCAAACCAGCTTGGCCGCTCGACGAAGATGCTAATCTGGAGGACAACTCCCACTCCTGATCACACTTCTGTGCAACCCTTCACTCTCAGGGCTCGCAATGAGCCGAGTTCTCCTTCCGGATCTGCTAGTGATAGTCCGAGTGACATTAGTGCTTCGTGTCCTCCACCCAGCTCGGGGGTTGCAAGTGATGTTGGATGCGAAAAATTCTCCTCACCTTCTTCCACCCCAGTGATTCCACTGAGCGTCCGATGCTGTCCGAAGAACCTACATTGCCGTCTTCTACGTCGATGTGCCATCCTTTTCCGTCGGGGACCTTTATCTGGAGCTATGTGATAGCACACTTTACGTCCCGCATGACCCTCCGTAAACAATGGACTTTCATTTCTCCATATTTAGAGCATGCTGCCATTCATCGCACCAAATGGAATACGAAATTAGAATTATGTTAATACCGTCAGCTGCTCACGGGCGTTGATATATATCAACGGGGACAGGTGAAAATGTGTTCCCCGACCGGGACTCGAATCCGGGATCCCCTGCTTACATGGCAGACGCTCTATCCAACTCAGCCACCGAAGACACAGAGGATAACGCGATTGCAGGGACTATCTCGCGCACGCCTCCCGCGAGACTCACATTCTCACCTTGTATGTCCACAAACTACACTGGTAGTGTCCCACCCCAACACACTCATTACTCGTGGAAGACATTCTTACCAAGTCCGGTAAGAGTTCGGGGAATATGTGTGCATCCGCACAGAAGAAGAAGGTCATGGCCGGTAATGCCACAACTATATACTTATATGGATATGGTGTCTGTTCTTTCGCACATGTCCGAAAGAACAGACACCATATCCATATAAGTAAATAGAAATACTGTCAAAATCATCCTGTTTCCTCCTCCAGTCACTCAACGACGACACTTTCCTGTACATTACAGCTTCATTAACAAACAATGACAGGCTGTTACTCACCCTATCTGTCGGGCTGTATTTGTTTATACACAACACTTTTCCCTGGGAACTCCTGCCGATACCTTTATCTCTGATGAACACTTGCCATCCAGGGGAAGGTACTGGCAGCAACCTGGAATTCTCCAAACAGGTGAAGAGTGTAGCAGATCAAGCTGCAAACACGCCTTTGCAAACAGCCGAGTAATTTATACGTCATCCACAGGCATAGTTGTACAGTTGGGCGCTAAAATAGCATTGGCGGAAGCTATTATCAGGCCACCACAAACCCAGCAATGCTGCATTTCGCCGTGAATGCCGTACCGTACTGCTACTTGGTGTAACACAGCATGGTGTCTCCACAGCCGTGTATGTGATGAAAGTCTGCCTTCTGCGACAACATACTCACCTGAAGGGGTAGAAACAGTCCTCGCTCAGTTGGCAAAATTATTCTGTATCCTGCATTCAAATGTAACAGTCTCATGGCCAACCATTGGTCGAATGTATGGTTAGACCACACTGGATCCCAACGAGGATGTCAGAGCCGCTGATCTGCGTGCCGACAGCCAGTTCTGACGGTTCCAGGCTGCGAGTGGGATCTGGTTGGGCGAGGCCATCCAACAGTCATTATTGCCAGACACACCAGCTGGTTTCCGAGGTTCCTGAGTTCAACTCTGAGAGCCTGTACACTTTCTGCCAGCCACATCGGGGTTCTGGCTTACCACGCCAGTCGCCTGATCACGTGTGCCGGGGCTGATACGCTACAAGTTCAGCAAGGACGCCATCGGCCCCAGTTGCAGCTGTATTGCTTTAGCATTCCGCTGTAGAGACTGCCTGAGAGACACCAAGTGCACCGCGGAAACAGCTGCTCCGTTACGGTAGAAGTCCATCAGTCAATAAAATGAGTGAAGTACAAATTGCTCGTGCAACTTCGAGCACACTGTGGTACTGAAAAACCCATCTCACACTCAGCTCTGAAGTAAAAAAAGGCCACCTCGTAACACTGGGAACATGTAGACGCTCAGTGATGTACACTACTGGCCAATAAAATTGCTGCACCAAGAAGAAATGCAGATGATAAACGGGTATTCATTGGACAAATATATTATACTAGAACTGACATGTGATTACATTTTCTCGCAATTTTGGTGCATAGATCCTGAGAAATCAGTACCCAAAACAATCACCTCTGGCCGTAATAACGGCCTTGATGCGCCTGGCTATTGAGTCAAACAGAGCTTGAATGGCGTGTACAGGTACAGCTGCCCACGTAGCTTCAACACGATGCCACAGTTCATCAAGAGTAGTGACTGGCGTATTGTGACGAGCAAGTTGCTTGGCCACCATTGACCAGACGTTTTCAATTGGTGAGAGATCTTGAGAATGTGCTGGCCAGAGCAGCAGTCGAACATTTTCTGTATCCAGAAAGGCCCGTTCAGGACCTGCAACATGCGGTCGAGCATTATCCTGCTGAAATGTAGGGTTTCGCAGGGATCGAATGAAGGGTAGAGCCATCGGTCGTAACACATCTGAAATGTATCGTCCACTGTTCGAAGTGCCGTCAGTGCGAACAAGAGCTGACCGAGATGTGTAACCAATGGCACCCCATACCATCACACCGGGTAATACACCAGTATGGCGATGACGAATACACGCTTCCAATGTGCGTTCACCGCGATGTAGCCAATCACGGATGCGATCATCATGATGCTGTAAACAAAACCTGGATTCATCTGAAAAAGTGACGTTTCGCCATTCGTGCACTCAGGTTCTTCGTTGAGTACACCATCGCAGGCGCTCCTGTCTGTGATGCAGCGTCAAGGGTAACCGCAGCCATGGTCTTCGAGCTGATAGTCCATGCTGCTGCAAACGTCGTCGAACTGTTCGTGCAGATGGTTGTTGTCTTGCAAACGTCCCCATCTGTTGACTCAGGGATAGAGACGTGGCTGCACGATCCTTTACAGCCATGAGGATAAGATGCCTGTCATCTCGACTGCTAGTGATACGAGGCCGTTGGGATCCAGCACGGCTTTCCGTGTTACCCTTCTGAACCCACCGATTCCATATTCTGCTAACAGTCATTGGAATTCGACCAACGCGAGCAGCAATGTTGCGATACGATAAACCGCAATCGCGATAGGCTACAATCCGACCTTTATCAAAGTCGGAAACATGATGGTACGCATTTCTCCTCCTTACACGGGGCATCACAAGAACGTTTCATCAGGCAACTGCTCTTTGTGTATGAGAAATCAGTTGGAAACTTTCCTTATGTCAGCACGTTGTAGGTGTCGCCACGGCGCCAACCTTGTGTGAATGCACTGTAAAGCTAATCATTTGCATATCACAGCATCTTCTTCCTGCCGGTTAAATTTCGCGTCTGTATCACGTCATCTTCGTGGCGTAGCAATTTTAATGGCCAGTAGTGTAGTTATTGTAAACACATGGATCTACTGGTGCTTGCAGCCAGTATCTGTGTGCACGTGCAGTTCCACCTAAGCCAGGTTTTTCTAGGAGCACGAATTCGGCGCCGCGTAGTACCTAACGGGCGATGTTTAATGCATCGTCCTCTGGACAGTGAAAAAATAGTGAAGGTGTTTCCTGGCAGAGTGCAGTGCGTAGTCCGCCAACGCCTTACACAAGACGTGACAGGCCGCCTGATTCTGGACGCATCTAATGAGTTGTATGCTGCATTCTAGTGAATGAGTGCCAAAGACGTGGAAGAGTATCCGTGAGCACTAAAGAACACAGCGATAGAAGAAATAGATATCAAAGGGTTTGCTGAAAAAGAGAAGAGAGCCAGATACTGGAACTGATTAGATTTCAAGAATGCCTGGGAGATGGAAGGAACAGTTTTTCAAATGTTTCACCACACACTGAAAACGTGGAAAGTTGCCATAACGTGTCGGTGGAACCCAGTAAGGCCTCGGTAGCAACGCTGACAATAAGTTCAGAAACAAGTGAATGTGAACCACTTTCCCCCAAATCTTAGCAAACATCAGAACCCCCTCTTTTAGCCGCATGTCAGCACGGGCTAACCAAAAAGAAGAAGGAAATTGATACCTTCACAAATATTTAAATTAGAACAAAAAAGACACACTCCACTTTAAAAATCGCCTGGAAGAGCTGTCGAAACCACCACAACAATGGTACGAAATAGGCATGTTCATCAAAACCAAGGCTATGGCCGCAAAAAAATTTAAGCCAGATACCATTATCCAGACTGAGATTGGATTTTTCCGAATCGTCACGGAGATGGAAGTGTTCAACCAACAGCGTCAAACTGAATCTAGTTCACCAACCGATAATATTTTGAAAGTCATTCGCCCTCGCACTACACGTCAATATCATTTCCAAGATCCATCAATCACACGCTTACAACACCTCTCAGGGAAGTTACTTGCTGTTTTGTATAATATTCCTTACTTTATCTGCAATATAACAACCACTGAAATCTATGAAAATTGTTTTGTGGTTGTATATAGCAGAGGTTTTTGTTGTATGTTACAGACTTGTAAATAGTGTAATTTTCCATTGAATTTCTTGCAAATAATAAAAGATTATTAATAAAAACTGTAAGAAAACTGCTTTCACACAGTATACTTCCCAGACAGCACGTTTGGACTGTATAATTATGGGGATTACGACTTCATTTTCTGGGAAAACATGAACGCGCAACGCATTTGAGTATTGCATCCCTGCCGACGTAAAACGCCCTGTCCTATTGGCGCAGCGCCAAATTCCTGCTCCCAGGTGTATACAGCTTCACTGAATGAAAGGCAGAAAGATGATAAGTTTTGAGCAGCTCCTGTTCATTTAGAATACATAAAAGAGTACGTATTCCATAAAACTGTGGCAGAATGGTTAGAGTTGTCTTGAAGTATTATTTATTGATTGCCAAATTATAGACCTGTTATCTGATTTTCAAAACGAGTCGTACATCTTACAATTTTCGTTTTTCATCTTTTTGCGGTTTTCTTTTCTTTTGTTTTATCTACAACATTTGCAAAGAATAATACTTTTCAAAATAACAATAATTTAAGGTTGAAATATAAATAAAATTTTATGGTTTTTGCGACGAATATAAAAAGATGTTAGGCTAGAGGAGAGATTTGTTAGTACCATCACCGAATGTGACTGACGGTGAATAATACCTCCGGATGATCTCTTCGAGCCGTTGACCACCAGTCGCACACACACAGAAACACACGCACACACACACACACACACACACACACACACACACACACAAATGGTTGTTAGTAGAGAAGTAGTATTGCTTATCCTGTTTATTACTAATCCTATGTGGGACCGATGACCGTAGCAGTCTGGTCCCTTTAATCCCACAAACCAACCAACCAACTAATCCTATGTTGACTAACTGAAACCCTCAGCTGCCAACAGGTGTTGTTGACATACCTCGATGTGGACAGCTGAAAATGTGTGCCTCGACCGAGACCCGAACCCGGGATCTCCTGCTTACAAGGCAGACGCTCTATCCATCTAAGCCACCGAGGACACAGATGAATAGCACGACTGCAGGGACTTATCCCTTGCATGCTTCCCGCGAGACTCACATTCCCAACTGTCCACAATTCTACATATGTAATGTACCTTATAGACATTTGCCCATCCACTCATTACTCGCGCACGCTTTGGCGATTCCCGTAAGAGTTTGGGCAAACTGTGCGCATATGCACAGACGTAGGTCAATGGCTGGGTAGCCTTTAACTATATATATAAAGACAGCAACTGCTCTCGAAAGAACAGATACTGTGAATGACCGTGCAGCTTTTTCCTGGAATAAATGATGACTAACTTAAACCCTCAGCTGCCGACAGGTATTGTTGACATACCTCGTCATTCACAGTATCTGTTCTTTCGAGAGCAGTTACTGTCTTCATATATATAGTTAAAGGCTATCCAGCCATTGTTCTATGATATTGTGTGTTTGTATCCATGACGTCGTCAGGGAGCAGTTTATGCAGCAGAAACTCTGCTGTATTCCTCCATCCCCTTGTCATCGTGCCGTCATCCTGCCTTAGCGTTCCCAGAACTATTGGGGTTTTTATTTTCTCTGTCAGTATATTTTGCTCTGTTTATGTTGTTATAAATAGCTCACATTGTTGTCTAGGAGTGTTGTATAGGGTCTTGTCTGTCTGTATAAGTCTTGTGCATGCCTTTGTGCTTCAAGTCTTATGTGTCTGTCCCTATCTGCTATCGCCCTTTAATATAAATTTCGTTTGCGTCTGGCATCTTGTTTGAGTCTCGTGAGTTCGTTGGTCCTTGGTACTGATGAGCGTTTTGTGTTCTTTGCTGTCGGTATTGATGTGTTCTGTGCATGTTGTATTATCTGTGTTAACATGTGTGCTCTATAATCGATACCTCCATTGATGTTTCCTGGATCGTGTTGTTGGATAATTCCGTTAATTTGTCCCAGTCTGCTTTATGCAACAATAACTCTCTGGTGTGTGATTTGCTCGTTGTGTTCTGAGTGTGAGTTAGTGTGTATGTTATGACATTGTGATACCTACTGGTTATGTTGTCGTGTTCAGTCCTGTTTGTTATGTCTGCCATTGCTGCATTATTTGCTAGCGTAAAGTCGATATTGCTGCTCGTACCATCGAACCCTGCTTATGTTGATATAGGGCCTTCCGTGTTCATTACACGTAATTGTGTTTCTTGTATTAGGTCAGTGATTATGCGTCCTCTGTCATCTGTTCTGTCTGAGTTCCAGAAGGTCGATCTGGAATTAATGTCAGCATTTATCACTAATTTTTTGCCTCTGGCATACATTACTAGGTCTCTGATGTAGTCTGTGTACGGCTGTATTTGATGGCTGTATAGGGCATACATGGATGCAATAACCCATGTGACGTTCCCATTAGTTACTTCTATGGTAACTAAGTATTGATTGCATAGTTGTGTGCCCTTAATTATGTTATAAGTTCTATTTAAAATTACTATTGCAGCCTTACAGTCATTGTTGCCTGTTATTGTGGTAGCACGTTTTGGCAGACATATTAGTTGCCCACTTCTATTTTAAGGTTCTTGTAAGCACATGATGTCTGCCTGCAAGTCTTGTGCTGTTTTAGGGATTTCCGCCCTGACTGTCATACTGTTTTTGTATTATGAAGTGAGATATTAAGTTTTTGTCTATGTGTTCTGGTTATTTCACGTGTACCAAACATTTACTGCCTGTCTGTGAGTAATCTAAATATGTTCGTCAGTGTGCTCTTACATGATCTATATACAGGCGGTCCCATTTATCTTGACCACCCAAATAACTGTTTGTCCAGATGCAAATTACAAAATGTTTCAAGCAAATGTTCTTTAGCCGTCCGTGGGACATCAATCAGCATGATTGCCTTGGTTGTAGCTTTGTTTTTTGCAAAGATATGAACAAACGGTTCAAATGGCTCTGAGCACTATGCGACCTAACTTCTGAGGTCATCAGTCGCCTAGAACTTAGAACTAATTAAACCTAACGAACCTAAGGACATCACACACATCCATGCCCGAGGCAGGATTCGAACCTGCGAGCGTAGCGGTCGCTCGGTTCCAGACTGTAGCGCCTAGAACCGCACTGCCACTCCGGCCGGTAAAGATATGAACAGCGCTATGACTTTTTAATAGGTTATTTGCGGCAATACTCTTTCGACAGGAAGTATTTAGATCGCTGCCCCTGACCGGAGGGCGTCAGTCACTAGCTCAGTCACTAGCTCACTGACTCAGCTCACTACTCCAGTTTGTTGTCTGTCATTCATTCGCAGAGCGGGCTTAGGCTACGACAGTGCATAGCGACATTATAGCAGGATCACGGATATTGTCTGCAAGAAGACTATTACGGAAGAGCTTGTACCACAACACATGGACTCTATTCCACTTAAGTAAAAACTTATAGTTCATGTAAATAAAAAAAGTGTTGATCGTTGTGTGCATTTGTGTTGTAGAAAGAGGATACAGGCAATTCCATAACAAGATCCTCGACCTTGCTTACTTGGTATAAGACTCTGCAGTGGCAATGAGGATAGTTCATACAGAACAGAGAAAATTAAGTGATTCCACTACCACACGATCTCTCCGTAACATAATGATTATAATAAATTACATAATTTATACGTCACAATTTTACAATTCCCTCTTCGGTAACACGACACTGCAGGTATTAGTTTATTATATTTTTTGGATGAGGACTCGCTCAAAATCGTAATGCTGGAAGCTGGAGTGTTTTATGCTTATAGATTGGATATGCGATCATGATGTCACTTCAGGTTATTGCTCCTAAAAATCAGAGCATATATTAGTCCGCGCCCGGTAGCTGAGTGGAACCTACTCTTCGAAAAACTTTGATCCGGTATGGTAAAGATGTTGTCGCCTGGAGGAAGAGCACTATGGACTTTTCCTACAGGATCCTACGAGAATGCTCCCCTGAGCGCCATACACGGATGAACCATGCTAAGGCCCAAATCTCCAATCTCATGCGAAGGCATTTGGAAGGAGCGATAGTAAGATCTCGTACTGCTGATCGCATGCCCCATGAACATCCGTCGATGTACCATATCATCCAAGAACGCCAAAATCGACGCCGAAAATTGATTCACGTCCTAACAGACCAAGAAGGGCGTCGCTACGTAACCCAATCTGCAATAGGGAATGTGATTCAAGCCCACTACCAGCAGCTCTACGCCGCAATTCCATATTCCCCAAAGTTGATCGAGGAAGTCTCACAGCTCAACTTCGGTGGTATCCCAGGAGATGCGGCGATTGACTTGATGTCAGAGGTGACTGACGATGAAGTCCACGATGCGATCCGGGCAGGAACTATCAATCGCTCCCCAGGACCCGACGGTCTTCCCCTCGAATTTTATCGCACCTTCCGTGATTTGTTAGAGTCCATCTTCACCTCCATCAGTCGGGAACTGATGTCTCCGGAAGTACCTGTGCCGGACGCTTTCATGGAAGGAATTATTATTCCTGTACATAAACCGCATGGTGGCACCAATATCAGTGATTATCGGCCCATCACCTTCCTTAACAGTGATATGAAAATCTTCACTCGCCTTTTGGCGGCACGACTTAAAAACGTTGCCCGATTTGTTGTGTCGCCAGACCAAGCATCTTTGGGAGGGGATAGTAATATCCGCACGGCTTTATGCCACTACAGGGATATGATCGCCGTTACCCAGGCACAACGCCTCTCTGGGGTACTTGCGTCTTTGGACTTTAGTCAAGCCTTTGATTGGGTTGACCATTCGTTCCTTACGGTCGTTCTGCACCATATGGGTTTCCCAGTCGCCGTTATCACGGTAGTGATGCGCCTTCTGCGGGGTGCCTCATCCAGGATTATGTACAATGGTAGACTCACTCCTCCGATAAAAATAGGTCGATCCGTACGTCAAGGTTGCCCTCTATCAGCGATTTTGTACGCCTTTTCCTTGGAATCCTTGCTATGTGGACTAAGACAACGTTTGGTAGGGCTGTCCATAGATCGCTACCGATTCTGTTTCATGGCCTATGCTGACGATGTAGTCATCTGTTTACGTCATGCCGACGAGATTCGAGCTGTTTTGGCGTGGGTAGCGACTTATGGTGAGACGTTGGGTAGCTCTTTAAACGTACAAAAGTCACAAGTTATGTTCATTGGCACGGGACTTCCTGTGGCGTGCGTTACACCTCTCACCACCGTTGATACCATTCGCTGTTTGGGAATAGATTTTTCATCTGATCTCCGGCGTTCAGCCACCACCAACTGCCGACGCCTCCTTTTAATGATCAGAGCAGGTCTTATGGACCATCGCCTTCGATCCCTAGATATTCTCCAACGAGCTCGATATGTCAATATATATATCGCATCCCGATTTTCCCATGTAGCACAAGTTCTACCTTTCCCGCTTACTGTGGCACGTCGCATGTTGGCAGCGATGGCATCTTTCGTCAGCTCTGGGCTGTTGTTCAAAGTTAACTATGCAACCCTTACTCTTCCCCGTGAACGAGGTGGGATTGGTCTGTTTCACGTGCCGGATAGAGCTCGCGCCCTATTAGCCAGCTCCCAGATGACGGTATGGACACGTTGCCCAACGAGGCTCACTGGTCTCCTACTGTCGGCATATTCGCCGGTCTCACTGTCAGCCCCAGTGATGATCTCGGATGTTCCGGCCCAGTTCCATTATATACGATACTTCTTTCTTGAACTCAGTTATCTACGCCTCACCTTACCAAGACAGCTTTTATTCAAGACAATGGCAGTATACAATGTCCTCCAATTAGGTCATCCACCTAACCCGATTGAACAAAAGTTCACCCAGGTTGACTGGCGTCATGTATGGCGCGCTGTGTTCGCCTGTTACCTTGACACGAATGTTCAATCTGTCTGGTACTAACTGTCAATGGTAAGCAACCAATTTCGCCTTCATCGTATCCACCTCGCCCAATCCCCTCTATGTTCCACGTGTGGAGTGCCAGACAATGACGAACATCGGTTTGTTTGCGGACCAGCGGCGGAGGTTTGGCACTTGATTCGTCGTATTGTGGCTTTTCTAACGCGGGACATTCCGGATCGGATTACTACCCTTTCATTATTATTTCCGGAACGTGACTATTTTCCTCGGACAAAGACCAATGCTGTGAATTGGATTCGCGGACATGCCATTCACTACCTATTTGGACAAACTGTAGACTCTGTACTCGATTTTTGGACATACCTCAATGACCGTCATTATGTCGTTGTCCGTCACCCAAAATACAGACAATTTTTCTCGAACTTCCTTGGGAGTGCTTTCCACGACCCGCCTCGCAGCTGGAATGTGTTAAGCCAAGAGAGAAGAAGGTTTCCTGTTTGAACCAATGAACATTTCTGAACAATTGAATGGAACATATCAATTTCGAGAAGACGTGACTCAACATATTACCAGCGAGGCGCAGAAGGCCTCTGAGCAATTACACATCAAAACTAAACAAAAACACAATAAAAACAATAAAAATAAAAATAAAATTCAGAAAAAGGAAGATTTTGTTTTGTTTGTAAGAATAGCCCTAACCTTGATTTCCCATATTTCCCCTGGTATATAGGCAGCTCTCTGGGGTAGGTTTCGTCAGGAGCCAACGCCTGAAGTGGATCAGATTTTTTTTGTTATAGGATGAAAAGTGGCGGTGGCACTTAGGTTTTTTTGTAGTCCCATTTTCCTAAGGGGCTTTCTAAAAAACAAAAAAATAAAAAACCAAAAATAAAAAATAAAAAAGAAAAAAAAACAAAAAAGTGGTCAGCGCGACAGAATGTCAATCCCAAGGGCCCGGGTTCGATTCCCGGCTGGGTCGAAGATTTTCTCTGCTCAGGGAGTAGATGTTGTGTTGTCCTAATCATCATCATTTCATCCCCATCGACGCTCAAGTCGCCGAAGTGGCGTCAAATCGAAAGACCTGCACCCGGCGACAGGTCTGCCCAACGGGAGGCCCTAGTCACACGACATTTACATTTAAGAACACATATTGACAATACTCTTTCTCAGGGACTCACGTAGTGAATACGTGGTTGGCGACCACGGGGCCCTGAGCTGAGTCCTGGCGTTGCTTCCACTTACTTATGCCAGGCTCCTCACTTTTATCTTTCCTGTCTGGCTACCCTCGGCCATCTCTTGTTCTTTTCCGACCCTGACGCTATTAGGTTTCGATGGCTAGGAATCTTTCATTTTCCATCCTATACTTCTCATGCAACGTCTGATCCGGAGCGGGCGGCTGCAAAAGCCTCTGTATCCCATGTTAGGGGCGGCCTCCAGAACTAAGGAAGGCGACGGAATATCACCGCAGATTATCTTCCCTGCATAATGCAGTCTCCATTTTATGCACAAAAATGGCTTCCTCTCATGTTAGATCTGTATCCGGAGGTAAAACAGTCTCCAATCCGGATCTCAGGGGCGGAGGATGGGGGGGAGGGGCACATCTTGAAAGGAGGCATAAAATCAAAACGAGAATTGGTACCTGGAATGTTATTACTCTGCTACAAGCAGGAAAACTAGAAAACCTTAAAAGAGAGTTGGAAAAGAATCACATGGACCTTGTAGGAGTCGCTGAGGTAAGATGGAATGGATGTGGAGAGTTACAGTCAGATGAATATGTATTGTACTAGTCAGGAGGAGAAGTAAAAGGGATGAATGGAATAGGAATGATTATGACAAAGGAATTGGCTAAATGTGTGGAATATGTGGACTATGCAAATGAGCGGGTTATTGGTGTAAGGCTGAAAGGAGCACAGAAAGATTTACTTATAGTCCAGGTGTATATGCCAACTTCAGAACATGATGACCAAATTGTAGAGGAAACGTACAATGTAATAGAGAGAATAATGGACGAAAATTAAAAAAAATGTTGCAAAATGGTAATGGGAGACTGGAACGCCATTGTGGGAAAAGGGAAAGAGGGAAACATAGTAGGCAGTCATGTTTTTTAAAGAGAAATGATAGAGGTGAATGGCTAATTGACTTCTGCAGGGAAAGGCAGCTGATAGTGGCAAACACATGGTCCAGGAACCACAAGAGGAGGGTCTACACTTGGAAATCACCAGGTGATAAATACAGAAACCAAATCGATTTTATACTGGTAGAAGAAAGATACAGAAATGGAATCAAGAAGGTGCCCACATTACCAGGTGCAGATATTAATAGCGACCACAACTTACTTAGGGCAGAAATAGAAATAAGAATGAAAAAACTGAAGAAGGCGACCATGGTTAAGAACTGGGGTCTAGAGAAGATAAGATCCAACAAAGAATAAATTACAGATATGCTGTCTCGGGAGTTTCTAAACACATTGTGAGACAAAGAACCACCTGATAATGCCAACGAGTATTGGAATATGCTGAAAGAAGGAATCATTAGAGCAGGACAGAAAAATACAGGATATGTAAAAGGGAAAAGGGCAAAAAAACCATGGGTCACACAAGAAATGATATTCAAGATGGAGTAGAGAAGAAAATTTAAAAACAAGAACACTGAAGTTGCAAGAACTATGTACCGAAGGTTAAATAAATGAACTGCGAAGAGAAACAGAGCAGGATAGGAAAAAATGGCTACAAGAGGAATGCGATGCAATTGAAGAACTGGACAAGAAAGGAAGATACGACTTACTATACAGCAGAGTAATGACTATGACATGGGATCAAAACAGAGCAGGAAGGGCAACTACGGAAATTTTGAGTAGAGGCGAAGAGGTAGTGTACAAAGATCGTGACGATGTCCTCCAGAGATGGGAAGAATATCTAAAAGAGCTATATGACACAGATCGCAAACCAGAAACTCTGGAACTTGATCACTCAGCAGTGTAAGTGATGACGAGAAAGGACCAACCAACATAATGGAAGAGATGGAATAAGAGAAATATTGAGGTTATTTAATAACATATATGACAGTGGTGAATGGCCTGAGGACTTTCTGACAACAGTAATGATTCCATTACCGAAAAAACAAGGAGTCAAGAAATGCAATGAGCGCAGGACAATCAGCCTCATTTCACATGCAGCCAAAGTGATGTTAAGGATAATTAATAAGAAACTTGGGAAAGTAATGGAGGAGAATCTTGGCGAGGAGCAGTTTGGCTTTAGACGGAACACGGGCACCGGAGATGCAATAGGTCTCCTACGAATCTTGGGAGAAAGATTTATTGAAAAAGGAAGAGACCTATTTATGTGCTTCATCGATCTAGAAAAGGCATTTGACAATGTTGTCTGGGACAAGAAAAAGAATTACAGGATTTGGTGGACACTATTGAAGCTAACGGAAAAAAATATGGAATGAAAATTAACACAAAGAAAACAATAGCATTCGCACTAGGAGGAAATAAAGAAATAAAAATTGTACTGAATGGAGAAATATTAGAACAGGTTCAAAATTTTAAGTATCTTGGAAGCAGGATAGACACCGACTGGAAGTGCACCACCGAAATTAAAACAAGGGTAGCAATGGCAAAAGAGGCATTTTATAAGAAAAGTAGAATTTTCTGCAGCGGTCTGGACAGAGAACTCAGGATGAGACTCGTAAAATGTCTTGTATGGAGTGTTCTTCTGTATGGCGCTGAAACATGGACTTTGAGGAAGAAAGACAGAGAAAGGGTGGAGGCTTTTGAGATGTGGACATGGCGGAGGATGAAAAGAATATGTTGGATGGACAGAGTACAAAATGAAGAGGTACTGAGAAGAGTGGGAGAGAAAAGACAGTTACTAGATGTAATAAAAAGAAGAAAAAAATGGATTGGGCATATTTTAAGAAAGAATGATGGACTGATACAAACAGTTTTAGAAGGTTATGTAGAAGGGGAAAGGATGCGAGGAAGGAAGAGATTTCAGATACTGGACGACATGGTGGACGGTACAACATACAGCAGCCTTAAGAAGGAAGCAATGAATCGCAGAAAATGGAGAGGCAAAGGACCTGCTAATATAGCAGGAAACTGACGAAGGTGATGGTAATTGACTACACTCATTAAATCACATTAAGTGACTGGTTTTTGATGTCGCCTTCACCGGTCTGTTGGAAATTTTTCTGGGCTAACGATACATCAAAGTAAATCTTGATGACCAGCACTTTAAAACAGATGATTGAACAATACGTCGCAGAAACCAACGTTTGGTCTCGTCTTGTAGGGTGATATGTGCTACAACGACATAGTCTACTAATGTATGCGTAAACACATATTTAATGATCCCATCGCGGTGTTAAGGCTATCACCATGATACAACTAATATGGGGCGGGAGAGCTGCCAGTGTACATCTAGGAATATATGAAAGGTTTTAACATCCGTGTTATGCAGGAAATAAGAGGTAAAATTAAAAATCCCAAATGATTTCGGCAGGAAGGAACGGAGTTCACTGTTCAAGGTGTTTTACAGGAAAAGAAATTAAATCCGAAAACATATCTTATTTGTACTTGTCAAATTACTGGCGGTGGAAATAAATAGATGATTGTAATGTAGATTTAAATTATAGGTTGAGAAATAAACTGGATGTTATTTTCTGTGTGTAAATGCGTATGCAATGAGTGATAAAGATTGTGTACAAGAATAATTATTTTGTAATTCGCTAGCCAAGTATCCTACTTTTTGGATGGTGGGGAAGTTGGTAGTTGGGTAACGAAATAAACACCAAAATTGTAACGTATATGAACGTCATAGCGCTTCCGGCATTCCATATCCTTACTCGCCGATGATTGATTGTCTACAACGAAACGGACCGTCCACTTCACGTGCGTAGGAAATGACAGATGAACAGTGACACTCCCGTACATCAAATGAAATACTTCTCCATGTGGACGACGCCTCTTTCATTGCTGTTGTTGTTGACCCTCAGTAATATTCTCGTACTCCTATGAAAAAGAAGTACAGCACTTTTATTAACGAAACCTGGCAAGAGTCTCATGCCAACGAGCAAATACTCATAAGAAAAAAAGAACATAGATACGACTGTGTGTGGGACTACGACTCGCATCTTCCTATGGTTGTGGTAAAATGTTTACTATATAAATTTAGTGTTGCCATGTTGTTTCTTCACCACTGACATTCTCGTAAATTAGAGACACGTATAATAACAGTTATTACAGCAGTAAATACGGACCGTTTTTTTTTCCTCCGCTCAGTGCTCCGACTGATGGAGTCTTGCCTTGCTTGTCCAGCCCCTGCGTCCCGTGATCGGTGTCTGACATGTGACCACAGATGCTGTCCGCAAGTGGGCGTACAGCGCATTCCGAGGTTGATCTCTGGGTAATTTGCTGGTGCACGGCGTCCAATGGCAGCAGCATGTTCTCCAGGCAGCTACCAGGTATGTCGCGCCGGAGGTAAGTACACAAATGTTTATAGTTTTTTTCTTTTTAATAATGTGCTTGTTAACCTGTTTCAATTGTGAATTTAGCAATATATTGTTGGTATACGTTTTTGGATTTTTCCATGATTATTTACCTGTATACTCTAATGCTATAGTGTCAGATGCCTCTAAGACATTCATATAGTGCCGTCACACTCTAAATAGTGCAGGGGTAATGTAGACCTGGTATTTAGCAGGAATGTATTTGTTGTTAAATAATGCATTGCAGAATTTGTTAAAGATTCAAATGTCTGGTATATATGCATGTTTTTGGAGTACTGGATAATGGTCATGCGTTGTAGTACTCACATAAAATGTCATGACATAAATTATAATAATTATGCTGATAGTACAACTGCCCTGCTTTTAACACACACGACGGCACACACACATTTTAATGCAGCAATGATGTAGGTTTGGTGTGTACAACGACTTTATTTGTTTAAATATCGTGTTGTGGTAGGTTAATTATACTTACGTGTCTTCTTACTCTTTTTATTCTGCCTGGTGGCGCTGGCTGATCTCTGCCTTTGCTAGTACTTCATAATGATCTCTCTCTGTTGTGGTCACGAGAGTAACAGCGCCCCCATAATTGATTTAGTAATAAAATTGGGAGGGGGAGCATGATTATTATTGGTCCAGAGAGGAAGGGAGAAGTGAAGGATTCTCATTGGTGGTATAAACCTACCAGAATGTTTCAGATTATAGCAGCCTCTTGTCAACCATCCAAGATACTTGTAAACAGTAGCGGAGGAATGTGATTATTCATCAGTTGCTTGCAGAAGCTATAAGCAGGGCTGCAGTGCATTTATCTACCATACCTGTCATATGATGGGGAGATGGGTGAGTGGATGGCGTATTCTTAAGGCAGACAGGTGAAATTCCGTTGTTCGCGGCCCTGGGTCGCCGGCAGTGCAGAGCGTTGCGTGTCCCACAGACATCTCAGCTGCTTTCAGTCGGGTCGGCTGGTGGCTGCCGTAGTGGTTGCTTCTGTTTATTGTCTAAACGGTGGCATCTGAGTGCTGGTATGATCCCTCTCATTCTTATTATTCTAGTGTTTCCTGTAGTGGTGAAGGTAATTGCTTAAAGTGCAAATTTAGCAGTGTGTGTACATCTTCGGGTTTCTTCCGGCTTTATTTTACAAATCTGCTCTAATTCTATAGTGGTATACCGTTCAAGGAAACTTTATAGTGACGTCACACAGTAATAATGCAATGGCAAATTCCTTGTAAACTAGGTGTGTGCGTGTAACAGTGTGGTACTTGTTAATAAAGCACACTGTGCAAATATACAATATTTACGCGTGTCTTTGGTTGACAGTCTGGGAAAGTATCGGTAGAGTTGCAAAAAAATTGCCCAACATGTGTACATAGCATTGGGTGGTCGAAGTGCTGGAAGAATTTGCTGTGATGACATTAAATTATAGTAGCTGTCACAGATTACATCATAAATTCGTTAATATTTACCGAGATATTGTAGAATATGTCGTGACATCATTATATTGCTGTATTTGTGCCAACAGGATAACATGCTCGTTTTGACACATACATTATGACATCTTATGCACTAGTAATTTTTGGGTGACGTAGAAAGAGTTCATTTGAACATCCTGTTGTGGTGTATGTTTCATATGTAAAGTCTCAGCAGTAGCGTTATTTGTTGTTAATAATGAAAATCATAGAATATCGTCGTCATTTGTTTTAATATCGTGCGTTAGTTTTTGTTAAAAATTTAATATCTCGCTAAGAGTGTATTTGTCTTTAAATAAATCATTGCAGAAATTGTTTAACTCGGGGCATTGAAGTAGCTTGTTATATAATGTGCTGCGGTAGTTATTTAGTTCGGGGTACCAATGGAGTTTGTTATAAGTATGCTGCGGGTAACTGTTTAGTATTGTATTGACATTTTCATTACAGTGGAGATGTAGGTGTTTAATAAATCGATAAAATTGCAACAAATTACCTAAAAATTGTAAATGGCAATTAATTATGAGAGGAAAGTGTTATTTTTATTTACGCATCTTTTTATTCAGTTTGGGGGTGTGTGTGTGGGGGGGGGGGGGGAGGCTGGATTATGCTGACGTTTCATGGCGATTCATCCACTACAGTACACAGACCTCGACTAATGCATCCCACACAACTGTTGTAGTACTACAAGGAAGAGGGGAAGCCTGATTCTTACAGGTATGTTCCACATACAAGAGCCTCAGATGTAACCTGGCACCGAGAGTGACAACGATTAAATTCCATAAAAAAGAAGCAAGCTACTGAGGCCACGGAATGCAGAGCGAAAAAAAGACGTAGCGAAAAGTTTCTGGATAATGGCTCTGCCATATATTATTAACATTGTTAGCCGTTTTGTACGATCCAGATGCTGATCTTTAAAGTACTACAGATATTTTCTTGTTTATATTATGAAGCTGTGTAGTAGAGCATGTGTGTACATGGCGACGTCATATGATACTGAAACAAAGCAAATGAAATACTGCCTCTGCGGACACGGCATAAAATGGAGGAACCTCGATTTTCCTTCTTTTAATTAATTTGGCTGATGCGAATTCCTGCTGTGTACAGTGGACATGACTGACCTTCGCCTAATCAAGGCAGGCTGAAAGGTTATCTGTTTCTACCATGTGGTCCCTCCTACTCCGAGTCTGGCGATTTAACGCTGGAGAACATTTTTCGGCCTGCCGCCTACGAGGAAGAAAGGCAGCCGGTCTGCAATGTCTCAGTGGACAAAAGGACGTTTCATTTTTGGATCAACACGACGATCTCCGTGAGGTAGAATGTATGTATTTCCTCCTCCTGGAGAGAGGCAGATGCTTTGTGAGAAGTGACGGTAGTAATGAATGAGATCGTTGCGGTTATGGAAACAAATGGAAAGTCTAAGGAGAGAGGATGACGCCGCAGAGGTCACTGCACGCGTCCACCCATTGGCGTTTCTGGCATGTCCTGTAAAACAACACTGCTTTCATTCGCTATGGAGTTCCACCAGTGTGTCAAAAGTTGCGCAGTGAAAGCTACCATATGCAAACAACTGCTAAGGGCAGACTCAACTTCCTCTTGTGGATCAATTAGTTATGTCACACGGTGGTAACTGCGGTGTTTAGTTATATGCCTGTTTTGTTCTGGATATGCCTGTTTTGTTCTGGCAACTTATATCAGATTTATATAAATTTTGATTGTCTTTCACTAAGTATTACCTTCTCACTTAACACACTAGTTGTGTGCTTCTGCTTTCCATGAGAAACAATAATCGAACGTATATATGTATGTGATGGTATCTTATACGGATTCTTTTAATTTTTGGGTTAATTTAATTCGACTGTAGGAAATTATTTTTCCATTTTGTTGATTTCTCATTGTATCGGGTTTCTTGCAGGAAAAACTGCAATCTCAACATATGAAACTGATAACTGAGTATAATTGTTACTCATATTAGAAACTTTCCTCAGTCACTTTGTAAGGTGTCAGGCAAATCCAACACCTTCCATGAAAACCCTGACATGATAAGCAAATCCAGTTGTATGTCACATAGCTCCGAATAAATCGTGACATTAAATTAACCAAAGTAATACGAGTAACGAGTGAGCAAATGTAATACCACAGACTAACACAAGAATGCCTAAATGCATGTCATACCTTCCCACCGTGAGATAGACGCAGTTCCGAGTGGAGAAAAGAGAACAGAAGCCGAGAGCAGAACCGTGTTAAGCTGGAAGGCCGTACAATAAGGGACGGACACCCACGTCGCCAGCTAACCGCTAGGACCACTCCCCAGCCCATGTTAAAAGCTAGAGCCCTCCAGAAGAACAGTATAGATCTTACGATAACACAAAAAGGGCCACCCCAGCCGCAAGTTTTAGCGTGAGACGTTTTCGCGTCTCTGTTACGTCAGGACCACCCCCCAGCCCATGTTGAAAGACAGAGCCCTCCAGAACAGTATAGATCTTACGATAACACAAAAAGGGCCCCCCAGCCGCAAGTTTTAGCGTGAGACTTTTTCGCGTCTCTGTTACGTTGCAAACTTTAAAAACATTGCCCCACCACGAAAAGTACAACGTTTCTCATTGGATAGACAGAATTTTTGTAGGCGGAGCTTAAGGTTAACATTGAGACCCTGATTGGTCAGATGAAAACACAGCCAGATAGTTTTTTTAAACCAACTTCAGTAAATTGTAGTAAGGAGAAGTTAGGTGAGAGTTACTTCCGAGACGGCGAGGTGAGCGGAGCTGTGCTGCCCGCCGGCCCCTGACGAACACCGACAAGGTAATGAACGCACGCGATGCGGCATAACAGCGCATAACGCTTCACTCAGAACTGCAGAAGTCTCATCTGTTACACCCCCTTTTTGCGTAATACTAGTGTCGATCGTCAATAAAAGCTCATGGTGTTCACATTTGCCACTTGAAGTAAAGATCTGAAACGCGATGATTTTTCTGTTATATAGTTATTGAGAAGCCACATCAGCCACTGTAATTTACGACAAGTTAGATAAGTAATTAAAGATAATTGAGGGTCACTGTAGACCATTTTGATAGTTTTCTCTTTTGTTAAACTTAATTTAAACCTAGATTATAGATGTGATATGGCATAGCTCATCCTTCGATCCATTGTAGAACTTGGAAACCCATTCAGGGAATATTCGTTCACATTTCTGTTGAACGCAGTCGGTTTTACCATTCTGTATTAAAACGTTTCCTTTTATCAATAGTGAAATTTATAAACAATATTTTGTGAGTAGAATAAAATTTCCAATGGTAAACTTAACTGCTTTTTCGACGTTATTTTACCAGCTAACTAAAAATAGGAAAGCCTTGAACCCCTTCCACTAAATTTAGTTAGTATTAAGATTCTTTTACAGGGAGTGCAGTGGAGCTGACGCTGAAATCATTAAGTATTTGGTTATATCATCGCTAGTCCCACTGAACTCTTCTGAACTCTACATGTCATGTGTGGTCTGGCGTCTCCTTACCAGCAACAGGTCCCAGGTTCAAACTAGTCAATTCCCTAAAAACACGCTCAGAGCGTCGTTGCGCGAAAGTGGTAGGGAGACACGATATAGAACCAACAGAAACCACGCAGAATGTTAGAACTTGAGGTTTTGAGAATATTAAAAATGAACGAGGGCTACGCGGAAAGCAACTGCCGTTATCGCGTAGCGCGGCAAACAGTGGAGGAACGGAAACCTTTCCTGAACCAAAACGCACTGCGGGCTAACTAAGCACACGTCCGGATGCGCTGGTGGGAAGACTGAGCTGCCTCCAGTTTCTCCCAGTCCAAATAAGTGTCTGAGCTGAAACCCAGTGAGTCCATGTGGTAATATGAGTTTTTTGGTAAAAAAAAAGTTTATATCAGCTACTGATTTTACTCGTCAGTTTTGGGATATCTACACTCCTGGAAATGGAAAAAAGAACACATTGACACCGGTGTGTCAGACCCACCATACTTGCTCCGGACACTGCGAGAGGGCTGTACAAGCAATGATCACACGCACGGCACAGCGGACACACCAGGAACCGCGGTGTTGGCCGTCGAATGGCGCTAGCTGCGCAGCATTTGTGCACCGCCGCCGTCAGTGTCAGCCAGTTTGCTGTGGCATACGGAGCTCCATCGCAGTCTTTAACACTGGTAGCATGCCGCGACAGCGTGGACGTGAACCGTATGTGCAGTTGACGGACTTTGAGCGAGGGCGTATAGTGGGCATGCGGGAGGCCGGGTGGACGTACCGCCGAATTGCTCAACACGTGGGGCGTGAGGTCTCCACAGTACATCGATGTTGTCGCCAGTGGTCGGCGGAAGGTGCACGTGCCCGTCGACCTGGGACCGGACCGCAGCGACGCACGGATGCACGCCAAGACCGTAGGATCCTACGCAGTGTCGTAGGGGACCGCACTGCCACTTCCCAGCAAATTAGGGACACTGTTGCTCCTGGGGTATCGGCGAGGACCATTCGCAACCGTCTCCATGAAGCTGGGCTACGGTCCCGCACACCGTTAGGCCGTCTTCCGCTCACGCCCCAACATCGTGCAGCCCGCCTCCAATGGCGTCGCGACAGGCGTGAATGGAGGGACGAATGGAGACGTGTCGTCTTCAGCGATGAGAGTCGCTTCTGCCTTGGTGCCAATGATGGTCGTATGCGTGTTTAGCGCCGTGCAGGTGAGCGCCACAATCAGGACTGCATACGACCGAGGCACACAGGGCCAACACCCGGCATCATGGTGTGGGGAGCGATCTCCTACACTGGCCGTACACCACTGGTGATCGTCGAGGGGACACTGAATAGTGCACGGTACATCCAAACCGTCATTGAACCCATCGTTCTACCATTCCTAGACCGGCAAGGGAACTTGCTGTTCCAACAGGACAATGCACGTCCGCATGTATCCCGTGCCACCCAACGTGCTCTAGAAGGTGTAAGTCAACTACCCTGGCCAACAAGATCTCCTGATCTGTCCCCCATTGAGCATGTTTGGGACTGGATGAAGCGTCGTCTCACGCGGTCTGCACGTCCAGCACGAACGCTGGTCCAACTGAGGCGCCAGGTGGAAATGGCATGGCAAGCCGTTCCACAGGACTACATCCAGCATCTCTACGATCGTCTCCATGGGAGAATAGCAGCCTGCATTGCTGCGAAAGGTGGATATACACTGTACTAGTGCCGACATTGTGCATGCTCTGTTGCCTGTGTCTATGTGCCTGTGGTTCTGTCAGTGTGATAATGTGATGTATCTGACCCCAGGAATGTGTCAATAAAGTTTCCCCTTCCTGGGACAATGAATTCACGGTGTTCTTATTTCAATTTCCAGGAGTGTATTAACAAACTTAGACGTTTCGATTCAGTGATGTAGCATGTTTGACTATGACAGTACAAACTTACATGAAAAGAACAGATCGGCTCGCCGTGTGTAGTCATCTTCAGCAGCCTAGTGATGAATTTACAGAAAACTGGCATTTCAATATTTCAGTTTCAGGAACAATAGCAGAAAATTTCTCGCACTGTTTCGTATGAGATGATTAATGGGAGACTAGACAATCGTAAGCCCTATTGTTAACGAAACTGCTGCAGAGGAATACAAGTCACAGCCCATTATTTCTGCCTCGGAGTTTATTTCGCTCTACGACGAGGGAGAAAACTTACTGAAGGGCTTGAAATTTGACTGCCTTACGCAATGACGAGTATTTGTTGTTACCACGTATGCAAACAGAAGTTTGTAAAAGTAGGAAGTATTACTTTTCGTAAGAAAGTACTTGAAAGGTCTAATTATAATCATCATACCAGTAAGAGCACCGAGCGAGGTGGCGCAGTGGTTAGCCCACGTGACTCGCATTCCGGAGGAGGATAGTTCAAACCCGCGTCCGGCCGCTCTGATTTAGGTTTCCCGTGATTTGCCTAAATCGTTTAGGGCAAATGCTTTGAAAGGGCACGACGGACTTTCTCCCCTATCCTTTCCTAATTCTATGGGACCGATGACCTCGCTGTTTGGTAATATTTATATGTAACAGTGAGTAATTTCTTCCATGCTTTATAGATTTACAACCCATTTTAGTGTCGCCACGATAGTTTGGAGCTATGATGTGGAGAATCATTATGTGGAATTGGTATTTCAGTTTCCCTAAGGATGAATTAAGATTGAAGATTTGATTCCAAAAAATAAGCGATCAGTATTGTTCACAAAATATTTCTAATATGGTTGAAACATTTTATAAAAGAATGCTTTGATGGGAGGAAACTTGTAGGTGTGTGTGTGTGTGTGTGTGTGTGTGTGTGTGTGTGTGTGTAACAGAGATAAGGCCATGGACTAGGCAGTATGGCAAGTAGTCTCTACTACTAGCTACTCTGTGTATCCCTACAGTGATATGTCAAGACTACATAACCTAAATATACAACGATGGCTGTTACTTCCTTTCGCATAAGAAATGTTCTAGCGAAATGAGCTGCGACACCTATCACAAAAAAAGCGACACACCCTTGAATTTTTCTCTTCAGAGCCTTAATTCAAGTACATTACAAATATCGAATTCAGATAGTTAAGATGCCTATGAAACTCGTGTACAAAATGCACGGTAATTTCTACATTAGCGGAGTAATAAAGTTCCAAATATACAGAGCAATTTCGGGTAAACCTTACAATGTAGCGAAGTCAAGTGACACGGGAAGCAATTTATCTTGACGACAAAAAATTCTGAGCATCTAAATGCTCACTCAAAAGATGTAGCTACTCTATGTATCCCTACAGTGATATGTCGAGACAACAGATGCTAATTCGACTCACACATATGCCATTTATTTATAAACGTAACAATGGGCTTTGTGTCTCAAGATGGAGAACTTCACGAAGATGGAATGTACATCGAAAAAAGTAAAATAAATGTAATTTAAATATGTACAAAATAAGATCTCTATTTTGTACAGAACTTTATTTAGAAACGCAGTGATGACTTTCCAGGTAGTGTAAAGACGTACTGGGAACTCTGATTAGACAGTCTGTGGTTTGAAGTGTGGTTATATGAGAAATACATGCAGTCAATGTTTTCGTCGACAATTATAACTGAAAACTATACGGAAAATATTGTTACCTTTCCATTAATGAACACAACCAGTAATCGGAATTGTAATTTATGGTGTTATTGGCCATAATCTTCTGAATCAATAGACCTGTTGTTCAGATATGCGATCAGTCATGAATTTTCATTTCAGTGGTTGTAAAATTGTTATACATGCACTTTTGGCTTCCCAAACACGATGTAATTTGTATTGAGATCATATTAGCTGAAACAGTTGGTGTTGGGTTCCGCTAAAGTTTCTTGCATTTTCTTTGAAGTAAAAGTGCGCAGTTCTCTGACGCTTAAAAAGAAAAGAAAACATCCAAATTCACCAATAACACCAAGTAACCGAGTCTTCGGTGTGCGTCATTTGAGAATTTTGCATTTACACGCAAGCAGTGGTTTTCACTGATGTAGATCAATTTTCTTAAAATGAAAGTGAAACTAAGGAAGTAACCATCACGTTTTGTCATTTTATCATTTGTATTGCCCTTTTATTGATATGTAGTGTAATTTTACATTTTAAAATAGTTTTTCATTCGTATTTTCCAGATATGCCAACAAAAATAATAACTACGAAAGCAACAATATAACGTAATAATCTTATATTTACGCACCATTCACCACCACATCTAATCCAGATAACGCTTCCTTTATTATGAACTTATTCATAACAGCATAATATATGGCCAAAAATATTTTGAGCTTGAGGCGTTGTAACCGCTCTGAAAAATTACACAGGGACCAGGGAGAATGCTTAAGAATACAATAATTTCTATATAACATTACACATAAAACGAGGCCGCAGCAAAGTCTTAGACAAATACAAATTTAAAAACTAGAGACTATATAAAGTACTGTAATTGAATGAGTAGTTAAAATGTTTATGGACGCCAAAAGTATCTACTTCTGTATAGTTTTAAGAATTTTTATTGTAATGGTGCGATTTCATTCTTTGTACAGAATCTACAAGCGTAACTCAAGATTTTCTTAGGGAACATGTATCGTAGATGAAATAAAATAAATATTTTTTGACGAAATGTCCACACCTAAAAAAAGAAGAGAGACGTGGCCAATATCAGACTTAGCGTCAGTACAAAATATGACACTACAGGACACGGCAGCCTACATAATCTTGTAATACTTATCTCTCAATGACAAATCACTAATCTACAACAGGCCACTGGATAGAAGCATTAAAGTTATCTTCTTTATTACTGTATGGTTTCATGCACTAGTTAACGTTGGTTTCTGAGGATGTCTGGAGGACTTGTGACATTGTGGATGGCACTAAGTGATTCATCATTGCTGTGAGAACTTCCTATTGACTATTGATGAGAGATGAGGCGATGGAATCGCTCGAGGATGCCGCTCCACCGTCTGAAAAACATAAAATAAATTTATTAGTGAACGGCATATTTAGTTTAACGTCCAACTCCACAAATTCACATGTGACGCAGCAATACGTAAATATTCTCTTTCCTTGCTCTTTAAGAAATCGTAATTACGCTAAGAAATGTGATTGAATGAATGTTTTTTTAGGTTATTAAATGTTTGCAAATTAGGTTCATTTTCGTAATTAGTGATACATGATAATAACATGTAATTGTTGTCTTTTTTTGTTTTTAGGCCTCCGTTTTACCGCAGTCGCAATTATGTAAGTAAAAGAGGTCATAGCTTTCTTTTTCGACTGCAATAAAAGTCTTATTTAGATCATTTACGTTCCACTTTATTTCTAAGAATCTTCAGTGATCACACGTAAAACCTGAAAACTGTTTACAACCTTGAAAAATAGATCTATAAGGAAACTCAAATTACATTAACTATTAGAGGAACCGCCTTAAGTTACACAGGAAGAGAGAGGAGATAGTGTGTCTCAGCTAAAGATTTTGGGCGATGGAAACTGTTAGAGGAACTAAGGGCAATTAGTTGTAAAGGACGCGTCAAAGCCGAGACTGTTTTAGGGGATCAGTCATTAGCTCTCTTTTGAAACTGGAAACGTGAGGAAACCGTGAGAGATAATTTCAAAGTCAAGTTTCTGCTGCAGAACAAGATTTAGAGGAGAAAGGGGCTTCGTTTGGAGTGAGACAGAAAGGATTTTATTCTGATAGGAACGAGGAGGAGAATCAAAATCCTGAAAGATCCAGTCGCTCGTGGATTCTCATTAGTTACTACCCACTCTCTAGTGATTGCCCTCTTGTGTTTGGTTTGATACGTCGCTCCGAAAGACAAATAATACACTTAGTTCTTCGAAAAATGCAACACACAGGAAGAATCATCTGAATCAATCCGCTTTCATAGGATGTGTAGAACGGTGTACCATCGATAAGTGAGCAAGACCACAGAGAAATGATGTACATGTTGACCCAGCAGTACCTATCTCGTGTTACTGGATAGCTCAGTGTCACGGCAAACTGAATTGAGAATCACAAAACGAACTGGAAACTTGAAAGCAGGTACAGTATGTGTTGCCATTGTCAGTATGCGCAGTCTCAGCAAATGAGATAGTCCAAGTAGACCAGAATGATCTGTGTTCAGGAAATGCGGTTGTGATGCAGTAGCAGTTCGGATCGAACAATGGACGGTATATGACATTGCTGCATAGATACACCGAAGGGTTGGCACTAGAAAATGTAATCCTGCAATGACTGCCATTTTAGCAATGTAGGCGCAATGAACCGCATGCTTCGTTCACAGTGAAGACTCGATGTGAGGGACTGAGTGGGTGCAGACGCCTTTGCGTCGATTTTTCGAAGGTAGGAAGATTAGGCTGTAACATCTCTTCGCCACTGAACTCTTTAGATACAGGGCTATAGCTAGCGTTGTTCCAAGGACGGGGAAGGAAATCGGCCGTGTCCTTGCAAAGGACCTACCGTGCCATTTACTGCGGTATGGACTGGAGGCACTGAATCGCATCGACGTCTACTGTTCAGAAACTAAATCGCCTCACGTTACAGGGTGCACTTTCACATTGTCAAAATAGCAAAATGGGATGTTTTCTGAGTCCTTGCTACCTTCAGAATAGTAAAGAATGCATATTACTCAAAACGGGCAAGAGATTTTTCTAAATTTACAAATTCTAAAAAATGTCGGATTACATTTCTCGGCTTGTCGTCTAAGGTAAGTCGTTCAGTCAATATTGCCTTTCGTGTTCCTAAATTTCGCCGGGATCCAACTTGATTGTCTTGCAGGTCGACTTCTCCCATTCCATCCGTGTTAAACTTTGTACCCGCGACCGTCAAGAGTTCGTGGAAGCATTTCCATACAAATAGGGCACTCTGTCCGCGTTACAATGGTAGCAATTATTTTGTTACAATGAAGTAATAAAGATAATTAGGAAAATACACTCAGTGAATTACCCTGTAACGAACTGATGGAAACCAAGTGTTCATCCTATTAAAGAATCAAGCAAACAACACTGATCAACTTCTCGAAGTTTGTCTGTAGTGTTACTTCAAAATAATCAAATGTTTAATGTAATAAATGAATCCGACAATAACACATTATCGAACTGAATTGGGGAAGAAAGAAAATTATACATTTTGATTAATAGAAGGGATCGGCTGAAAGAACACAGTGCGAGGCTTCAAGGAACAGTCACTTTGGTAATTAAGGGAAATGTGAGGAGTAAATATTGTTGAAGAAGAGGTGAGCACGAGTACAATAATCAGGTTCAAATCGCTGTAGGTATGGCTTCTATTTTCTAGATTTAATTTCTTTTTTGTCCTTTTTGTTAATGTTTGCTTTTTTACGATTGAGAGTTTATAATTCATAAAGAGATAAAGTGCCTGAGATAGTAAAGTAACAGAGCAAACTCTTCTATTTAACCAGAGAGACGACACAGAATGCGTCATAATAGACTTAAAATGTTTCTTTTGTAAAAGTATAGATATGACGATACAAAGTAAAACCATTCATGCCTCATGCGATTCCTATGGGTTCGTTGCCGATTCATGTAAATTTATTCAAGGTAAAGGTATTATTTCAAAGCAAATTATTGCTAAGAGTCCTGCGCATTATTTAGATACCCTGAATAATGTTTCGTTCCCAAATAACTCTAAAACTGGTTTTCAGCACTGAAATAATTGAAGCTTTCGGGGGAATTTCTGGTCGGCTTCACAGATAGTCAGTGAATCAATTTTAATCGTGAAACTGGATCTGCATCTGTTCCAAAGTACTTTAAAGGAGTCGGATAGTTTTTCTACGGGCGACACGGTGATTATATATTTCATGATTTCGAAGAAATACCGCAAGCCGAGGTTACTCGAATGTTGGCTTATAGTGGACTTGGACTTGTTAGGAATAAAAAACAATAACTTTCATAATTTGATGTATAAAAATACAGTGTGAAAGCATTTATTAGTATTCAGAATTGACAAGTATTTTTTATTCCATCGAATTATCCAGAGATCATGGTTATAAGTAAAACAGTTTTGTGCTTCACACAGGAAAGTGATATAGCGACATAAAATACCTACAGTGCCCCACCACGCAAAATATTTATGAAGTAATATAGTAATGTTTTCTTTTAATTTTGGAATTGTAAATTTCGTAATCAAGGCAAATACGAGAAGTAAATATTGTTGAAATGTAAGCACGAGGGAAGTAAGCAGATTCAGAAGGATGGAAGTTGCATCAGACCACATTTCAAGCATTACGTATCACCACGGACAACGCACTGACCGAGGTCCCTCGCTTAATGATAGAAAGCAGCGGCGTTGGCGTAGAGTTGTCAGTGTGAACAGCCAAGCAACAAAGCAGTACTGTGTGTAGTAACTGAACAAGTCAATGTTGGGCGTACGGCAAACGTATACGATCGGACAGCGCGACGAAATTTGGCGTTAATGGGCTGTGGCAGCAGACGACTGACCAGCGCGATTGACAATAGTAACAACAACAACAACAACAAAATTAAAGAAGAAAAGAGTGACAGACAGAGATATAGTGAAGCGCGTTTCCATCTTTACATTTCCAGAAAGGATAGTACATTTTAATGAGAAGAACATAAAGAAAAATTGCCTGCACCAATAATTAAAGTTATATCATCAACGTTCATCGATTTTTATAGCAACAAATCGGCAAACGCCCTAATTAACAACGTGGTACTTCTTTAACGTATATGATGCAGTGAATGGAAATCAACCTTTCTTGCATCTATGAGAGCCAAAGTGTATTTAAAAAAAAAAATTCTCTTAAGAGCTCCTAACAATTAATTCTTTATTGCAACCGATTTAAATCCAGAGATCATCATCAGATATGTCAAAGTCATTTGAAGCAGCTTACACGGCAGTTTAAACCTAAGGCGTCAAATAGCATAAAACAACAAATGTATTCGCAATTGCGAATACGATTAGATTTCAGCTGCCCAATTTATTAATTACATATGAAAATTTGCGCATCAAGCTGGAGTTCCTGCTTTACCACCGAGCGGTTGCCATAACAACTTCGGCTATCCGAGCACGCTTCCTGGACCGACAGCAAACCTCCATATGTCGCCATGTGTCCACGTCCTGCACTCACACAGTTACTGTGATTTCCGCACAGGGAGAAACTTATTTATAATTGTCGTGGCCTGTCTAGGCATTTAATGTGATTTTGCAGTGTCTGTGTTTTACAGTGTACCATGCAATGTCCTTCAGACATACACGCATGTCGGAAAAAACAGACGCCGCTACGATCTACAGCTGTAAAACACGGACGCTGCAAAATAGTATTACACGCCTAGATAGGCCGCAGCGGTAATAACTTAGTCTCTCTCTGTGCGGGAATCACAGCAACTGTGCGAGGGCGGAACGTGGACACCTGGTGACAGACGGTGGCTTGGATCCGTCTGCGAGGTGCACTCGGATAACCGAAGTCGTTATGGAGACGGTTCGCGTAAAGCGGGAAATCCAGGTCTGAGTCCGATCCGGCACAAATTATCGTATCTCACTAATAAATTGTGCAAAAAAAAATGGTTCAAATGGCTCTGAGCACTATGGGACTTAACATCTGATAGTCATCAGTCCCCTAGAACTTAGAACTACTGAAACCTAACTAACCTAAGGACATCATTCACATCCATGCCCGAGGCAGGATTCGGACTTGCGACCGCAGCAGTCGCGCGGTTCCGGAGTGAGCGCGTAGAACCGCGAGACCACAGCGGCCGGCTAAATTGTGCAACTTCTTCTTTTGTTTCACATAGCTGTAGCTCTTAGCAGTGAATGCATGTCTGCAGGACATCACATAGTACACGATAAAACACGGACATGCAAAAGAACATTAAATACAACTGAAGACACTGCTGTGGTAAAGTATTTCACAATGATGATCTGAGAATTGTAACCTGCTGTAATAAAAAAAGTATTCATTAGTAGCTCATGGTGTTGTAAGTATGATATTTCTAAATACCTTCTAGCTGTGGGCTACCACCTTTAATCAAATGTATGATAAAGAGTCGAGGAACATGAAAGGGAATCAGTGGTTGGGAAGGGAGTGAGACAGGGTTGTAGCCTATCCCCGATGTTATTCAATCTGTATATTGAGCAAGCAGTAAAGGAAACAAAAGAAAAATTCGGAGTAGGTATTAAAATCCAAGGAGAAGAAACAAAATCTTTGAGGTTCGCCGATGACATTGTAATTCTGTCAGAGACAGCAAAGGACTTGGAAGAGCAGTTGAACGGAATGGGCAGTGTCTTGAAAGGAGGACATAAGATGAACATCAACAAAAGCAAAACGAGGATAACGGAATGTAGTCGAATTAAGTCGGCTGACGCTGAGGGAATTAGATTAGGAAATGAGACACTTAAAGTAGTAAAGGAGTTTTGCTATTTGGGGAGCAAAATAACTGATGATGGTCGAAGTAGAGAGGATATAAAATGTAGACTGGCAATGGCAAGGAAAGCGTTTCTGAAGAAGAGAAATTTGTTAACATCGAGTATAGATTTAAGCGTCAGGTAGTCGTTTCTGAAAGTATTTGTATGGAGGGTAGCCATGTATGGAAGTGAAACATGGGCGATAAATAGTTTGGACAAGAAGAGAATAGAAGCTTTTGAAATGAGGTGCTACAGAAGAATGCTGAAGATTAGATGGGTAGATCACATAACTAATGAGGAGGTATTGAACAGAACTGGGGAGAAGAGGAGTTTGTGGCACAACTTGACAAGAAGAAGGGATCGGTTGGTAGGACATGCTCTGAGGCATCAAGGGATCATCAATTTAGTATTGGAGGGCAGCGTTGAGGGTAAAAATCGTACAGGGAGACCAAGAGTTGAATACACTAAGCAGATTCAGAAGGATGTAGGTTGCAGTAGGTACTGGGAGATGAAGAGGCTTGCTCAGGATAGAGTAGCATAGAGAGCTGCATCAAACCAGTCTCAGGACTGAACACCACAACAACTAGAACAGCATGGTGCATATTGTTATAGCGTTCTGATAACCATTACTGGTCGTAAATGTATCCTTCGTCATGACCTTTGACACTGATTTTCTTTTCAAAAACTGAAGTGCAATGCCATAATCCCTTTGACATGAGTTTCTTAATCCCACTTCTCCCACTCCCATCCCCACACCCACACCCACCCACCCACCCACCCAACCAGCCACACACACTCACCAGAAATTCGAAGCTGTTCGAAATAAGTGGGGCACTGTGTATGCTCTATCCATACAGGGTGTAACGAAAAGGTGAGGTTACACTTTCAGTGGAAAAAAATATTTCCTCGCGTAGCAATTTCCATCTTGCAGCTGGTTGTCTTACGCTGTGATAGGGTTGTCCTCAACTACACGAAGGAGTTCCTCCTCCTGTTGAGGTGTCCTGGTCCTTCTATGCCTCCTCCAGTTGCGAGTAGAGGGCTTTAGCGTCCCATTCTTCCTAAGACGACGATAAATTGCTTCAAACTCCTCCTGTAGAGGCACTGTCTTTCTGGAAATCTCTCTAACAAAACATAATCAGGAAGGTATTTTGAACATTTCATGTAAGAAAACGTTTCTTGTAATGGTATTATGTTCTGTTTCTGCATGTTTCCCATGATTAACGCGATTATGATAAGAAGCAGAAAATGAGCTCTAACATGGAAATAAAACGTTTCCGGACCCACGCCTACAGGGTGAGGCAGCTAAGTCATAACAGCCCTTGTATCTTCCCAGCCGTAATAGATACAAAGATGCCGTTTGGACAGTGCATTGCAGGGGCAAGGGCTACTTGATTACATCACATTTCATGTTTGTGCTATTTTTTATTACAGAGATATGAGGCCATTTTTTAAAAAATGGAACCCTATGTTAAATTTTAGCCTAACATGAGTGGCTTAAAAAGACACTTTCAAATATGCGTATATCATAATATTCAAGCGAATAGGTTTTGAGACACAGATATGTTCTCGTATCGTGTTCGTCCTTCGAAGCGGCGTTGTCCAGTGCGACCTTTCCTGTTGTGTAGAGTACATGGTAAAGGTCGTGAATCCTCCTTACAAAAACACGCCCATTTACCCAACAATAGTAATACATACTGCGATATTTGCGCAAAACTTAACTGATGATATAGCGCAAATATTATTAAGTTATTTGACAATTGTGATACCAAAATAGTAGACAACATACAGTATTAAAATACTAGAAGATTTTAATACATTCTAAGTAACAGAAATACTAATGTAAATGAGGAGGTCCTTATTGGTCACAATTATTTCGTACGTTTTTTTTTTATTTGAAAATATTTGCTATTGATCACAATACGAAGCAAATACACACAAAGATGCAAACTACATACTGTACATGATACTAAACTTTACTGAAGCATGTGCTCAAAATGCTTCCCCTCTGCTGCAATGCACATTTGTAGTCGCCGCTCGAATGATTTGTGAACGGCTGCGAGGGTATCACGTGAGATATCAGCGCACGCTTAGATGATACGTTACTTCATATCGTCTGGCGTAGTTGGTATTTCAGTATACACTTTATGTTTGATTGCTCCCCACAGAAAAAAATCAAGAGGGGTCAAATCAGGAGACCGGGCTGGCCACTTCACTTCAGCACGTCGTCCTATCCAACAATCCGGGAACTTTTCATTTAACAGCTCTGTAGCCACACGGGAAGAGTGAGCAGGACAGCCGTCATGTTGGAACCATATGCACTGACGCGTAGTTAGTGGTACCTCTTCCAGCAAAACGGGCGGAATGTTTCACAGGAACTGTGCTTAGTTATTGCCATTTAGTATACCCGGAATGACGTACGGCCCCACAGTGACGTTTCCGACCATGCCGCACCACACGTTAACACTCCACGGTTGCTGATGCTGTACCTGTAGAAGCCAATGAGGGTTCGCTATTGACCAATAATGTATATTATGCAAATTAACATTACCGTGGTTGGTGAAAGTCGCTTCATCAGTAAAAAGCACCCGTTGAAAAAAACGTTGTATCATCTTGTAGGCGCTGCAGCGCAAACCAGTAAAATTCCTGGCGCCGTTCGAAATGCACACCGGAGAGTGCTTGATGCATTGAGAGGTGAAATGGGTGAAATCTGCCGGTGCAATATGCACAGAACACTTCTCTGACTTATATCACATTCCGAGGCGACACGTCGCGACGACACAGTAGGGGCTTTATGCGCCAACGCTAGAACGCCCTCTTCATGTACCTCGCCAGTTGAAGTTTTCTGCCTTGTCCTCTGTATGGCGTTCCATTATCTCGATTCAAGTAGTTTCTTGCAAATACTCGCAAGAAGCTGACGCGTAGGACTCTAACTATCAGGATACAGCTCTCCATATCGCTTTATTGCCCTAACAGCATTTCTTCTACTTTCACCGTACACTAGAAGCATATCTCACTTTTCTTCGTTGGTGTAGATGTCTGCTCCAAGAAACTGTGACGGAAATGCGATGTCTCATTACCCCAGCAGCACATTTATATCTTTCTCTCCAGCTACCTCGTGCGTCACCTTGCGGCGTTATCGAGAAGCAGGTAAACAAAGTCTTCCCTGTTAAGTTGCTCAGTCGTCAACAGGAAAGGTCGCATTGGACAACGCCGCTTCGGAGGACGAATACGATACGGGAACATATCTGTGTCTCAAAAAATATTCGCCTAAATATTATGATATACACATATTTGAAACCAGTGTTTTTAAGCCCATCATGTTACGCTACAATTTAACATAGGGTTCCATTTAGAAAAAAACCAAAGATGGCCTCATATCTCTGTAATAAAAAAAAGCACAAACATGAAATGTGATGTATGCAAGTAGCCCCTGTCCCTGCAATTCACTGTCCAAACGGCATCTTTGTATCTATTACGGTTGGGGAGATACAAGGGGTGTTATGACTTAGCTGCCTCACCCTCTATAAAACACATTTTATTCCTCTGTGTGCGAAGAAAGTTTGCTTAAAATTTGGATGTACCTTTTGTTAAACCCCGTATAAGTTGCAGTTGGTAAACGTGCAGCGAGGATAGCAGTCGCAGTGGTCGGTGGTGAGAAGTGAGAGTCTGTCAGGCAGAGTACGTACCCGGAGCCCAGGACTTCTTGCCGCGGGTGCCGTAGAAGCCGACGGGCGCCTTCTTGGTGTTGCCCCTCTTCTGGCGAGTCGCCTCGCTGGCCTCGTTCAGATAGTACAGCAGGGAGTCGAGGTCGGGAGGGGAAGCCCCGTCGTCCTTCTTGCCTCGTACTCCCTGAGTGGCGGACAACACAGGCATCACCTCAGTAGCACGTTCACACTATCGTCAAACTTACTCAAGCTACTTTTGCTTCTATACTGAGATCACAAAAGTCACGAGATTGCGATATGCACATATACAGATGGTGGTAGTACCGCATATACAAGATATAAAGGGCTGTCATTTGTACCCAGGTGATCCATTTGAAAAGGTTTCCAATATGAATATGGCCTCACGACGGGAGTCAACACACTTTGACCGCGGAATGCTAGTTGGATCTAGATGCATGGGATATTCCATTTCGGAAACCGTTAGGACATTCAATATTCCGAGCGTCATACACTACTGGCCATTACAATTTTTACACCAAGAAGAAATGCAGATGATAAACTGGTATTGGAGATATATATTATACTAGAAGTGACATGTGATTACATTTTCACGCAATTTGGGTGCATAGATCCTGAGAAATCAGTACCCAGTACAAACACCTCTAGCCGTAATAACGGCCTTGATACGCCTGGGCATTGAGTCAAGCAGAGCTTGGATGGCGTGTACAGGTACAGCTGCCCATGCAGCTTCAACACGATACCACAGTTCATCAAGAGTACTGACTGGCGTATTGTGACGAGCCAATTGCTCGTCCACCATTGACCAGACGTTTTCAGTTGGTGAGAGACCTGGAGAATGTGCTCGCCAGGGCAGCAGTCGAACATTTCCTGTATCCAGAAAGACCCATACAGGACCTGCAACATGCGGTCGAGCATTATCCTGCTGAAATGTAGGGTTTCACAGGGATCGAATGAAGGGTAGAACCACGGGTCGTAACACATCTGAAATGTAACGTCCACTGTTCAAAGTGCCGTCAATGAGAACAAGAGGTAACCGAGATGTGTAACGAATGGCACCCCATACCATCACTCCGGGTGATACGCCTGGATGGCGATGACGAATACACGCTTCCAATGTGCGTTCACCGCGATGTCGCCAAAATGGATGCGACCATCATGATGCTGTAAACAGAACCTGGATTCATCCGAAAAAAATGACGTTTTGCCGTTCGTGCACACAGGTTCGTCGTTGAGTACACCATCGCAGGCGCTCCTATCTGTGATGCAGCGTCAAGGGTAACCGCAACCATGGTCTCCGAGCTGATAGTCCATGCTGCTGCAAACGTCGTCTAACTGTTCGTGCAGATGGTTGTTGTCTTGCAAACGTCCCCATCTGTTGACTCAGGGATAGAGACGTGGCTGCAGGATGCGTTACAGCCATGCGGATAAGGTGCCTGTCATCTCGACTGCTAGTGATACGAAGCCGTTGGGATACAGCACGGCGTTCCGTATTACCCTCCTGAAACCATCGATTCCATATTGTGCTAACAGTCATTGGATCTCGCGTTGGTCGAGAGGGGCAATGTCGCGATACGATAAACCGCAATCGGGACAGGCTACAATCCGACCTTTATCAAAGTCGGAAACGTGACGGTCCGCATTTCTCCTCCTTACACGAGGCATCACAACAACGTTTCACTCTTGCCAGTCCTGAGCTGTCCATTCGGCATGTTTTTGGGTCCATCTGTACCGCGCTGCCTTGTGTCGTGGTTGCAAAGACGAACCTCGCCATGGACGTAGGGCGTGAAGTTACGCATCATGCTGCCTATTGCGCACAGTTTGAGTCGTAACACGACGTTCTGTGGCTGCACGAAAAGCACTATTCAACATGGTGGCGTTGCTGACAGAGTTTCTTCGAGCCATAATCCGTAGGTAGTGGTCATCCACTGCAGTAGTACCCTTGGGCGGTCTCGGCGAGGCATGTCATCGACAGTTCCTGTTTCTCTGTATCTCCTCAATGTCCGAACAACATCGCTTTGGTTCACTCCGCCTGGACACTTCCCTTGTTGAGAGCCCTTCCTGGCACAAAGAAACAATGCGGACGTATCGACCGCGGTATTGACCGTCTAGGCATGGTTGAACTGAACGAGCCGTGTACCTCCGTCCTGGTGGAATGACTGGAACCAACTGGCTGTCGGCCCCACTCCGTCTAATAGGCGCTGCTCATGCATGGGTGTTTACATCTCTGGGTGGGGTTAAATCTTCGAACAGTCAAAAGGACTGTGTCTGTAATACAATACCGACAGTTAACTTCTATCTTCAGGAGTTCTGGGAACCGAGTGATACAAATTTTTTGATGTGTGTATATTTGAGAGCAGTGTGATACTAATTATGGAAATATGCAGTTCACTAATTTGTTGAAGAATAGAAATTATTTGTGAGTCTAAAGTGGATTGTGATGTGCAGTTTCCCTTGTTCTACTAATAAAAAGCAAGTGGCATCTCGTATAAACAAACTGTTTGCAAATTTAACTATCCTTACAATAACTTTTCCTCGCTAAGATTTCCTACAGTCTCAAGGTAGCGGATTCACGACCTAGGTGCTGCTTTCTGCGCAGGGGACAACAACTGTAGAAGGCTGCAGGTTAGTGAACAGTTATTAGAACTTATGCATTCTACTCAGGGTGGTGGAAGTAAATGCACCTCGTGTGTACTGCAGTCTTAGTACAAATGAGATCAGTGAGATGACATCTCTGGTAACACGGGGAAGCTACGAAGAAGAGAAATATTTTTGAGTGAAGAGGTTTAATGATACGCTTGTATAAATATCACTTTCTTTCTGTCTGCGACTCTCTCTTTTTCAACATGCCGTAATCGCCTGCAGTACTTCTCGTGGCTTCGTGACCATATTGGCTGGAACCTATACGACTGGAGAACCGATTTCAGTCGGTAAGAGCTGATGGTAGGGTTCGAGTGCGGCGCAGACCCCTCGAAGGCATGGATACAAGTTGTCAACAAGGCACCGTGCAAGCTGGTGGTGGTTCCATAATAGAGTGGACTGTGTTTATGTGGAATGGACAAGGTTCTCTGGTCCAACTGAATCGATCATCAGCTGGAAATGGTTACGTGGGGCTACTTGGAGACCACTTGCAGCCATTCATAGACTTCATGTTCCCTACCAAGAATGGAGTTTTTCTGGATGACAATGCACCATGACACCGGGCCACAATTGTTCACGATTGGTTTGAAGAACATTCTGGACAATTCGATGAAGTGATTAGGCCACCCGTAGAACATTTATGGGACCTAATGGAAAGGCCAGTTCGTGCACAAAATCCTGCACCAGCAACTCTTTCGCAATTATGGACGGCTATAGAGACAGCAACCACTTGTTGAGTCCGTGCTACGTCGAGTTGCTGCACTCTGCCGGGCAAGAGCATGTCCGACACGTTATTAGGAGGTATCCCTTAACTATTGTCGCCATGAGGGTATTTGTTAGTATTCTACCTTTTCAAATTTATACTGCTGCGGCGCCACGTAGTTTTGGGGTGTGGCTGTAGATGTGACAAATACACTACTGAACATTAAAATTTTTACACCAAGAGGAAATGCAGATGATAAACGGGTATTCATTGGACAAATATATTATACTAGAACTGACATGTGATTACATTTTCACGCAATTTGGGTGCATAGATCCTGAGAAATCAGTACCCAGAACAACCACCTCTTGCCGTAATAACGGCTTGATACGCCTGGGCATTGAGTCAAACAGAACATGGATGGCGTGTACAGGTACAGCTGCCCATGCAGCTTCAACACGATACCACAGTTCATCAAGAGTAGTGACTGGCGTATTGTGACGAGCCAGTTGCTCGGCCACCATTGGCCAAACGTTTTCATTTGGTGAGAGATCTGGAGAATGTGCTGGCCAGGGCAGCAGTCGAACATTTTCTGTATCCAGAAAGGCCCGTACAGGACCTGCAACATGCAGTCGTGCATTATCCTGCTGAAATGTAGGGTTTCGCTGAGATCGAATGGAGGGTAGAGCCACGGGTCGTAACACATCTGAAATGAAACGTCCACTGTTCAAAGTGCCGTCAATGCGAACAAGAGGTGACCGAGACGTGTAACCAATAGCACCTCATACCATCACGCTGTGTGCTACGCTAGTATGGCGATGGCGAATACACGCTTCCAATGTGCGTTCACCGCGATGTCGCCAAAATGGATGCGACCATCATGATGCTGTAAACAGAACCTGGATTCATCCGAAAAAAAAATGACGTTTTGCCATTGGTGCTCCCAGGTTTGTCGTTGAGTATACCATCACAGACGCTCCTGTCTGTGATGCAGCGTCAAGGGTAACCGCAGGCATGGTCTCCGAGCTGATAGTCCATGCTGCTGCAAACGTCGTCTAAATGTTCGTGCAGATGGTTGTTGTCTTGCAAACGTACCCATCTGTTGACTCAGGCATCGCGACGTGGCTGCAGGATCCGTTACAGCCATGCGGATAAGATGCCTGTCATCTCGACTGCTAGTGATACGAGTCCGTTGGGATTCAGCACGGCGTTCCGTATTACCCTTCTGAAGCCACCGATTCCATATTCTGCTAATAGTCATTGGCTCTCGACCAACGCGCTCAGCAATGTCGCGATACGATAAACAGCCATCGCGATAGGCTACAATCCGACCTTTATCAAAGTCGGAAACGTGATGGTACGTATTTCTCCTCCTTACATGAGGCACCACAACAACGTTTCACCAGGCAACGCCGATTTACTGCTGTTTGTGTATGAGAAATCGGTTGGAAACTTTCCTCATATCAGCACGTTGTAGGTCTCGCCACCGGCGCCAACCTTGTGTGAATGCTCTGAAAAGCTAATCATTTCCATATCACGGCATCTGCTTCCTCTTGGTTAAATTTCGCGTCTGTAGCACGTCATCTTCATGGTGTAGCAATTTTAATGGCCAGTAGCGTAAATAGTAGTGCCTTAAGTTGAAATTATCAAAAACTTTTGGCAAACACGGTATATATTTACAGAATGAGATTTTCACTCTGCAGCGGAGTGTGCGCTGATATGAAACTTCCTGGCAGATTAAAACTGTGTGCCCGACCGAGACTCGAACTCCGGAACTTTGCCTTTCGCGGGCAAGTGCTCTACCATCTGAGCTACCGAAGCACGACTCACGCCTGGTACTCACAGCTTTACTTCTGCCAGTATCTCGTCTCCTACCTTCCAAACTTTACAAAAGCTCTCCTGCGAACCTTGCAGAACTAGCACTCCTGAAAGAAAGGATATTGCGGAGACATGGCTTAGCCACAGCCAGGGGGATGTTTCCAGAATGAGATTTTCACTCTGCAACGGAGTGTGCGCTGATATGAAACTTCCTGCCAGATTAAAACTGTGTGCCCGACCGAGACTCGAACTCGGGACCTTTGTCTTTCGCGGGCAAGTGCTCTACCATCTGAGCTACCGAAGCACGACTCACGCCCGGTCTCACAGCTTTACTTCTGCCAGTATCTCGTCTCCTACCTTCCAAACTTTACAGAAGCTCTCCTGCGAACCTTGCAGAACTAGCACTCCTGAAAGAAAGGATATGGCGGAGACATGGCTTAGCCACAGCCAGGGGGATGTTTCCAGAATGAGATTTTCACTCTGCAGCGGAGTGTGCGCTGATATGAAACTTCCTGGCAGATTAAAACTGTGTGCCTGACCGAGACGCGAATTCGGGACCTTTGCCTTTCGCGGGCAAGTGCTCTACCATCTGAGCTACCGAAGCACGACTCACGCCCGGTCTCACAGCTTTACTTCTGCCAGTATCTCGTCTCCTACCTTCCAAACTTTACAGAAGCTCTCCTGCGAACCTTGCAGAACTAGCACTCCTGAAAGAAAGGATATAGCGGAGACATGGCTTAGCCACAGCCTGAGGGATGTTTCCAGAATGAGATTTTCACTCTGCAGCGGAGTGTGCGCTGATATGAAACTTCCTGGCAGATTAAAACTGGCTGTGGCTAAGCCATGTCTCCGCAATATCCTTTCTTTCAGGAGTGCTAGTTCTGCAAGGTTCGCAGGAGAGCTTCTGTAAAGTTTGGAAGGTAGGAGACGAGATACTGGCAGAAGTAAAGCTGTGAGACCGGGCGTGAGTCGTGCTTCGGTAGCTCAGATGGTAGAGCACTTGCCCGCGAAAGGCAAAGGTCCCGAGTTCGAGTCTCGGTCGGGCACACAGTTTTAATCTGCCAGGAAGTTTCACGGTATATATTTATTTAAAAATCTTGGAATACGTATGTGGTGTGATTTAAAGCCGAACGAACACATAAAAGTAGTCGCAACGAAGACAGCTACCACAGTGAGATGCAATGGAAGAATCGTTAGGAAGTAGCTATAAAACCTTTGTTGCATCGATTCTTGATCAATGCTTGTCGGTCTGGGATCCATGGATCCATATCAGAAGGTATCTATAAAGTACACAGAAAAGCTGCAGTAGAGCAGTTTGTTTCGTCATAGGTTCGTTCAATAATGGTGAAATCATCATTCCAGTTTTATATTAGGTTTTGTAATAATTATCGTTATTAGTCTTTCTCAGTACTGGCGTGATGGCAGTTTCCATTACCTTTTGATCAGCTTTGTATGTTACAATTATGAGGTCGTATTGATTCCCTGTGACATCAGAATTTTGTCAGGTGAACAGTCTGGAATGCGGTCCAATCTTCCTTGTGATATCAAATGGGAAGCTGTTCGATTAAACAAATACTGACGCGGAAACTGCCATAGTGGCGGAAATTCGAATAGCTTTCACTAGGGTGAGAGCCACTAGTGTAAAGGAGCAGTTACTGGGAAACATGAGAACAACATTGGCATTCGTATGCAGCTATCTACCCCACTGTAGACAGCCATCTGCTACGCCACGAACTTTGGTACATATTTCCTTGTGCAGATATCCCATTGGCAAACACTTGCAACTTTAATAGTCTCCTGAACACAATGGACAGACTGTCGGTGCCAGTTCCTCTAAATTTCTGGAAAATTCTTCAATGTAGTAGAAACAACAGACACTTCGGCTCCGGGAAACTCAGGGTGACGTTATTCTTTGACTGCTAGGGCTCGCTGGTCATTGAGTTCTTGGAACGCGGTGCCACATTCAACGCACAGCGGTACGTGGACACTTTGCAAAAACTGAAGTGCGCTCTAAGTCCAAACGCTCAGCCGTGTTGAAGGACGGTATCATTCTGTTACAGAGTAATGCCCGCCCACAGGTTGCCAAGGCTGTTTCGAATACGGTGCAGAAGTTTCGCTGGGAAGCCCTTACGCAACCTCGATACAGACCCGATATCTTCCCAAGCGTTTTCCATATTTCTGGAGCCCTGAAGAAAGGCTTCCGTGCCGTCGATTTGCCTCGTATGAAGAGGTGCATTCCTGGGTACAATCGTGTTTCCGCAGGTAACCAAAAACATTTTTTCCATGATGGCATGTCTCACGGCGGATAATGTAGTTACAAGTTACAATTATGGCGATTACTTTTGAACACTTTATTCACTTTTTCCCATCCGTCTCGTTTCCGATTGACTGCCCCTTAAAGTTTGCTTAAATCACTTCAATGAGGCACAGACACTTTGATAACGCCGCAACCCATTCCCTGATCCTGCCTAGTTTCAGTTCCAATGACTTCGATCTCAATGAAACATCAAAATGTAACTAACTTACTACATTCAGCTTTTCTTCCGACCTGTGAAATGCTACGATGGCAAATCAGTGATTGTCTTAAGGTCTTAGTAGTTGCTGCTCGAAGGATCATATGCAGTTCAGAACATCCAAGAGATTTCCTTTTGGTGTGTGTATAAAATATGATGACATGGAAATAGGAGAAGTTGAGAGTGTAAAATTCTTGGGATTACAACTTGATTATAAATTCAGTTGGGAGCAACATACTAACGAACTGCTAAAGCGCCTAAACAAGTCTGTGTTTGCAGTGCGAATGATGTCAGACATAGGAGATATAAATATAAACAAACTGGCATATTTTGCTTATTTTCACTCCATTATGTCATATGGTATCATATTTTGGGGTAACTCCACAAACAGAGAAAAAATTTATAGAGTACAGAAGCGTATAATAAGAGTAATGAGTAGTGTAAATCCAAGAACATCATGTCTAAACCAATTCAAAGAATTGAGCATATTAACCACAGCTTCTTAGTATATTTATTCCTTAATGAAATTTGTTGTAAATAATACATCTCTTTTTCGAACTAACTGCTTAGTACACAGTATCAATACTAGGAATAAGAACAATATACATAAAGATTTAAAATCACTTACTCTTGCCCAGAAAGAAGTACAGTATTCAGCAACGCATATTTTCAATAAGTTACCAACAACCCTTAAGAGTTTAGTTTCAGACAAGGCACAATTTAAACATAATTTAAAAGAATTTTTGGTGACCAACTCCTTCTATTCCATCCATGAGTTTCTCAACAAGTGCAGTAGACCATTTTAATGAAAATTAATTATACTTTAACTTTTGACAATACTTGGTTGTAAAAGTCATGTAACTACCTAATGTGTGAATGATGGATGTATAGAAAGCAGATGTAAGTCTTTTAAGTCTGTAAATAGTGGAAGTTTAATTTTAAATCTTGTACATAATGTGACTGTTCTTAACTGAGGATCACTGAAATGAATAATTTACTTTAATTTTTGACAATACTTGGTTGTAATAGCCAAGAAACTAGCAAATGTCTGAATGATGGATTTAATGAAAGCAGATGTAAGTATTAAACCTGTAAATATTAGAAGTTCAAATTTAATTCATTTACATAATTTTACTGTTCATTGACTGAGGATCATTAAAATTAATGAAACTCAAGTTTTTCTAATTACATTTTTGTAATGTGTTTATCTAACATGTCCCACACCCAGGAGGATTCCCTCTTTTATGGGTCTATGGAATGAAAAATTAATCTAATCTAATCCAATCTAAACTGACTGCATCACTTCTGAAACCCTCACAAAAAAAGGAAAAAATAGCTTTTGGCCTTCATCTCGAGATCTTCGGCCGACGTTTGTTTAATGTTTTTATTCTGACATGTTTCCAGGATGAGTGGCTGGCATTGTCGAAGATTCACTCTGCACTGCTGGTGGCAGAATTCATCGTCTATTGCTGATAGCAGTCTGGTGAATCTTCGATAGTGCCAACCACTCATGTTGATGAAATGTCAGAAAAATCACTACATCTACATCTACATCTACAAGTATACATCGCAAGCCACCCAATGGTGTGTGGCGGAGGGCACTTTACGTGCCACTGTAATTACCTCCCTTTCCTGTTCCAGTCGCGTATGGTTCGCGGGAAGAACGACTGCCGGAAAGTCTCCGTGCGTGCTCTAACCTCTCTAATTTTGCATTCGTGACCTCCTCGGGAGGTATAAATAGGGGGAAGCAAAATATTCGATACCTCATCCAGAAACGCACCCTCTCTAAACCTGGATAGCAAGCTACACCGCGATGCAGAGCGCCTATGTTGCAGAGTCTGCCACTTGAGTTTGCTAAACATCTCTGTAATAACCCTGTGACGAAACGCGCCGCTCTTCTTTGGATCTTCTCTATCTCCTCTGTCAATCCGACCTGGTACGGATCCCACACTGATGAGCAATACTCAAGTATAGGTCGAACGAGTGTTTTGTCAGCCACCTCCTTTATTGATGGACTACGTTTTATAAGGACTCTCCCAATGAATCTCAACCTGGCACCCACCTTACCAACAATTACTTTTATATGATCATTCCACTTCAAATCGTTCCATATGCATACTCCCAGATATTTTACAGAAGTAACTGCTACCAGTGTTTGTTCTACTATCATATAATCATACAATAAAGGATTCTTCTTTCTATGTATTCGCAATACATTATATTTGTCTATGTTACTAAGATCCTGAGACGTAAACAGCAGGAACTACGTCAACAAGTGACCGCGAAAGCCTCAACGGTTTTGTAATTTTAACAAAAGCTGTGATCGCTAAACAGTGTAGTTGTTGTTGACGGACAGTACATCTCGTGTTAACACTAGGAGCATAGACAGCAGGCAGATGGAATAGAAGAGCAGCTGGAGGGCCGGCTGGGGAGTCAGTACGTACGTGGAATCCGAGCGAGGGCGCCTTCTTGCCGCGCACGCCGTAGAAGCCGGAGAGGGGCGCCTTCTTGCCTCGCACGCCGTAGAAGCCCGACGGCCCTTTCTTGCCGCGCACGCCGTAGAAGCCGGCCTGCGGGGCCTTCTTGCCTCGCGTGCCGAAGAAGCCCTTGAGGGCGCGCTTCTCGTCGCGCAGCCAAGGGTCGTCCAGCTGCAGCTCGTCGGCGTCGGCGTCGCCGTCGGCGTCAGCGTCGTAGTCCTCCCTGTAGGGCAGGCCCGCCAGCTGCAGGTAGTCGGCGCCGTCTCCCAGCTCTGCGTCCTCCGTGTCCGCCTCGTCCTTCTTGCCGCGGACACCCTGCAACAAGTTATTGTTTAATAGGCACAGGCCTTATAACCCACTTTACTACGTACACTCATGCGACAGAAATCAGTGGATAGCGATATACACATATACAGATGGCGATGGTATCACGTACACAAAGTATAAAAAAAAAACCAGTGCATTGGCGGAATTGTCATTGTTCTCAGGTGATTCACGTGATGAGGTTGCCGACCTCGTCACGGGTGCACGACGGGAATTAACAGATTTTGAACGCGGAGAGGTAGTTGGAGCTGGATGCATGGGAAATTCCATTCCCGAAATCGTTAGGTAATTCAATACCCCGAGATCCACAGTGTCAGGAGTCTGCCGAGAATACCAGATTTCAGAAATTACCTCTCATCACGGACGGCCATCACTTAACGACCGAGAGCAGGGGCATTTGCGTAGAGTTGCCAGTGCTAACAGACAAGTAACTCACTCCGTCTTCAGGCCACGAGTGCCCTACCGGGACCATCCGACCGCCGTGTCATCCTCAGCGGAGGATGCAGATAGGAGGGGCGTGGGGTCAGCACACCACTCTCCCGGTCGTTATGATGGTATTATTGACCGAAGCCGCTACTATTCGGTCGAGTAGCTCCTCAATTGACATCACGAGGCTGAGTGCACCCCGAAAAATGGCAACAGCGTTGGCGGTCTGGATGGTCACCCATCCAAGTGCCGACCACGCCCGACAGCGCTTATCTTCGGTGATCTCGCGGGAACCGGTGTAACAGACAAGTAACACAGCGTGAAATAACCGCAGAGATCAATATGGGACGTATGATGATTGTGTCTGTTAGGGCAGTGCGGCGAAATTTGGCGTTAATGGGCTACAGCAGCAGAGAACCGATAAGAGTGTCTTTGCTAACAGCGCAACATCGCCTGCAGCGCCTCTCCTGGGTTCGTGATCATATCATTTGGACCCTGGACGTTTGGAGAACCGTGGCGTGGTCATATGAGTCCCAATTTCAGTTGGTAAGAGCTGATGGTAGGGTTCGAGTGTGTCGCAGACCCAACGAAGCCATGGACCAAAGTTGTGAACAAGGCGCTGTGCAAGATGGAGGTGGCTCCATAATGGTGTGGGATCTGTTTACATTACATGGAAGCGATCACTGATTGGAAATTGTCATGTTCGGCTACTTGAAGAGCATTTGCTGCCAGTCTGTTAGGACAGAGTGGAGAAATTTGGCGTTAATGGGCTAAGGCAACAGACAGCGCGACTACGCCTGCAGCACCCCTCCTGGGCTCGTGATCACATCATTTGGACCCTGGACGCTTGGAAAACCGTGGCGTGGTAATATGAGTTCCAATTTCAGTTGGTAAGAGCTGATGGTAGGGTTCGAGTGTGTCGCTGACCCAACGAACCCATGGACCAAAGTTATCAACAAGGCGGTGTGCAAGATGGAGGTGGCTCCATAATGGTGTAGGATCTGTTTACATTACATGGAAGCGATCATTGATTGGAAATGGTCATGTTCGGCTACTTGGAGAGTATATGCTGCCAGTCATGGACTTCATGTTTCCAAAGATGTAACTGGGCCACAATTATTCGCGAATGGTTTGAAGAACATTCTGGACAATGCGAGCGAATGATCTGGCCACTCAGATCGCCCGACGTGAACCCCATCCAACATTTATGGGACATAAGCGAGAGGCCAGTTTGTGCACGAAGTCCTGCACCGGATAAACTTTCGCGTTTATGGCCGGCTAAGAGGCAGCATGGCTCAATATTTCTGCAGGGAACTTCCAACAACTTGTTGAGTCCATGCCACGTTGAGCTTCTGCACTACTCCGAGCAAGAGTTCCGACATGATATTAGGAGATATCAAATGACTTTCATCACCTCAACGTACTCTGTTTCTTCCGTCCTGTGTCATAAACCTTTTTGATGTGTATTTTTTGTATGCAAACTAGACAAAAAATTAGTCACGCCCAGCTACTACCGCTGAACACCGCCTGTGCCCTCGACAACGTCCTGAGTTCAGCGAGGAAGAGAGTCCACAACTTTCTTCAGGTATTCAATACCCAGTCGAAGCTACTTGTTGGTGATTAGATACAGCAGGACTATGAAGTTGCGGAGATGTCGATCGCTAAGTTTCACAAGCTTTTACAAATAGTGCCAGACATTTTCTGTGGAATTAAAGTCGGGTGATTTAGCGGGCGAGTCGAGGGGCGATAGGCTGCATGACTGGTTATCAAACCAGGAACAACTGCGAGCCGTCCTGTCAACTCGGCTGATACCACAGTGGAAGAAGGGATGTAAACGAAACGGCAACAGTGAACGTTGAAATAAAAATCTTGGCTCCTGTTCACAGTGCAAGAGATCACGGTTTCATCTCTGACCTGAACTGTACGCTCTACTTACTGTGAGCTGAAGGCCTCATTGGATTGTTGGCGCATTTCTACACTTGGCGTCATTTGAAAAGAGAGGCTCATCGCCACACACTACACGCCTCTAGTCAGCTACCATTCATATTCACTAAATTCTCTTGGAAACTGGTTGAGATGGACCTGCATTCTCTTTTCGGTACAGTCGTTCCGTTTCACAAAATCGTTACTACGAGTGACTATTAGAGAACACTGTTCTGTGTGGTTATCAGTATAGATGAAAATTAACACATTGGACAGTCTGAATAGATAAACGAACAAATCGGGCAGCTTCATTCACGCTGCGGTCGTGGGCATGTCCAGCCACAGTAGCTCCTATCTGCCATTCTGTCACGTCTTCACTTCGACCCATGTTACATGCAGTGCTGGATCCACACAGGTCACTTACCGTACACATCACCTCACAGCGATTACTCACGTCGTCTGTGGAGGATCGCATGACCGCCTGTTCACACTTCTACACAGTCTGCAATTCCCCTATAGCAAGCAATATACTCTTTTTGACCGGGTGACTAATATTTTGTTTGGAGAGCTTATTTACAGAATGAAAACCCCTGTCGAAAGCAACTGACGAATGTATTTTCACGTTCAAAAATATCAGATCAATCTGAACTACGTTCCGCCTGATTTATATGCTATTCACATAACCTAACTTTCTTGGAGGTCCTCTAATCTCTTTCGGTACAGTCGTTTCATTATACAAAATCGTTACTACAAGAGACCACTACAGAACACGGCTCTGTAAGGCTATCAGTCCACATGAATTAATATCACGATAATTCAAATATCAGGAAACCTGTTATTAGAGGTGTCACAAACTTAACGCTTGTATACTCATTTTTATTACAATGAACATTTCAAAAAGCATGTTTCAACTTGAAATTTCATGATGATAATTTTTGTACTGGACTGAGACCTGGGGCTCCTATCCAGCAACTATTGTCCCTGTTGACTAACCATGAAAGATATTACATATGATGTCATTCGCAGATAAAAAAGTGTGTGTACGTTGACACTTGAAACAACATTGCGAGAAGTTTTGCTTTGGACAGGGATTCGAATCCAGTGCGTAATCGATTGATAACCATACAAAATCAAATTTCACCTACCTAAATTTTTCACCAGTCGCGAGGTGATTGAAACTGAAATGATAAGACGAAAAAGTTTAGCCTCACCGGGATTCTAACCCGGCGTCTTTGTTTCCTTGTCACAAACAGACGTTAAATATCAGTTTGTTTCACCAGTAATGAGATGAGCGTAGTTTAAACTGGCGATAACGTGACGAAAATTTTTGTGCTGGCTGAAGTCTGACCCACACATATCATGGTTACTGTCTACGCATAAAGAGATGTTAAGTATCGAATTCTTTTTCACTTGTAGCTACGAGTGGCATGTTCGAATCTGAAAAGATATGATGAAAAGTTCTGTGTCTGACTGGCTGTCGAAACCGGCACCAGTATTTGCAGAATCTCAAGTTACAAAACAATAACAAATAATTTTCCTGTAACCTTATATGACGACTGGTTCATTAATAAAATAAAATTTCTGTTGTAATAAAGCTTACTTGTGACAGAAATTCCACATACTTGCCGCTACTTCCGTCTATGTCAAGGCCTAACCAAATTCGACTGTGCTTCAGTCGGTAGCAGTGGGACATAATGTTTAATGTGGATTTGGAACGACGGTACAACCCTGCGTTGTTCAGTTGACGATATCAGAGGTGAAAAGAGTCTCTTCGTGATTGGTAAAAATGGTTGTCTAAAATGTGATTAGAACCCAGACATTAAGCATACGAAGCTAGACTAATTCCAGTAGACCATCAAATTACACATAAAGATGGCTCATGATTTTGTGGTAACGAAGGATGCTCCACACTGGATGAGAATTTCGAATTCGCTGATTTGGATCACTGCCTGTCCAAAACATTCAAATCCTTGTTTGTCCACATGCCATTCACTAGCTGCCATAGCTATCGAATTTTCGTGCTTTAGACTTTATTTTGGAATTACTGAACTAAAATCACATAATGGCCATCTGCATGAACTGGAAACTCCGTAAGATGCGAAAATTTCTACAGGATGTGTTGCTTTCCATTTGAGCTGTTGCATTGTTGTATGTATTTATGCTCTACTGGTAAATCTGTCACACTTAAAACGCAATGCCGGGACATGTTATTTTTTAAACCACATTTCGCACTGCAAAATTGCGTGCTTAAGGGATATCGTCTCAGTTATGTGATTGGATTTGTGATTTCCTGTCAGAGAGGTCACAGTTCGTAGTAACTGACGGAAAGTCATCGAGTAAAACAGAAGTGATTTCTGGCGTTCCCCAAGGTAGTGTTATAGGTCCTTTGCTGTTCCTTATCTATATAAACGATTTGGGAGACAATCTAAGCAGCCGTCTTTGGTTGTTTGCAGATCGCGCTGTCGTTTATCGACTAATAAAGTCATTAGAAGATCGAAACAAACTGCAAAACGATTTAGAAGAAATATCGGAATGGTGCGAAAAGAGGCAGTTGACCCTAAAAAACGAAAAGTGTGAGGTCATCCATATGAGTGCTAAAAGGAACTCATTAAACTTCGGTTACACGATAAATCAGTCTAATCTAAAAGCCGTAAATTCAACTAAATACCTAGGTATTACAATCACGAACAACTTAAATTGGAAGGAACACATAGAAAATGTTGTGGGAAAGGCTAACCAAAGACTGCGTTTTATTGGCAGGACACTTAGAAAATGTAACAGACCTACTAAGGAGACTGCCTACACTACTCTTGTCCGTCCTCTTTTAGAATACTGCTGCGCGGTGTGGGATCCTTACCAGATAGGACTGGCGGAGTTCATCGAAAAAGTTTAAAGGAAGGCAGCACATTTTGTATTATCGCGAAATATGGCAGAGTGTCTCACAGAAATGATGCAGTATTTGGGCTGGAAATCATTAAAAGAAAGGCGTTTTTCGTTGCGACGGAGTCTTCTCACGAAATTCCAATCACCAACTTTCTCCTTCGAATGCGAAAATATTTTGTTGACACCGACCTCCATAGGGAGGAAGGATCACCACGATAAAATAAGGGAAATCAGAGCTCGTACGGAAAGATAGAGATGTGCATTCTTTCCTCGCGCTATACGAGATTGGAATAATTGAGTATTGTGAAGGTGGTGCGATGAACCCCCTGCCAGGCACTTAAATGTGATTTGCAGAGTATCCATGTAGATGTAGATAAAACAGCTGCTTAGGCAGGAGCGTTGTGACCATTCTCATGTAACATATGATGTGATGTAATCAAGTAAGATAAAAATTCCCTGAAAAATTAGGTTGGTGCGTAAGTTCAAAAATGGCTCTGAGCACTATGGGACTTAACTGCTGTGGTCATCAGTCCCCTAGAACTTAGAACTACTTAAACCTAACTAACCTAAGGACATCACACACATCCATGCCCGAGGCAGGATTCGAACCTGCGACCGTAGCGGTCGTGCGGTTCCAGACTGTAGCGCCTTTAACCACTCGGCCACTCCGGCCGGCTGGTGCGTAAGTGTTTGGAGATTTTGTTTGACATGCTGTCAGCCAGGTTGACAATTGGACACACGGGTCATACACTCCTGGAAATTGAAATAAGAACACCGTGAATTCATTGTCCCAGGAAGGGGAAACTTTATTGACACATTCCTGGGGTCAGATACATCACATGATCACACTGACAGAACCACAGGCACATAGACACAGGCAACAGAGCATGCACAATGTCGGCACTAGTACAGTGTATATCCACCTTTCGCAGCAATGCAGGCTGCTATTCTCCCATGGAGACGATCGTAGAGATGCTGGATATAGTCGTGTGGAACGGCTTGCCATGCCATTTCCACCTGGCGCCTCAGTTGGACCAGCGTTCGTGCTGGACGTGCAGACCGCGTGAGACGACGCTTCATCCAGTCCCAAACATGCTCAATGGGGGACAGATCCGGAGATCTTGCTGGCCAGGGTAGTTGACTTACGCCTTCTAGAGCACGTTGGGTGGCACGGGATACATGCGGACGTGCATTGTCCTGTTGGAACAGCAAGTTCCCTTGCCGGTCTAGGAATGGTAGAACGATGGGTTCGATGACGGTTTGGATGTACCGTGCACTATTCAGTGTCCCCTCGACGATCACCAGTGGTGTACGGCCAGTGTAGGAGATCGCTCCCCACACCATGATGCCGGGTGTTGGCCCTGTGTGCCTCGGTCGTATGCAGTCCTGATTGTGGCGCTCACCTGCACGGCGCCAAACACGCATACGACCATCATTGGCACCAAGGCAGAAGCGACTCTCATCGCTGAAGACGACACGTCTCCATTCGTCCCTCCATTCACGCCTGTCGCGACACCACTGGAGGCGGGCTGCACGATGTTGGGGCGTGAGCGGAAGACGGCCTAACGGTGTGCGGGACCGTAGCCCAGCTTCATGGAGACGGTTGCGAATGGTCCTCGCCGATACCCCAGGAGCAACAGTGTCCCTAATTTGCTGGGAAGTGGCGGTGCGGTCCCCTACGGCACTGCGTAGGATCCTATGGTCTTGGCGTGCATCCGTGCGTCGCTGTGGTCCGGTCCCAGGTCGACGGGCACGTGCACCTTCCGCCGACCACTGGCGACAACATCGATGTACTGTGGAGACCTCACGCCCCACGTGTTGAGCAATTCGGCGGTACGTCCACCCGGCCTCCCGCATGCCCACTATACGCCCTCGCTCAAAGTCCGTCAACTGCACATACGGTTCACGTCCACGCTGTCGCGGCATGCTACCAGTGTTAAAGACTGCGATGGAGCTCCGTATGCCACGGCAAACTGGCTGACACTGACGGCGGCGGTGCACAAATGCTGCGCAGCTAGCGCCATTCGACGGCCAACACCGCGGTTCCTGGTGTGTCCGCTGTGCCGTGCGTGTGATCATTGCTTGTACAGCCCTCTCGCAGTGTCCGGAGCAAGTATGGTGGGTCTGACACACCGGTGTCAATGTGTTCTTTTTTCCATTTCCAGGAGTGTAGATACGAGAGATGCTAAAGAATGGAATCCTTTCAGAGAGAAGCGTCCTTTTCGTGCGTTTTTTTTATCATAGGAAAGCAGAGCTTCATACAATAACCAAAAAATTCTAATGACGAGACGAAAAAACCCAGGCTGACCAATCCGAGCACGGCCATGCCAAAAGGAGGCGTTAAGGGATGGTTGGGGGGGGGGGGGGGGTGGAGTGGAGAAGGATCATCCTAGTGTGTGGGGCTTTGAAGCGAGTGCGCGTGCGAGTAAGTATTCTGCTATTCCTGACCTGTAAGGAAATCTCGACATTTGTTAAGAGGTCATGCAATAATTTGTTTGCAAGCGTAAGCACTCACGTTACAGGCCATGCACCAGGAAAAGTTACTGACAATTTTCGTTAATGTAATACTCATATTACTGATTTCTTTCACTTGAAGCGATGGAAAGATATTAATTGTTCTGTATTGTGTTTTGTAAAGGTTAACTGTAATTAACGAGGAATGGTCCTAACAGAGGATGTTTTGCCAATAAATTGGTTATAATGTACTATATTTACATTTTAATAAATGGCACGTCTGATCTGTTTATTTATTATTCATTGTAAATGTCGGCCGGCCGGGGTGGCCAAGCGGTTAAAGGCGCTACAGTCTGGAACCGCGCGACCGCTACGGTCGCAGGTTCGAATCCTGCCTCGAGCATAGATGTGTGTGATGTCCTTAGGTTAGTTAGGTTTAAGTAGTTCTAGGTTCTAGGGGACTGATGACCTTAGAAGTGAAGTCCCATAGTGCTCAGAGCCATTGTAAATGTCGGATTCAAGCATAGTCATAAATAAAAACGTTACCAACTTTATTTTTCGACTTTGATCTTGAAATGTATAACTATACTGTCTATGGTTAATGCAACTGAATCTGTCACCATAATCTTCACTACATATCTCGATTTTTGCAGTCCATAGTATTTACTCCCTCCTATTCTTTCCTCCATTTCCATGTTAATTAAGCGGCAGGAAACAAGTTTGGCGTAACACAAGACCGTCACTTAAACTGAACTGATATCGCAACTGCAATTTACAAGAAGACATCATCGCCTTTCCAGAAGAAAAAATTATCTGATGCTCAAAAAATTGCACGCCACGTAACTTGGCAGGTGTGGTCTGGATGCGCAGAAACACGGATACGTCACGTGACGTGCCAACCAACAGCAGTGAGTCAGACGTAGTGCCCGCTCTGGTTCATTTCATGTAGTGCGGAACGAGTTTACGACTGATGTCAGCATTCTGCGTGGCGTTCTTTCGAAAGTTATTTCGAGGCAGCCTGATCAGTATGAGTGGTAAAAGCAAATCTCAACGACTATTCCACAAGCGGTCGTGAGAAATTGTGCTTCGCTTGTGTCAGTTCTTTAGATGTTAGTCGGAAGCGGCATCCACGTCTGATCACGAAGCATCTCCCTGTGTTGCCGAGTGCCATGAACGAACACCTGAGACTTGCGGTATCGGGTTGAGAACTGTTTAACGGATCGCGAGTAAAGCCGACACATCTGCTGAAGAGAAATTCGGAAGTGAACTCGACGATTTCAGCAAGAATGTATTACAGAGGAAAATATTTGGCGGGTATTGTAAGGTGAATATCTTATGGCAGATAACCTATGTTCATACATGAAAGCAGTTCACAGCTTCAACGGCACCAAATGTACCATACTGAGAACATTAAGGACAATCGGATTCAAATACAGAAATATCAATGCCGGAAGAAAGCTGCTCTTGGAGAGAAGTGACATGGTGGCAGCAAGAACTGTGTTCTTCAGATCAACGCACGGTATAAATCAAGCCGGAAAATCACGTATTTATTACCTCGATGAAACATACTTGAATCAGAACCACTCAACATCAATATGCTGGAAGACAAGTGAGAATGTTGGAGACCTGAAAGTTCCTGTGGGCAAAGGGAGACGCCTTGTTCCTTCACACTGGTTCTACAGAGACAGACTTCGTACCAGAAAGTAAATTAATTTTTAAAACATCAAAGTCAAAGCATTCAGAAGCAGTGTTGTAAAATTCCCAGGAATTTAAAATCGAAGAAATATTCCCAAAGAATATTGCTGGCAATATTCCCAAAATTCGTAAATTACTGGGAAATTATGGTTAATTAGTAAAATAGCTCGAAAAACTGTTAATAGGTAAAAGCAGTAATTACATGGTTAAATCTTATAAGGATCTGGACTTAACCTCCTTGTTATAAATAAAGACTTTTTTGGTTTTCAATGTTTTATATATCAAAGAATTAGCCCTAGAACTGCCAAGCGTCGACATTCATGACTTTTACATTTCCTAGAACTGCCAACGTCGAAATAAGCAACCTTTAGAAAAACCGAGTTTATAATATTGATATTCCACCTAGGAGCAACTAAAGTTACTAAAATACTCAGGGAAGTTTGTTTATTCAGTTTGTTAAGTTTTTTGTCGACATTAGAGGTATTTAGGCTATAAAGTTTAAAATAAACTCGTGCAAATTTTGTAAACATTAGTCATAGAAAATTGGCATTTCGGGACAAATTATCCGAATAAACCGGCCGAGATTTATGATTTACTTGAAAACACAAGTGATTTTACTGACATAGAACATTTTAAAGCATTAATTAACATTGTAAAAGCGAAAGTGATTGCGATATTTCGGAAAATAAATTTATAAATCGTAATTCATCACTGTAAATGAGAAGTCTTTAAATTCTGAAAGTGAAACACCTCTAGTCAGTAGTTTGGAAAAATTAAAAAATAGTACAGATAACAGCCAGTTGAGAATTACACCTCCAGAGAAATATTTTGTAAGTTTAGGTTTCATTCAGAGAAAAGAGGGGTTTCAACTTGCCTAAAAATAGTAGGCCTAGCGAATATTTTAAATTATTTTTCCCGCCAGATTTACAGTAAATGGTGTTTTGCATGGAATTTGCAAGGAAATAATGCGTGGAGTGATAAATCTTGGATTTAAATGTATGGACTTACTTAGTTAACCCAGTTTTAAGGTTCTTTAACTGTTAATAAGTGTTAAAACATTCAAAATCTAAAAATTTTCATTAAATCCCAATTTTTGGGAATCTTCTCGGGCCAAAGAAATATTCCCGGCAATATTCCCTCCCACTGGGAGTATACCCGGCCCACGTCACTGTTCAGAAGACTACCACTCTGAAATGACTTATGGTGTCTTCAAGCGGTGGTTTGTACAGCAGCTACTTTCGTGCCTGGCACAGAATTCTGTGCCAATGCAAATGCATAAGGCTCCTACTGCAAATACCAGAAAGGACGAAATTATTTCGTGGTCATCTAATGGAATTCCTCACACATCGTCACAGGCCAGAGCAGAGTTCTTCGTGCTCGTAAACGTATACAGGTCGAAATATCGTATTTAGAGATTGATGAACTTTGCAAAACAGCATGGTCACAGAGTATCATTGCGACTAAAACCCTACTGAGATGGTATGGGCGCAAGTTAAAGCGCGTATCGCAGAAAGAAACAGCGCCTTTCGGCTTGCTGACGTCGAAAGACTCACACATGAAGCGCTGAACAACGTAACCTTCTCTGCGTAGGCAAACTGAGGTAGACTTTCAGAAACACTGTAGCCATAAGATTTCAAAAAGGAAATCGACAGAGTCTCAGTGATGGAGCCTTTCATAATTGACCTTCACGATTCCGATACTTCTGAGTCAGTAAGAGAGACTGAAGACGATGTTTGGTTATACCTGTGTGAGTACTGCTTATTACCACATTCAAAAACGTGTCGTACAACTAAAATCTGTACTATGTAACTTGACACTAGATTTGCTTAGCCGGTAGCAGACTAATAAAAAGATTTTAATTCTTATGCAGTTACGTTGTGAACTTAGTTCAAAGCTTGTCATCGGTCTTCAACAGTTACACTCGTCAATTTCGGGACTTGAACCTGGGTTTCCTGCTTACTAGGCAGATGCGCTAGCCGTTATAAAAATTTTAATTGCTTTCTTCAGCTTATATCTAGCTGAGACTCTATGTCTCAAGGAAAACTCAATTCAACTATATATCAATATCTACGACAATTATAAATTATTTTATGTAAATTGGTGTCTAGGAACAGAAAAAGCCGCTGTTTTCTTAAATAATGATTTGTAATGTACGACATAACTTTTCATATTTTCTGAAATAAAATTCTTTCAGCTATGTGCCGAAAAGATACTGCACACGTAGATCGGTCAGACGTTTGTTTAAGTCACTCAAAAATAGCAGCTACAAATTACATTTGTGCAGATATCCACTCTGGAACTCCAAATAAATAATTGTGACTACAGTTTGCAAGCCATCAGAAAGTTAACCTAATCGTCGGGTGTCGGCCGCGGTGGCCGAGCTGTTCTAGGCGCTTCAGTCCGGAACCGCGCTATTGCTACGGTCGCAGGTTCGAATCCTGCCTCGGGCATGAATGTGTGTGATGTCCTTAGGTTAGTTAGGTTTAAGTAGTTCTAAGTTCCAGGGGACTGATGAGCTCAGATGTTAAGTCCCATAGTGCTCAGAGCCATTTGCACCATTTTTAATCGTCGGGTTCGAAAGGGAAATGCGTACCTATTTTTCCCATTAATCATACAATTGTAAAATATTTTATGAGCATTATAAAAGTTGTTTGAGGATGGACAAAGGCCACTGCTGATCGATGATGTGTTAGTAAATAAACGTTTTTCGCTACGTTACTTTTGTTCTTCTTTTTAACTTTTACTCCGCAAGACGTCACAAGATGAAGATATTTTTAGAATTCGAGCGCGAAAGAGAAATAAATGTGCCGCTGCTTTTTCCAGTTATTTATCAAGGCATTTTCTTGTATTGATCGACGGGAAAGACAAAAATGCAGCTCTGTCTATTACTGTTGTCACTATTCATCCTATTACCATGCGTTGATATTTTTCTACATTAAAAAATTTTATACAGTCCCGTATTTCAAAGGTATACAGTCTGATGACGTGCCTTATTTCACAAAGGCGTAAATCACGTTTCCTGTGTGCGTATGTAACGTTACTTGTCGGCAGTCAGTAGGCGATTGCACAGTGGAGCGCACCTAACGTACGGTCTGGCTACTTTGCAACTAGGACTATTGATATTTTTAAAAAATATCAGGAATCCAATGTATCGATATTTGAAAACTGTTTATTATCGGCTATCGATATATCGAAATAAGTTATCAGTATATCGGCGTACCGGAAAAAAATTATGCATATCGGGTGCACATTGAAAATACAGGGTGGTCCTTTGATAGTGACCGGGCCAAATATCTCACGAAATAAGCATCAAACGAAAAAACTATAAAGAACGAAAGTTGTCTAGCTTGAAGGGGAAAACCAGATGGCGCTATGGTTGGCCCACTAGATGGCGCTGCCACAGGTCAAACGGATATCAACTACGTTTTTTAAAATAGGAACACCCATTTTTATTACATATTCGTGTAGTACGTAAATAAATACGAATGTTTTAGGTGGACCACTTTTTTCGCTTTGTGATAGATGGCGCTGTAATAGTCACAAACGTGGTATCACGTAACGTTCCGCCAATGCGGACGGTATTTGCTTCGTGATACATTACCTGTGTTAAAATGGACCGTTTACCAATAGCGGAAAAGGTCGATATAGTGTTGATGTATGGCTATTGTGATCAAAATGCCCAACGGGCGTGTGCTATGTATGCTGCTCGGTATCCTGGGCGACATCATCCAAGTGTCCGGACCGTTCGCCGGATAGTTACGTTATTTAAGAAAACAGGAAGTGTTCAGCCACATGTGAAACGTCAACCACGACCTGCAACAAATGATGATGCCCAAGTAGGTGTCGCGGCTAATTCGCACATCAGTAGCAGACAAATTGCGCGAGAATCGGGAATCTCGAAAACTTCAGTGTTGAGAATGCTACATCAACATAGATTGCACTCGTACCATATTTCTATGCACCAGGAATTTCATGGGGGCGACTTTGAATGTCGTGTACAGTTCTGCCACTGGGCACAAGAGAAATTACGGGACGATGACAGATTTTTCGCACGCGTTCTATTTAGCGACGAAGCGTCAGTCGCCATCAGCGGTAACGGCATAATATGCACTATTGGGCAACGGAAAATCCACGATGGCTGCGACAAGTGGAACATCAGCGACCTTGGCGGGTTAATGTATGGTGCGGCATTTTGGGAGGAAGGATAATTGGCCCCCATTTTATCGATGGCAATCTAAATGGTGCAATGGATGCTGATTTTCTACGTAATGTTCTACTGATGTTACTACAAGATGTTTCACTGAATGACAGAATAGCGATGTACTTCCAACATGATGGATGTCCAGCACATAGCACGCGTGCGGTTGAAGCGGTATTGAATAGCGTATTTCATGACAGGTGGATCATATCGTGGCCCGCACGTTCACCGGATCTGACTCCCCGAATTTCTTTCTGTGGGGAAAGTTGAAGGATATTTGTTATCGTGATCCACCGACAACGCCTGACAACATGCGTCAGCGCATTGTCAATTCATGTGCGAACATTACGGAAGGCGAACTACTCGCTGTTGAGAGGAGTGTCGTTACACGTATTGCCAAATGCATTGAGGTTGACGGACATCATTTTGAGCATTTATTGCATTAATGTGGTATTTACAGGTAATCACGCTGTAAAAGTACACTGGACTCGCATTCGGGAGGACGACGGTTCAATCCCGTCTCCGGCCATCCTGATTTAGGTTTTCCGTGATTTCCCTAAATCACTTCAGGCACATGCCGGGATGGTTCCTTTGAAAGGGCACGGCCGCTTTCCTTCCCAATCCTTCCCTCACCCGAGCTTGCGCTCCGTCTCTAATGACCTCGTTGTCGACGGGACGTTAAACACTAATCTCCTCCTCCTCCTCCTCCTCCTCCTCCTCCTCCTCCTCTGTAAAAGCATGCGTTCTCAGAAATGGTAAGTTCACAAAGGTACATGTATCACATTGGAACAACCGAAATAAAATCTTCAAACGTACCTACGGTCTGTATTTTATTTTAAAAAAACCTACCTGTTACCAACTCTTCCTCTAAAATTGTGAGCCATATGTTTGTACTATTACAGCGCCATCTATCACAAAGCGAAGAAAATGGTCCAACTAAAACATTCATATTTCTTTACGTACTACACGAATATGTAATAAAAATGGGGGTTCCTATATTAAAAAACGCAGTTGATATCGGTTTGTCGTATGGCAGCGCCATCTAGCGGGCCAACCATAGCGCCATCTGGTTTCCCCCTTCAAGCTAGACAAGTTTCGTTCTCCGCAGTTTTTTCGTTTTCGTTTGACGCTTATTTCGCGAGATATTTGGCCCGGCCACGATCGATGGACCACCCTGTATACTACCAGTTTTAGAGCTTTATACCAAGTATTGATTTATTATTAGATGTTCTGTCCATCAACAAGCTATCAGACTGCTTATGCCCCTCAGAGCAAGTATTGAAAAGAAAACGGTGATGTTCACGCTTGGCGATAACCCCTCTGCTACGTAGCAATGGTAACTGCAGGTAAGTGGCACAAGAAAAGGTGTCCGATGGGTCCGTCGCTCTGTTTCGTCACATATCGTATTTGACTGAAAGACTTCATGTCGACTTCCCCGTTTTTTCACGCCACCGACCTATACTCCGTTCATCATAAGAATAAACCTGATGTAAAGAAACAGAAACGCGATGATTGGTCAGCAGCGGTAGCTCCGGAAGACTGATGTTATTCCGCTCTTGGAAGTAGGTCCAACTTATGTATTGGATATTTTATTACTATGTCACTGTAAATGACACTTTAAGACATTCTGATATATTAACAGCCATCAACGTTTCTATTAATGATAGATTAGCTACGTAACTTTTTATTTCAAAATCGTGTACAGTCACAGTCTCAGTAAGCGCTACTTGTGCTCTGATTGTCTCGCTGTTCATATGTACCCCGAAAATGGATGACACTGCTTCCTGCTTCGTAGTGAAACGCACTCGCGGAACACCGTTAATGACTGGAAACAAATTGTTCTTAATGTTTTCCACAAAATTACAAGTAAAATGAGCTTTGACGTTTACTGAGAGACATAATAAGTACAAGAAACGTCTGTATACTTGTAATCTTGGCGAAGTTGGTAACGACGTTGTTAAATAATCGGACGGGTTATTGAGCGGTAGTTCGAAACCTGTTGTGTTCCGTTTGAGTACCTAAATCATTTAAACATGAAATTTATCAACATGTGGTAATTAACTCATATTTAACCATCTTTTTTGTTCAAGAAAAATGCACGTTTCTAGTTTCTAATTACTTACTACACGCAGAATTGTGCTTTTCACTGCAAATACACATTCTTAATCACCGATATATTATAAAAGACGGTTACAGATCTTGAAGTTAAGAAAACATTACACAATTAAATTTTTTTGAGAAAAATGAAAAATCAAATACTGTTTGTTTGAATATGCCCACTGTTTTACGGTACACATGTGGTCTTACACGAACGAGAGTGATAACCGTCGTAGAAACACGGAAAACAATTTTCACGGCTTCGAGCACTGTATAATTGCTGCATTTTTACAATTGTCCCCGTGCCTCTGCTATCGGAACCCAACAGAATTGATATGCAGCCAAATAAAGGAATTTGTGGCGAGAAAAAACTTACTGCAACTAATGCACGAAGCTTTATCATACGTCACTACAGAACGATGGCGAAATGAAAAATTGCTACACCACGAAGATGACGTGCTACAGACGCGAAATTTAACGACAGGAAGAAGATGCTGTGATATGCAAATGAGTAGTTTCTCAGAGCATTCATACAAGGTTGGCGCCGGTGGCGCCACCTACAACGTGCTGACATGAGGAAAGTTTCCAACCGATTTCTCATACACAAACAGCAGTTGACCGGTGTTGCCTGGTGAAACGTTGTTGGGATGCCTCGTGTAAGGAGGAGAAATGCCCACCATCACGTTTCCGACTTTGATAAAGGTCGGATTGTAGCCTATCGCGATTCCGGTTTATCGTATCGCGACATTTCTGCTCGCGTTGGTCGAGGTCCAATGACTGTTAGCAGAATATGGAATCGGTGGGTTCAGGAGGGTATACGTAACGCCGTAACGGCCTCGTATCACTAGCAGTCGAGATGACAGGCAACTTATCCGCAAGGCTGTAACGGATCGTGCAGCCACGTCTCGATCCCTGAGTGAACAGATGAGGACGTCTGCAAGACAACAACCATCTGCACGAACAGTTCGACGACGTTTGCAGCAGCATAGACTATCAGCTTGGAGACCATGGCTGCGGTTATCCTTGACGCTGCATCACAGACAGGAGCGCCTGCGATGGTGTACTCAACAACGAACCGGGGTGCACGAAAGGCAAAACGTCATTTTTTCGGATGAATCCAGGTTCTGTTTACAGCATCATGATGGTCGCATCCGTGTTTGGTGACACCGCGGTGAACGCACCTTGGAAGCGTGTATTCGTCATCGCCATACTGGCGTATCACCCAACGTGATGGTATGGGATGCCATTGATTACACGTCTCGGTCACCTCTTGCTCGCATTGACGGCACTTTGAACAGCGCACGTTACATTTAAGATGTGTTATGACACGTGGCTCTACCCTTCATTCGTTCCCTGCGAAACCCTACATTTCGGCAGGATAATGCACGACGGCATGTTGAAGGTCCTGTACGGGCCCTTCTGGATACAGAAAATGTTCTACTGCTGCCCTGGCCAGCACATTCTCCAGATCTCTCACCAAATGAAAACGTCTGGTCAATGGTGGCCGAGCAACTGGCTCGTCACAATACGCCAGTCACTACTCTTGATGAACTGTGGTATCGTGTTGAAGCTGCATGGGCAGCTGTACCTGTACACGCCATCCAATCTCTGTTTGACGCAATGCCCAGGCGTATCAAGGTCGTTATTACGGCCAGAGGTGGTTGTTCTGGGTACTGATTTCTCAGGATCTATGCACCCAAATTGCGTGAAAATGTAATCACATTTCAGTTCTAGTATAATATATTTGTCCAATGAATACCCGTTTATCACCTGCATTTCTTCTCGGTGTAGCATTTTTAATGGCCAGTAGTGTATAACTACATGGTGAAATCCCAGCAGTGCGCCTTTACGCCGCACATAGCTCCTGCAGAAAAATTACCCTTGTTAAAGTCAGGAATTTTCATCAATCTCGTTTCTAATTACAGTTCTATGTTAATTAAGATCCAGAGCATGTTTTTCTTCAGATCACCTAAGAAGCGTATCGCCTGAGTTTTACCATTGTATCCTTGTGTGAAAAATTTAAATGACATTCAAGACTATATTGTTCTCTGCTCGTATCTTTTTACGCCTTTACTACAACTGTTCACATCACTGCAGATTACCTGGACCATGTGGCTGGCCATTGCTTTCCAAGTTAAATGCGCCGGTAAAACTGCTGTCCCGTATTATCGCTGAGTCGATGTACGCATAACGCACAGCATAAAATGTATCCTCATTATCGTACTTGACTGTACTCGAGACAGATTGGCTTCTGGTCCACGTGGAACGAAATCCAATGAGGTGCCAGCAAACTCAGAAGAATACATAGTGTAATGTTTACACGAGATTTATTATTAAGATGAACGGCGTATAGCAAATCAAATGGCTCTGAGCACTATGGGACTTAACTGCTGAGGTCATCAGTCTCCTAGAACTTAGAACTACTTAAAGCTAACCAACCTAAGGACATCACACACACATCCATACCCGAGGCAGGATTAGAACCTGGGACTGTAGCGGTCGCGCGGTTCCAGACTGTAGCGCCTAGAACCGCTCGGCCACAACGGCTGGCGGCGTATAGCAGTTGCAGTGTCAAAATTACGTCGTGAAGTTAAACGTTGAAGTTTCTGTTGCTAGAGCAGAACGCTGATTACGTTAGCATTTCCACTCACACGTCTCCACCCAGCAAAGACCAATCTCGCCATTTAGATTTTTGTTTACCAGTTTCATCAACTGTTTTTGCAGCATGCCGATGTGAAGAAATAGCCCACTAGTTGCGTTAAAATTGTTTTTTTAACTCAGTTGGCGTGCTATATCTTCACATCGGATATCTTGCTAATCCGTTCACACCGCCACCCTCCAATACTTGCTTCACACTGTGAAAGAGAACTGAATGTGATGAAAGTTCAAAAAGTACTAATTCTCCTTGACACGGTGAAAGCAAAATTATGTTTTACTACAATTTCAAAAGTACAAATATTACCGAAAATTTGGAACAAAAGTAATATAAAACAAAAATATCGGCACGAGATCTTGTCAACACGATATCGATAAATCGATATATTGTCGAGAAACCCGTCTCCAACAGCGCTCAGCAGTCCGGATGGTCACCCATCCAAGTGCTAGCCCAGCCCGACACCGCTTAATTTCGGTGATCTGACGGAACCGGTGTTACCACTGCGCAACTTCAGGTTCGAAATAATTATATCATCTTTCGAAGTAAGAAGGAACTTCCGTTTAAAAGAAAATCTCAGATGGAAAAGAATGACTGCGAGATACTGAATGATTTCGTGAAGGAAAATGAGTGTGAATAGTTAGTACTTCTCGAAAATCTACGACTAAAATTCAAGGATAAATATCCAAAACCTTCATCTGAGTACGACTGGATCCACAATCCGTTCAATAAGATCATAACAGACCACATGTAAACAGTAAAACAGCAGGAGCTGATAGAAATCTCAAGTGGTAGAACATTTCAAAATGAATTTAAATCGAAGTCTCGTGGAAATGTTTGAGTGCAGACTAAAAATGAACATCCCAACTTAGCAAGAATGGCGGTGGATATGTTATTACTCTCGCAACAACTTACTTGTGTAAGTCAATATTTTCGGCAATGAAATTAATTAAAGCGAAACATCGGTCTCGATGGCAGTTGAAAGAGGATCTTTGAGTTGCTGTTCCAAAATCCCATCAAGACTGGATCTGATTTCTTCATAATTCAAACACACACATCGCACTAAATGTGCAACTTGCAGAAAATTTCCGAATTTTGAACTGCGTGCATTTTTACTCCTGTTTATTTGGATAATTAGACTCGACGTGACAGTTTTTAAATTGGTATTTAAATGTCGACTGTTGTGCTATCGTCATCTGTACGTCGTGATCTTTCGAGAATTAAACTATTCTAAACGAATTAAAACCCATGTTGATGGAAACAGTTAAACTTTAAGTAACTAAGTAATTTGTGAACTACTTTTTAAAGAAACATATACGTAGTGAAGTACACATAATTGCTCAACTGCAATAATTGCACACCTGGCCGTGATTATTTGTAACTACTCGTTGTTGTTAATTTTGACCACCTTGGAATAATACAAACGTATAATAATCTAAAAAATGCTTAGCTCTTACGTGCTCGAATAATTATTGTTATGGCTGTAATTGATAGTTGCAGTAATCAGTCAGAAGTAAATGTACTGTGGGCAGTTTTTATGCCCAGTGCCGATGTTTGAAACAGCTCGTGTTTATATCGCTGGTATTGGACGCTGTAAAGATTCTAATGGTCTAAAACAGAAAAATCAATAGTCTGCAATTGATTCATCTTTTTAGAATATCCTGGAAATCAATCTCCGCCAAGAGCTCCCTTCTTCGTATTCATTCAGACGCCTTTATTATCGTCTGTTTAAACATGTACAGTAAAAAGATAAAGGTGAACTCAAAAATGGACAGTCAAGAGGCTATATGATATGCGCAGAAGACCAGTATGCGTAATAAAAGCGTGTAAAGCGGATGTAAATGAATCGCTTCAAAACACGAAGATACGGGCAGAGTCTGCAGCGTACACGAGAAAACACATCTACTTCTGAAAGAGACTGTTGTCATAACGGAGTAATGACCGTTTTATATCAACGATCGTGTTTGTTCATATCCTGGTGCAAATTTTCTTTTCCCTTCAACGTAAACAATGCGAAAATTACATTCGCATCCAGTGTAGAAATAACATAGCGGGAAATTAATGTTGCATTCAGGTTTGATATTTTTTCTTCCACATACGTCGACGAGGGGTCGACACCAGTTGGTCAAAATAGACTAGCATAATTTCAGCTGGAATGGCCGGTCGTTGAGTTGAAACTAAGGGAGCAGTATGTCCGGTTGGAGAGAACTTGCTGTTGCGACGCCGGACAAAGCGAGTCTTGGCCGGCAGCAGGGACGGGCGCAGCTTCCTAATTACCGTCCCGCGACCCGCAATGCCAGAACAATGGGAAGCAGCGTGGTAGCTGTGCGGCACGGTGTCCAAGGCTCACTGTGGGATGCCATTAATTGCCCATTTTTCTTCGAAACTCAAATGCCAATATCTCCTCCGACAGCCGTTTCATTGTCACCGTTTAATCTAAAATTACTGAGTAAAAATACTACAATCTCACACTTGTTGTATAAAGAACGTGGACGATTATATCCATTTTAAACTAGCCAAAAAAAAAACCACTTACATTGCGCTGCCGAAAGATCAACATTGATACATTTCACTGGAACTGTCACCAACGGCCGACTTGGTTGTTTTATGATTGATCGGATAAACGAGAAACTGAATGCCGCTTTTATTCCCAGATGGAAGTTAAAACTTTTAGGCGGTAGCAGACGCCACTCCTACATTGTGAACCGAGAGGGTTCGTAGTTAAATTTTTAACTTCTCCTCATTCCCGCGTCCCCTCTCCTCCCTCCGTACCAACGGAATATGCTGTCACCATTACAGAAGCCCAGAAGTTTAATAATAATAATAATAATAACCAAATATATAAAATGTACTGTTGTTATTGTTGTTGTGGTCTTCAGTCCTGAGACTGGTTTGATGCAGCTCTCCATGCTACTCTATCCTGTGCAAGCTTCTTCATCTCCCAGTACCTACTGTGTGGTGTGCGTACTGTAAGACCTTCAGTACACACACCATCAGATTATTTGACTTGTCGCTCTAGCGAAGTAGGCGAGTGTCAGCAATATGTCTCGTGGTCTTATCGTGGCGTGTTTATCTCCTGCCGGTAGGTCAGACGATAGAAATGCCACTTGCACGCTTAGAGTAGCAGATTGACGGTGACCAACTTTAAACAGAACTTGATTAATTTTCATACACATTTATTAAAATAATAACAATCATAAACCTTACTTAACTTGATTCTGGATGCTATTTACAATTGACAATCTGAAGTTCCTTTGGTCTTGGTTAGTTAATCTTATTCTCCATATCTCTGATACTTGACAAAGTGTCTAGTCATTTGTCTTCATGGCTGTGTACAGGAACATGGTAATTTTATGAGGCGCAGACTGAAACTTGACTACAGACAAATGCAGATTAATGCAGACAAATGCAGACTGACTAATCGGAGGTCTGTACACTCGTTATAATACCTCCCGCGTTCAGGTATCACTGCGCGAGTGTGATCCGCGAGGAGAAAAGGTTCTACGTTGGCAGCAATCTCATTGGCTGCGTTACATATTAATACGCGGATCGGCGGAAGCAGAATTTGGTCCGTCTCTAAGACAGCGCCATCTCGTAATGTGGAGACGGACGAGCGCTGCGCCTGCGCTATTGTGCTTAGCAGGGCGCGCTCTATTGGGAAAGTTGTGTAAGCGCTGACTACGCGGAACTATGTACACAACATACTGCAACCTACATCCTTCTGAATCTGCTTACTGTATTCATCTCTTGGTCTCCCTCTACAATTTTTACCCTCCACGCTGCCCTCCAATACTAAATTGGTGATCCCTTGATGCCTCAGAACATGTCCGACCAACCGATCCCTTCTTCTAGTCAAGTTGTGCCACAAACTCCTCCCCAATTCTATTCAATATCTCCATCTAATCTTCAGCATTCTTCTGTAGAACCACATTTCGAAAGCTTCTATTCTCTTCTTGTCCAAACTAGTTATCGTCCATGTTTCACTTCCATACATGGCTACACTCCATACAAATACTTTCAGAAACGACTTCCTCACGCTTAAATCTATACTCGATGTTGACAAATTTCTCTTCATCAGAAACGCTTTCCTTGCCATTGTCAGTCTAAATTTTATATCCTCTCTACTTCGACCATCATTACTTATTTTGCTCCCCAAATAGCAAAACTCATTTACTACTTTAAGTGTCTCATTTCCTAATCTAATTCCCTCAGCATCACCCGATTTAATTCGGCTGCATTCCATTATCCTCGTTTTGCTTTTGTTGATGTTCATCTTATATCCTCCTTTCAAGACACTGTCCATTCCGTTCAGCTGCTCTTCCGTTCAGCTGCTCCTTTGCTGTCTCTGACAGAATTACAATGTCATCGGCGAACCTCAAAGTTTTTATTTCTTCTCCATGGATTTTAATACCTACTCCGAATTTTTGTTTCCTTTACTGCTTGCTCATTATACAGATTAAATAACATCGGGGATAGGCTACAACCCTGTCTCACTCCCTTCCCAACCACTGCTTCCCTTTCATGCCCCTCGACACTAATAACTGCCATTTGGTTTCTGTACAAGTTGTAAATAGCCTTTCGCTCGCTGTGTTTTACCCCTGCCACCTTCAGAATTTGGAAGAGAGTATTCCAGTCAACATTGTCAAAAGCTTTCTCTAAGTCTACAAATGCTAGAAACGTAGGTTTGCCTTTCCTTAATCTATCTTCTAAGATAAGTCGTAAATGATCTAATATAATAATTATAATGTGAAAAGGATACTTGCTGCTCACCATAGAGCAGAAATGCTGAATCGCAGATAGGCACAACAAAAGACTGTCAAGCAAGACTTCGGCCAATATGCTGAGTCTGGCCTTGACAGCCAGAGACTACGGTCATGTTCGTGTGAGTGGCATCTGCCTTGTGTGTGTATGTTATCTATTCTGATGAAGGCGTGTTTGGCCGAAAGCTTTGTCTGACAGTCTTTTTGCTACTAAAATGTAGACTTTCACGGCCGGAAATATCATGTCTATTATAATTATCCGGGCTGTTATGCCGTGGTCGGTTGATGAATTCTGTGTCGATTCCCAACGTTTCGTCTCCGACTGCGGGAGACATCTTCAAGGGGGTCCGTAGCTCAATGGAAGGTCCAACACACCCAATGGCTCGCTACTGACTGCCGCTAAATTCCGTGTCCACGCGCTCCCACGCCGCGGCGTGAGGTCACGTGTTTTGAAAACGTCAGTGCAATTGGCCGCTGTCCGTCGCCGTCGATAGCCGTTGCCATCACCCAGTAGTGGGCGGGTGGTGCACATCTTCCTTAACACCGGCATCCATATGCCGTTTAATTTCGCACCCTCCTCCTTACGGTTGAAATTATTTCGGTGTTTAGCGATTTAGATTGCCTCCCTGTAGAGCCTTTCGTAATATCCGCTTGTGGCCGCTAGTACTTGCGTTTCCTCGAAACGAATATTGTGGTTCCCTGCCTGGAAAGCATGCTTCGCAACAGCTGATCGTTCCGTTTCTCCTCTTCTGCAATTTCCCTTATGCTCTTCCAAAAGTTTAGAAACAGTTCTTTTAGTGGTACTCACATAAACATCACCACAGCTGCATGGGATCCTATACACTCCAGCTTTTTCCAGTGGTTTGCGAGCGTCCTTGGCAGGCTTAAGGTATTCCTGTATCTTCCTGGTGGGCTTGTAAATTACGGTAATATTCCGCTTCGTCAAGATCCTCCCTATTCTTTCCGTTACATTTTTAACAAACGGCAGGAAGTCGTCTCGGAATGAATAAATAGACGTCCTGTATGGTTTCGAAAGAAATCCTGTAGCATTCTCTCTTTAAAATAATGGCAAGTTCAGGTAAGAACGATGGAGGTGGATAGCAATACGCACCCTTCTCTCCAAAGCAGACCAGTAAGGCTCAATAATATTGGGATTTGGCGACTACGGTGGCTTGGGATGTGGTGACAATTTATCTTCGTGCTCATGAAACCAATCCTGGACGATGTGAGCTGTGCCAACAGGGATCTGTTGTCATCTTGGGACGCACCATCACCACTGGAGAACAAACACTGTATCAATGGATGGGCCTCATCCACCCAATCCTTGGCAGTAAGGCGCCCATGCAGGATAACGATGGGGCCCATGGAATACTGCGGTATGGCTGCCCAAATCATCATCGAGCTCCCGCCATGTTTCACTCTTGTAAACTCAGCTAGAAGTTGTAAACAGTGTGAAACAAGGCTCATTCGAAGAAATGACTTTCTTCTATTGCTTCTAGTCCATGTTTTATGCTCCGGCACCACGTTTTCCTGTTGCGGACCTTTACATCAGTGATGAGTGGGTTTGGAGTTCTGGCTCACCCTGCAATTCCCTGCTTATGGAGCTCCTTTCGCGTTGCTTTGATGCTGACAGTGTCCGCGAGTGCGACATTCATTTATGCAGCGACTTTTGCAGTTGTCGTCCTCTTATTTTTCATCATAATCCTCTTCAACCTAGTATTAAGAAAACAGTCTTAACCGCGTTATTTATTTATCTAGTGCCCACCGGTTTCAGCCCATCGCAGGGGTCATCTTCAGGGCGAACCCGCTGGTCGACTGGTGGTGGCGTCACGTCTACTAAGGTGTGGCAGGAGACTGTTAGTACCATATCTCCCATCTCATCTACACCTGCTTGCTCTCCATTTGCTTCGTACTGGTTTTCTATCTGAGCTCTCGATATTCATATAGCTGTTTCTCTGTTGTCCAAAGGCATCCTTAGATAGTATCTACCACCCTCATAATTATACATTCCTCTACACTCTTGCGTTTCTCCTCTAGCCACTTCTACTTAGTCATTTGGTATTTTTTGTCTGTCTCATTTTTTAGACGCCTGCATTCATTTTGCCTTTTTCATTTGCTGCATTTTTGTATTTTTTTTTTAGTTTTATCAACTAAATTCAGTATCTGCCGTGCTATTCGAGGATTTCTACTAGGACTTGTCTTTTTATCTATTTGATCCTCTGTCGCCTTCACTACTTTATCTATCAAAGCTATCCATTTGTCTCCTTCTATATTCCTTTTCCCTGTTTCAGTCAATGGTTCCCTAATGCCTCCTCTGAGACGCTCGACGATCTCTGATTGTTTCAACTTACCTAAGTCTCATTTTAACTTCCCACGTTTTTGCAATTTCTTCAGTTTTTACCTAAATGTCGTAACCAACAAAATGTAGTCAGAGTTTACATCTGCCGCTGGAAATGTCTAACAGTTTAAAACCTGACACCGAAATCTCTGCCTCACCATTATACAGGGCATTTCATGATTCATGTTACACACTTCCAGAGGTTGTTGAGCGGACTTAGCAGACCAGATCATTCTGATACCTCTGACAGCGGAATACGTGTACCGCGTTGTTGCTAGGAACGAAGGGTATGCAATTTTCAGATGTGATAATATGGACCAAGACAAGAAAAAATGTTTAGTAAACATGGACTCTAAAATGCGTACCTGAGGAGCTATGAATAATTGTTCACCTTCCGTACCGTGAAACACATATCTCTATGGAACAAGTGCTCATAGCTCTTAAGGTATGTATTTTAGAGCCCATGTTTCCAGGTTTCTTTTTCTTTTTGTGGTCGATACTACCACATCTGAAAGTTGCGTACCACACAATCTTAGCAGCAACAGTACCGGTACATGTACTCCACTGTCAGAATTATCAGAACGGTTTCCGCTTATAACTTTCGACTCGTTCGTTGGCGGTACAGGGACCCACACCGCAAGTTGATACATGCATCCTTCTCCATCATCCTTGAAAGTTTGTCACATCATCACGAGTTCGCCTGTATATACAGGGTGTTACAAAAGATACGGCCAAACTTTCAGGAAACATTCCTCACACACAAAGAAAGAAAATATGTTATGTGGACATGTGTCCGGAAACGATTACTTTCCATGTTAGAGCTCATTTTATTACTTCTCTTCAAATCACATTAATCATGGAATGGAAACACACAGCAACAGAACGTACCAGCGTGACTTCAAACACTTTGTTACAGGACTTGTTCAAAATGTCCTCCGTTAGCGAGGATACATGCATCCACCCTCCGTCCCATAGAATCCCTGACGCGCTGATGCAGCCCTGGAGAATGGCGTAATGTATCACAGCCGTCCACAATACGAGCACGAAGAGTCTCTACATTTGGTACCGGGTTTGTGTAGACAAGAGATTTCAAATGTTCCCATAAATGAAAGTCAAGAGGGTTGAGGTCAGGAGAGCGTGGAGGCCATGGAATTGGTCCGCCTCTACCAATCCATCGGTCACCGAATCTGTTGTTGAGAAGCGTACGAACACTTCGACTGAAATGTGCAGGAGCTCCATCGTGCATGTCCGCGCCCGGAGAGGATGCCGTCATTTAACCACACAGTAGAGCTGCCTGCCTCTGGGAAAAGTAACAGCTGTAGTTATCCCTTGCTTTCAGCCGTCCGCAGTACTGAGCACAGCAAGGCCATCTTGGCTTCGTTATAAGGCTAAATCGGACAATCATGCAAACTGTTACCCTTGCAAGTAAGGAAAGGGCTCTGTTGTCGTTGCACATATGGTACTGTTATCAATATCGTGGAGGACGCAGTCCACCATACGTCGCTAAAGTAGGTGGTTTACTTTTCAGTAATTTTTAGTTTCATTAAACCTACATAAAAAATTATAAAATTTATCAATCGGCAAATGGGTCTCTCTAAGACTCACCAGTGCGGCAAAAACCTCCTTTATTGAGCGTTATAAAAGGTACCAGTGCAGACACAACCCAAAGTGAAGTCCTAGGTGCTTGCAGACTGGCAACTCCTTCGACTGTCTCTGATTTCGGATGACCTACTATCAGGCTCATGGGCACCATTCTGGCGGGGAACGGGCAGCAGTGAAGGCTGCCTGCAGGCGCCTAGGGCTCTCGTTTCGGGTTCTGTCTGTACAGGTACATTTTTGAAATACGCAAGAAATATGGGCCAGCGCCACCGAAGGTTTGCCGAACTCGTGATTTTTAGGGCTACACTTTGTTGTTTTATTCCCACATGTGTCAATGTCGCATAACCCCCACGATCACGCCACAGGAGGACACAAAGTAGAAGCATAAGCACCCTTTTCTGCTTCGTATCATGTTCAAATTTCGTCGAATGATTTTGAACGGTTCCCAGTGGTTCCATCCATTGCAAGAGAGCAAAAATTGTGGTCTCGCTCTGCTAAAAACGGGTGCGATCACGTTCGATGGGGATGCAGCCCCACAACGTCCTTAGAGAAGGGTTGAAATACCCGAGGGTGTCGACAGTGGCAAATGTTGTGAAGAACATTTTGCTACTCATCGCACTGCGAACTGTCGTCAAGCGCGAGATGTGTGGGGCAACGCCTCAGCGTAAGGGGTGGTTTCTTTGACGCCCTTCATGCCATCGCCAGCCACTTTTTCGTGCCGACTGTCAGCATCGATGTGTCTGGAATGGGTCTCGCCCTCCGCGTGGTTTCTGTGGTGTCACCGCCAGACACCACACTTGCTAGGTGGTAGCTTCTAAATCGGCCGCGGTCCGCTAGTATACGACGGACCCGCGTGTCGCCACTGTCAGTAATTGCAGACCGAGCGCCACCACACGGCAGATCTAGAGAGACGTACTAGCACTCGCCCCAGTTGTACAGCCGACGTTGCTAGCCATGGTTCACTGAGAATTACGCTCTCATTTGCCGAGACGATAGTAGCATAGCCTTAAGCTACATTTGCTACGACCTAGCAAGGCGCCATTACCAGTATAGATATTGAGATTCTATTAATGTATCATCAAGAGCGATGTTCTACAAATGTGGATTAAAGTTAAGTATTCCAGAAGCTACGTACTTTTCTTTATAGCATTCATTACGTATCCTGTTTCAGACCTCACGCCAGCCTGCGTGAGTTTAAGCGCGTGCCTTTCGGCTTCCTCGCATTGTGTCTAGGCTGTCTTGTCTAGACACAACAGTTTCAATTATGGGAGTCAAGGTTTTGGTCTTCGTCGCAGGAGCTCGAAAGAAGCCGTGAAATTTCGGTAGAGGGGCTGTGAATGACTTTCCCATCGCGTGAGATGTCCACTGTGGCATTAGGCTGAATTTATGAAATTTAGTGCCAATGTGACATCTTTAACCACCATTACACGTCAGACGAACTTCTCAAGTGTTTCCTTTTTTCACATGTGTCGACACCTTGCTGTTCGAAACATCGTTAAATCCGAAATTCAAGTCATATTGCCCAAACTTTTGTACCATTACAGTGGAAGATTGTAGGCACCTTTGAGCCAAATTTCAAACTTCAGCGTCGCAATGGCTGGGACTTCGCGGTTTTGAAAGAGCGCTCCTTTAATTTTGTTGCGCTGTGTTGTTGGAACAGATACCTGACAGAGATCCTTTGGAAGAATCTGAAAGTAGCTTATAGTACTCTCGCTAGATTGATTGTCGAGTACTATTCGAGTGGGACATTTAACAGTTGGGGTTGACAGGGGAGATGGAGATGATCTGAAGAAGAGCAGCGCGCGTCGTCACGGTTTTAATAAGCGCGAGGGCGTCATATAGATGAACCTCCAACTATACCGGTAGAGAAGCATTTTGCATTAAGAGAGCGTATACTTATTGAGGAGATAGATAATGTATTTCTTCCTCTCGGCTAACTCATGACAGTAAAACCAAATAAAATAGAGATCTTGACGAACTCAGATCTTCCGAGGATCAATTGCGAATGGAGCAGGAAAATGGCGAAATGATGAAGGCACCAGGAATAACTCCGCCATGTACAGTAAAGTTACTTGTTGAATGTAGGTATAGATGTTTCTCATCGCCGGGGTCCCTGTATCAAAACATTCACTTAGGCACAGATATAAAAACATCTTCAAAGGATTTCGTCTGATTCATTTTCAATGTGCGCAGCAAAATAAGCGCACCGGTTCCGCAGTGGCTATATGCAAGTCAGGAAAATTGCCGAAAAGGAGATCGACATGAAAGGTGCCTTTGTTGCTCGCCGATTAATTACTCTTTGGGAGAGTGTATTACGTATACGTTGCGTAGAGTGATCTCACATATAACCAGTAAAGGCTAATATCAGTATTCGCAATACATCCGTTTCCACCGTACGTAACATAATGCGTTTATTTATATTGTTGATGCTTGTTTTACCTGACGATCTCTTTCGCGTAATTTATAGATACACTATGTGATCAAAAGTATCCTTACACCTGGCTACTAAAGATTTAAAAGTTCGTGGTGCCCTCCATCGGTAATGCTGAAATTAAGTATGGCTTTGGCCCTCCCTTAGCCTTGATGACAGCTTCCACTCAGACAAGCATACGATCAGTCAGCTGCTGGAAGGTTTCTTGAGGAATGGCAGCCCATTCTTCACGGAGTGCTGCACTGAGGAGAGGTATCGATGTCAGTCGGTGAGGCCTGGCACGAAGTCGGCGTTCCAAAATATCCCAAAGGTGTTCTATAGGATTCAGGTCAGGACTCTGTGCAGGCCAGTCCATTACTGGAAAGTTATTGTCGTGTAACCACTCCGCCACAGGGCGTGCATTATGAACAGGTGCTCGATCGTGTTCAAAGATGCAATCGCCATCCCGTAATGCTCTTCAACAGTGGGAAGCAAGAAGGTGCTGTGATACTGCCACGCAAAACAACAAGGGGTGCAAGCCCCCTCTATGAAAAACACGACCACCGCCTCCGAATTTTACTGTTGGCACTACACACGCTGGAAGATGACTTTCACCATGCATTCGCCATACCCACACCCTGACATCGGGTCGCCACATTATGTACAGTGATTCGTCACTCCACAAAACGTTTTTCCACTGTTCAATCGTCCAATGTTTACGCCCCTTACCGAGCGAGGTAGCGCAGTGGTTACGTCATTGGACTCGCATTCGGGAGGACGACGGTTCAATCCCGGGTCCAGCCATCCCGATTTAGGTTTTCCATGATTTTCCTAAATCGCTTCAGGCAAATTCCGGGATAGTTCCTTTGAAAAGGGCACGGCCGACTTCCTTCCCCACCCTTCCCTAATCCGATGAGACCGATGACCTTGCTGTTTGGTCTCCTCCCCCAAAACAACGTAACCTTTACGCTCCTTACACCAAGCGAGGCGTCGTTTGGCATTTACTGGCGTGATGTGTGGCTTATGACCAGCCGCTCGATCATGAAATCCAAGTTTTATGACCTCCCGCCTAACTGTCATAGTACTAGCAGTGGATCCTGATGCAGTCTGGAATTCCTGTGTGATGATCTGTTCAACTGTCGGCGGTCTCTGTCAGTCAACAGACGATGTCGGCCTGTACTCTTTTGCGCTGTACGTGTCCCTTCACGTTTCCACTTCACTATCACATCGGAAACAGTGGACCTAAGGATTTTTGGGATGTGGGAATCTCGAGTACAGACATATGACACAAGAGACACCCAATCACCTGAGGACGTTCGAAGTCCGTGAGTTCCGCGGAGCGCCTCATCTGCTCTCTCACGATGTCTAATGACTACTGAGGTCACTGATGTGGAGAACCTGGCAGTAGGTGGCAGCACAACGCATCTAATATGAAAAACGTATGTTTTTGGGGGTGTCTGGATACTTTTGATCACATAGCGTAGTGCCTTGCTAATCTATCATTCTCCGTTTTTTCTCTATCTTTTTGTCTAGTGGTTGTTTGCAATGGACCACTTTCAAAAGTTTTTTCCTTTATAATAACATAACTTCTTTCACAAAATACGATTCTTTTAGCGCAATAAACCTTTACAACGTTTTTTATGCTAGTTAAGCCTTCCGAAGGTATATTCTTCCGAGATCGAACGACAGGTTTACGTCGTCCATGAAGTCACTTTTGTTCCAGAAAACATATCTGTGAGTTACCTGTCATAAATAACGAAACTGGTTCTGATATCGGACGACTTGTAACCAAAAATTCAGAGAGAAGGATCGGTACAACTACATACTGGGACTATTTTTTCACGTAACGAGCAGTGCGCAGTCGCGTAATATTAGGACTGTGAGGTGGAAGAGGGAGAGAGAAATCAAGATAGTAACTATGGTTTTTATTATTTGGCAGAATTTTATGACAAAGCAAGGTTTAACATTTGTGCATTTACCAGTAGCATTTTAGTATGTGTGTGCATATTTTACGGTGTTTTTCTACCATATTTTTTTCTTTCATTTGATGTACATGTATCTCTTTAAAAAAAGCGTTTTGATTTTATAACTGTTATATTTTAAAGCTGTAAAGCTACTAGTTTAAGTTTTAATTAGATTAGACAATAATAAAAGCGCTATGAGCATCTTCTTGGCGACTGCTATCTCAAGTGCTATCAACAGACGAGAAAAAACGCCTACAGCTGATCATCACTATTGAACAATGCTACTGTGACCATCTCGTAGACGCAAGTTTGAAAGACTAGAACGCAAATATTCAGCTAGTGGTAAATCATTTTTGCAACACTCGCAACCTGCGCATCCAGGTCTTCCTCTGACTGTACAGAGTCTCAAAAACATAGCTTCATAGGAACCCTGCCTCCCCCCCCCCCCCAAAAAAAAAATAAAAAATAAAAAAACAAAAAAGAACTAGAGCAATGTTCGTAGTCTGTCATGCCGAATACGACAAAAACACCGTCAAAATTGGCAAGAGAGTTAAAAAGCCCAGTCGATTTTTCCTTTGTAACATGTAAATAAACCGTAACTGGAAAAGTTATTCCCGTATGAGATTTTATATAGTACGTCCTCTCTACGACTACTAAAAGTGAGTAATAATAATGGTGGAACAATTTGTATAAGAGAAATGGCAGAATACACCCATGTTGCTCACTTCTCTGATTTGCGGTAAAGGACGATTATTGATTTTCGGGGCAAAAGGGGTGAACCAATATTTATAATTCGAATCCATACTTTTAAGAATGCGTCAGTTTATGTTATATTGGAGAATTTGTGTTTTTGTGCATTTGAATGCATAGAAGTCCGCAGCTCGTGGTCTTGCGGTAGCGTTCTCGCTTCCCGCGCACGGGGTCCCGGGTTCGATTCCCGGCAGGGTCAGGGATTTTCCCTGCCTCGAGATGACTAGGTGTTGTGTTGTCTTCATCATCATTCATTCATCCCCATTACGGTCGGAGGACCTCCGCTAGGACTTTGCCTAGTCGGCGGTGCGGGTCTCCCGCATCGTTCCCTACGCTCCTAGGAGTATGGGATCTCATCATCATCAATGCATAAAATGGGTGCTCGGACAGTAGGGCCTAATATCGACTTAAGAAGCAGGATAAACTGTCGTGGCAAACCCGGTTCAGTTTGGCATTTGGCAGTCGTGCACTCCTCGGCGATTGACGAATAAAAAAGTGATGACTTGCCACCATTAACTGGCAGACTAAGTAACCAGCCTGCGTAAGTAATTGCAGTTTATGGTGTTATTAATATTTTATTCATTCAGATGTATTCCTATACCAAGTGATGACATGAAATAACTGTAAGTACAATGGAATAAAACTAATAAAACATTAAACCAAGTTTCATGCTGCGTACAGGAGCTGGATCAGTCTTCATTAGATTCTTAGCGTATGCTGTAGGTGCAACTTTGTCTGTCCTCGCAGGAGCAGACCTGCTAGTTACCTTCACTTGTTTGTTACTGGCGTTCTTCAGCTGTGAACGGTATTGGCATGAGTTTCTAGACGGCTGTTTTCAAGTGACTTTGTTGGGATCGCCCCAATTCCGCTCCCCCTCTCTCCTCGCCCACTGTTAGCAGTATCCCTAACTCAAGGTACTCTATATAAATTAACTTCTTATAAAAGGTGAAGGGAGAGCAGATTTTTGCTGCACAGATGGGGTGTGTTTAGTGATCTGAGGCCTAAAAATTGTGTTTGAACGACTAAATGATTGTTCTGCAAGGCATGTGTACGGAATCAATATGGCTTTTCAGAATAAATATGAGTAGCTATCTCGTTCGCGTAGAGTGTCATCATGGGAGCAGTTGTGCACTGAAGGCCACCCAAGTCCAGTCAGATCCCTGCAAGGCGAGCACACTGGACAAATTGCCCAGCCCCGTGAGACATGACGCTGTTGCCATGTAACACCACCTCTAGCCTTGGTAATGTCCGCAATTCGGCGAGGAAGGGACTCCGAAAATTTCTTAAGTTCATCAAACAGGAACGTATACGTGTCATCTTGGAAGATTAGAGTGTTCAAGCAATCTGAGGAACACTCTGAAAACGAGAGAGGACCGCCTCCTATGTGAACTACACAACCCACTCCCTGAGGGTTATATGTCTCGTTGGTAGTCACTGCTCTGGACGCCTCGCACCGCATGAAAAGAGGGAACTTCACGACTCGTCGGATCTCGCTGCACACTTTGTCATATAGTGTCCCGTTTCTGTGCATCTGCCCTACTGAAGACATGCAACTGTACCTGTCGCTGTCAGCAATGGCCTTTTACGAGGTAATCGACTGTATGCAGCTAGCTTCGCAATGTTTAGTCTGGAAATCTGTTGAGACGAAAGTACATTCTCTGACAGCAGTAGTTCCTGACGGGTTTGAAACCGCTGCCATTGACGGAGGATGAGATTTGTCCCCAGTCGCTCTCGGTTAGGACAATTTCGTTCACGGTGTTGTCAAGGCCACGCTCAAACACAATACCTCTTTTCTGCCATTCTACCACGTTTCCCGTCGACCCATTCCACTGCGATGACTCCGGATACCCTTCTGGCACATATACGCCACATCACCGCCATGACTTACATCAGCGATGGTGCGTCACATGACCTCTTGTTGCAGTTCTACACCACCTACTTCACTCCAAGGTGATACGTGTGCTCTCAGGGTATGTGTGAAGCGGCCACCTGTAGTGGGTCAGTTAACTGCCACCATCAGCGAAAAACTCGTGTCTATGACAGCAATTCAGCGGACGCTACTGTTAACGGGGCTCTAGAGTATAAGCTGACAAGAGAACGCAAAAAAGAGTATCCGAAATACAATTACACCATTATTTGCCCAGCGTCTAAGAAGTTGAGTTTCTTGCATATTTCCACGTTATTTGTTGCTCATAAAATATTCACGTCTCGACAAAATGAAAGCAACTGTGAGCTGATGCTCAGTTGCGAAAGACTGGGGTTTGACGCGCTGTCAACAACGGGATCATTACAGACGACCATAAGTTTGGATTGTTTTAATGATTGCGAATGAAATTGGCCGTGTCCTTTCATAGGAACCATCCCGGAATTTGCCGGAAGTGACTTAGGGAAATCACGGAAAACCTAAATCTGAGTGGTCGCAAGCGTATTTTAATCTCATCCTCCCGGGTACATGTTCAGTGTACTAACCACTGTGCCAGCTCGTTCGATCTTAAAGTTCGTATAAGCTGTCATTTCTATTGAATTATTATTATCGTTATTATTATTACACAGTTCAGTCACATTAACGTGACAGCCTGTCAAAAGCTTGAACAACCACCTTTTGCAGCGCGGACGTCCAGGAAGAGTGTGAATGAGATTCTGGAAGGTATCGACGGGGATGTAGAAAAATATCGACACAACCACCTTGAATAAGTGCGCTGGGGTTCATGGCTGATGATCCACAGTGCGAACAGGGACGTACAAAGCGAACCGTGTGACATGTTGCATTGTCCTGCTGGTAGATGCTATCGTACCGGGAAGACACCACATGCATTTAGACTGAACATCGTCTCTAAGCTTAGGTGCGTTCTTGTGTTGACACATTGTGCCTTCCAGGACGATGAGATGATCTAGAGAATGCCACGAAAACATTCCCATTCTTGCAGGGTGATTTCAGACTTTCACGCCATACACACCAATAGCGGTCTTTCCGATGCAGCATAAAATGTGATTCATCTGAAAAGGTCACCTATCGGCACTCTGTGGACGTTCAGTTGCAGTATTGGCGTGCAAATTCCAGCCTTCGTGGCCGATGAAAAGCAATCAATCAAATGGTCCAAATGGCTCTGAGCACTATGGGACTTAACATCTGAGGTCATCAGTCCCCTAGACTTAGAACTATTTAAACCTTACTAACCTAAGGACATCACACACATCCACGCCCGAGGCAGGATTCGAACCTGCGACCGTAGCAGCAGCGCGGTTGTGGACTGAAGCGGCTAGAACCGCTCGGTCACAATGGCCGGCAGCAATCAAACATCATGGGCGCATGAACCAGGCACTGGCCAGGAAGGTCCATCCGCACCAACGTTCGTTGAACCGTCTTTGGGGAGACGGTGTTCCTAGCGAACAGTCGCTTAACAGTTGCACGTCTATTCGCCCATACACATCTCCACAGCCACGTTCACCCTTGCCTTCCATGACCGGTCCTGCACCACAGTTGCCTCGGCGCTCGTTTAAGAGAGCGCCATTTTTCCATGCACGGTATAGTTTAATCACGGCGTCACGTGAACACTTTACAAACGTAGCCGTTTCGGAAATGCTTCCATCTTCGACCTGAACGCCAATTATCATGCCCTTTTGGACGTTAGATAAATCGATACCTTTTCCCATTACGACAACGACTTCCTGTTTTCCGTGTCCTCCAGACACCTTACAATTCCCTCCACAGCTAGTGGTGCCACCTGCCATGTGCAGTGGTTATTGGACGTTGTCATAAAACGCGGGTGGTGATCACAGTAACGTGACTGGACCGTGTGTTCTCTTAGAGCGAACAGCTACTTCCCAGTTCCAAATTTAATAGCCTAATTCAGATGTGTTATATCATGGACATAATTAAAAATTCAGTGGCGCAAGCGATGTGCCTAGGGAAAGCTGTATCCTGAGCACACTCTTGATTACTGACCTTTCAGCCTCTTTCCAAAACTACTGCATCCATTTAAATCTGAATACTGTATGTAAGGCTTCGTCCTTTCCACAGTTTTTGCCCCCTAGTACTTCCATCTATTACGACATGGACTATTAATTGAAGCCTCAGTATGTGTCCTATCAACCGATCGCGTCTTTTAGTCAAATGGCTACACATTTCTTTTCTCTTCTGTTTCCTCCACACTAAGGGCACAATCGAGACCAACTTTTCTCCTTTTCCCGCTTTCCTTATACAGTTCCTTTGGTTTTTTTTTCAGTTAATAAGTAAAAGTAAAAGAAGCAAGACCTCAACGTCCAGTCGACGACGAGCTCAGTCTGCGATGGAAGGAAGAATGAGAAACCCACCGTGCTCTATTCAGCAGAAAATATTGGCATTTTTCTCTGGATGAATGGAAGTGGAATTCAACCCCATCCTCCCGAACGGCAGTCCAGTGTGCTAGTCGGTACGACACTTCCCCTGGTATTTAGTAATGACAAGGAGCATTTAAAGTCCTACTAAATCCTCTGCTTTTGTTACCGTATCTGTGTATACACACCAAGAAAAAAAAAGACGCATCACGAAGGAAGTATCCGAATGGGACGGTAATAGGTAGATGTGATGTACAAATACAGATAAACAAACGATTAGAATTTCGGAAAAATTAGATGATTTATTCAATAGAGAGAACTTCAAAAATTGTGCAAGTCATTAATGCGTTTGTTCACCTCTGGCTGTTATGTAAGCAGTTATTCGGCTTTGCATTGAATGACAGGGTTGTTGGGCGTCCTCCTGAGGGTTGTCGTGTCAAGTTCTGTCCAATTGAACAATTTTTGAACCACTTGGCTACAGCCGCGTCATGGTTAAAATGGTCACGCACAGATATATATTCGACGAGCGATATTATCTTGCGATATTCTCAATAACGCTTGAGAAGTACGCGCTACTGCTTACACATTTTTTTTGTCCTGATGGAGTACTACGAGTGTACGAAGCTTACAGTAAATCCCCGTTCCAAACGTCGTGGTCTCCCCTTGTGAGTCAAAGTGGGCAGTTGGTTGCCATTGCCGAGAATTCAAGCTGTCGCTTGCAGTGTACCTCTTTGAGGCTCACCTGGAAGCCGCGCATGGGCGCCCTCTTGTCGAAGCCGTCGTCGTCGTCGTCGTCATCCTTCTTGCCGCGCACGCCGTGGAAGCCGAGCGAGGGGGCGCGCTTGTCCAGCTCGTCCAGGTCGTCCTTCTTGCCGCGCACGCCGTGGAAGCCGAGCAGCGGCGCGCGCTTCTCCAGCAGCGCGTCCTTGCCGTCGCCGTCGCCGCCAGCAGCGCGCATGCGCAGGAAGGCGGCGGCGTCGGCCGGGCCCCGCTGCTCGCCCGCGTCCGGGCCCTGGCCCGCGGCGCCCTCACACACCACCAGCGCCGCCACCAGCAGCAGCGCGCCCACGCGGCACATGCTGCAAACACACACGACGGGACACTCAGTCGGCTGCCGGTGGCAACATCGCGGTTACAACAGCACCTACCTACAGGATAGTTACGAGGGTCACTCCAAAAGAAATGCGCACTATTTTTGTAAAAATACAGTTTTCATTCTGCATGTGTGAAAGTTTTACAGTGTGTAGATACATCCTTCCAGCTTGTTTTCAAACTTAGTTCAACCTGTTCCCGTGAGTGGCGCCGTCACAGCATGTCTTCAAGATGGCTGCTACACTTGAAGTTCGTCAGGCAATCATCATAGGCCACACCACCAGCTCCTTTAGTCTACACGATTTCTACCTCACCCTTTATGGTCGTCCCATCCAGGTCACCCCCACCCTGAGACACCTCGGCCTCACCCTCGACCGAAACCTCACTTGGACCCCTCACCTACAGACTAACTGCAGAAAGCCCATTCCCGCCTCAGCCTTCTGAAACTCCTGTCTGGCCGGACATGGGGATTGCATCCTTCTACCATCCTCCACACCTACAAATCCCTCATCCATCCTATCCTCTGTTATGCCAGCGTTGCCTGGACCTCTGCACCCACCTGCTTTTACAAGGCCCTCCAAATCCTCGAACGCCATGCGCTTTGCCTTGCTTCTATATCTGCCTTCCTTCCCCCACACGGCTCCTGTATGAACTCATCCCCTTCCCCCACCTCCTCCTTTTCCTCCAACATCTCTGCATCCTTTACATTGTCCGCAGACTTGATCCCCCCCCACCCTCTGATTTCCTCCTTCCTCTCTACCCCCCGCACTTGCCGCGCCTCTATTGCTGTATCCCTACTTCTCTCCATCTCCACACCCTCTATCTCCTTCATCAGGGCAATTTCCAGTGCCTCCCCCTCCCAGATGATGGACTTCACTGGAACATCCAGGGCCCCCTTTTTCCTCTCCCCTCCTTTTCCCAGAGCGGATTTTCCTCCTTCCCCTCCCCCCCTGAGACCCCATCCTTGCCTCTTTCCTTCCCACATCCGTCCCTACCTGGCCCTGTTCAGCGCGCCCCCCGCCCATCTACCCCCTCTCTTCCTCTCCCTCCCTCCCTTCTTCCGATCTCCCTCATCTCCTTGCGCCTGGCTGATCCTCCGTTTTCATCATCATCAGTGTGCCACGTCAGTGTTGTGTTTAGTGCTGTTTCTCCCGTGCGTCAAGAGGTGTGATTTTAATTGTGTGCTGGCCTTGTACTTAGTGTCACTGTCAGTGTTTGTTATGTGCTACGCCATCCATCAATGCTTTTATGCTCCGGTCATACTGTGCCTTGTGTTCTTTTAATTGTCCCAGTGTGTGTTTTTTTGTGTGCACTACATTTTTACGGTTTTTATCTCCATTTTACAGTCGCCACTTTTTTTGTCTATTGCCTTCCATGATGTTCCCCCTTTTTTATATCTATGTTCACCATGTTTTCTCCTTTGTATATTTTTAAATGTCTTCTATTGTTTGTTCTATGTCTTTTGGCTGAAGAGCAGCGCATATGCTGCTGCCAGCCCGCCCCGATGGGGAATTGAAATACAATAAAGGAAAAAAAATGACGTTCGTCAGAAGCAACGTGCTGTCATAGAATACCTGTGTAGTGAAAACGAGACAGTGGGAAACATCCACAAGAGGTTGAAAAAGGTGCATGGAGATACTGCTGTCGATCGCAGTACAGTTAGTCGATGGGCAAGCAGGTTTGGTGATGAAAGTGGGCATGGCAATACTGAGGATTGTCCTCGCAGTGCAGGCCTCGTACTGCACACACTCCAGACAATGTGCAGAGAGTTAACGAATTGGTGACTGCTGACAGACACATCACAGTGAACGAATTGTCATGCTACGTTGGGATAGGGGAAGGAAGTGTTTGCAAAATACTGAAAGTGTTGGCATTAAAAAAGGTTTGTGCCAGGTGGGTTCCCAGTATGTTGACAGTGGCTCACAAAGAAACAAGAAAAACGGTATGCAGTGAACTTTTGGAACAGTACGAGAATGGTGGAGATGAATTTCTTGGAACAATTGTGACAGGTGATGAAACATGGCTATCATTTTTCACCAGAGACGAAGAGCCAATCAATGGAGTGGCATCTTGCAAATACACCCAAGAAAAAAAAAATTCAAAATCACACCTTCTGCTGGAAAAATTATGGCTATGGTGTTTATGGATTCCGAAGGACACTTGCTTGTGAACATCATGACAAGTGGAACCACCATAAATTCTAATGCCTATGTGATGACACTGCAAACGGCAAAAGAAGGATGTTTTGCTATTGCACTACAATGCACAGCCACATGTCAGTAAAAAAACCATGCAAGCGATCACAAAACTCGAATGCACAACACTGAAACACCCGCCTTACAGTCCTGACCTGGCTCCATGTGACTATCATCTCTTTGGGAAACTGAAAGACTCTCTTCGTGGAACAAGGTTTGAAGACGACGACTCTCTTGTACACGCTGCCGAACAGTGGCTCCAACAGGTTGGTCCAGAATTTTACCGTGCGGGTATACAGGCGCTGGTTCCAAGACGGCGTAAGGCAGTGGAGAGGGATGGAAATTATGTGGAGAAATGAAAATATTGTTCCTAAAGGATGTATCTACACACTGTAAAACTTTCAACATGTAGAATAAAAGATGGATTTTAAAAAAATAGTGTGCATTTTTTTGGAGTGACCCTCGTACAAGGGAAAAGTGGCTACTCACAAGTCCCTGTGTGGGCTGTAATTATCTTGCGGCAGCACAGTTTGGTAGATATTCTGAAGCGTTAATGCGGAACCGACGTACATTTGAAAAAGAATTAGTTCCAAAGGTGGCCACCAGGTGTATATCGGCGCTGTGAATGCAAGAAAGCCGTATTGAAATGTTTCCACATGTAAAGGATTAGGTACAGGACACCAGCAGAAAGGGTCAAACAAGTGAGAATGACATAATGTTGATTCTATTATTAACCACCTGTCACACAATTTGTTCAACGAGAACACCGGTGACGTCGACGAGTTGCTGCATCCGCAAAACGACGTGATCAACAGCTGCTCGCAACACTATGGGTGGAACGTAAGTAACGTTCTTTTCGGTATCCCCAGAGCCAAAGATCAGATACATTCATATCAGAATTCCTTGGAGGCTATGCATCTGTTAAACCTCTGGAGATAACACGTTGCATTAAGCAGACTTTGCTCTGGGCGAACAACATGAGGTTTTGCCCCATCTTGCATGAAAACAGAGATTTCCACACAGCTACGCTCTTCCAAACCACGAATCACATTATGTTCAAAAGGAGGTCTCGATAACTGGCAAGCATCACGATACACATGGCATATACTATGGGTGTATTCTCTACAAAGAAGAACAGACAGAGAATAAAGACGATCGTGAATACACAGCACAAAACCACATGTGGCTAGTGCAGTCCCCTCGTTGACAAATTTTTGACCCCCCCCCCAGTGGAGGGTTAGGTAAGAGATCCATGACTAAGGAATTTGTTGCTAGTGCACTCCAGCAAATGTAATTTCGATGGATTGCTCATGCACTGCCTGCGATATGTATGTTATAAGAGAATCGCAGACCAGAGAGCAGTGTTGCCTGCAGTTGTAAGTAGGCTGTTTAGATTTTTATATTGGTAATGCCACGTAGCGCTCTGTATGAAAATCACTGGCTGTGCTGTGTGCAGTCTGTGGCTAGTTTGCATTGTTGTCTGCCATTGTAGTGTTGGGCAGCGGCAGTTGCATGTGAACAGCGCGTAGCGTTGCGCAGTTGGAGGTGAGCCGCCAGCAGTGGTGGATGTGGGGACAGAGATGGCGGAGTTTTGTAATTTGTCATGAACTGCTATATATATTATGACTATTAAGGTAAATACATTGTTTGTTCTCTATTAATATCTTTCATTTGCTAACTATCCCTATCAGTAGTTAGTGCCTTCCGTAGTTTGAATCTTTTATTTAGCTGGCAGTTGTGGCGCTCGCTGTATTGCAGTAGTTCCAGTAACGAAGATTTTTGTGAGCTAAGTAATTTGTGAAAGGTATAGGTTAATGTTAGTCAGGGCCATTCTTTTGTAGGGATTTTTGAAAGTCAGATTGCATTGCGCTAAATAATATTGTGTGTCAGGTTAAGCACAGTCGTGTATAAATTGTTCTAAGGGGACGTTTCACAGTAAGAACTGTGTGGCGGTAGGAGTAAGTAGTAGCGAGCGGTCTGGTGTATGGAGTTGGCGGGACCGGTCGTGGGGAGCGATCGCGGTGCCTGAGCGATGCAGTATAACGTAAAAGCAGCCGCGCGCATATGTAGTTTGTTACAAAAAAATTTGTACTATTGTTATATCAAGTCCCATGTAAATGTTTAAAAAAGCCTTTTAATAATAATCTTTTTTATAAAATTAACTCTTGGACAATCATTCGTCTGAATTTACTAATTTCTACAATCCATGGTCATCCCGATTAACGTAAAGAAAAATCAGCTGTTTCTTTTTATACATGACAAATCTAGCGGCCAGCATTGCACTGGGCTGTGCCAGAAAAATTTATTATAGGAGCAGATATATACGCGTTATCCGGTGACTTCATTGAGGTAAGAAGTTTCAATCTATTCAGAATGATCTTTCAGGGCCATGACGCAGCACTGCTGACGTCCAAATTTACCAGTTTAGATTCACACTCAGTTAAATATTGAAAGGTTATATGTGAGGCACAATTTTATTGAGAGATTAGTCACGTTATTATTGCTTGGTTACGGAGTAATAAACTATTGCGAGGTTAAGGAATATTATACATATTTTTTCTGTTGGGAGGTTACACTGAATGTCAATGATATACTTATTTTATCTGTTGGGAGGTTACACGCTGTTTAACATTATCCCAAATCCGGCACTTTTGCACGCTACAGTGTAAAATGTGTCTCGTCACTTTATAGAATTTTGCCCCGCCACATGTCATCGACTTCGATCTGGTGCCAGAAACAGAAGAGCAAATTTAGAACGTTGCTGCAAATCATGATGTTTCAGCTGGACCTTATAGCCCTGCAAACTTTCGGACTGTTGACCAGGAGATAGGCAGTTATCGTCAGACAGCCTAAGCACAAGCATTACCCGGGCACATGCTGCATGGTCGGTTACAGCATCCACCAGATTAGGACGCCTTCCTCTTCCAGTTGCCACAACAAGTTCACTGTGTTTTCGCATTTGTTTATCACCTTCTTTAATCTATTTAATGTCATGGGACCCTTCGTCAGGCCTTTCAGTCGGCGGTATTCTCTCAATGCAGCACTGTAATTGCTGGTGTTCACATAACGCAGTTTCACTAACAGCGCACCGCCTCTCTTCTCGATAGCCATACTGTTCACGCACGTTTGGTTCGTCAAATGATACTGTGGACGTTATATTGTCGTATAAACAGAGTACAGCGCCAGATTTGCACCTGAAGGCCACGATGGAACTAATTTGTTTTCCAGCGTCAATCGGTTGCGCATTAACGCATTACAATATTTACCAAATTTCGCTGCCATGCGATGTTTGTAGCACACACTGGATCTCCATGAGGCAGCTGCACTTTGGTTATAACCACCTCGCACGCTGGAGCTCATCACAAAATCAAAGAAAAATTACATAGTTGTGCATTTGATACAGATGAAAGAGCATCATGCATTTTCCGTAGCGAAATAGTCGACCTTCTAGCTAAAAAAAAGTGTTTTAGAAGGACACGTCCCTCCAACATCAGTACCTCATACTGATTACAAACCTATGACAAGAAAGCTGGATACTGCAACTGGATCCGTGAATGGCGTGTACCTCAGCAACATAAGGGCATACACCTAGTGGCCATATAGCCGAAAATTTCTCGTCGATTATAGATCGATTGTCAAGCTAAGGAAACCTCATGTGACGTCCATATTTCGTAGGCGGCTGGTACAGGGATGTTACTCTACACATTCTCGTCTACTAAAAAACCCGCTTCCTGGAAGTTATGAAAAGCATCAAACGAGACCGATCTGAATCATATGATATAGGTATGACCCAAGTACAAGGAAGCACAAGTGGTCTATAGGAAACTGTTCGCAATGAGTTCTCCTCTGCATGCAAGTGCTACATCCTTGCTCTACAGACTCTTAGCTACATCATACATTCTCACTGAAGGAGAGAGTGATCAAATATAGAGATATTAATATTAAAAAAGACATTCCAAAAAAATTTCAGTTGTCCAGACCGTGTACATTATAAAACAAAAAAAAATGTGATAACTAATTTCAGCTGACTAAGCGACCATCTCCAGAACATTCATGGTACAATAAATGTCAGCATACAGCGTACTGACATACCCTGCATCGTCTATGTAGCTTGGGGCTTCTCCTGATGCATGAAACTTGCAAGACATGGAATCTGTGGCAAAGGGTACATCGTCTTCTTTTTTTCCTGCCTTGCTCTCATCAGCGCAGTCTCGGAATGAAGGTGGCAGGGGTAAAATACATGGAGCCAATGGCTATTTACAATTTGTACAGAAAACAGATGGCAGTTATAAGAGTCGAGGGGCATGAAAGGGAAGCAGTGGTGAGGAAGGGAGTGAGACAAGATTGCAGCCTATCCCCGTTGTTATTCAATCTGTATATTGAACAAGCAGGAAAGGAAACAAAAGAAAAATTCAGAGTAGGAATTAAAATCCATGGAGAAGAAATAAAAACTTTGAGGTTCGCCTATGGCATTGTAATTCTGTCAGAGACAGCGAAGGCCCTGGAAGAGCAGTTGAACGGAATGGACAGTGTCTTGAAGGGAGGATATAAGATGAACATCAACAAAAGCAAAACGAGGATAATGGAATGTTGTCGAATTAAACTGGGTGATGCTGAGGGAATTTGATTAGGAAATGAGACACTTAAAGTAGTAAAGGAGTTTTGCTATTGGGGGAGCAAAATAACTGATGATGGTCGAAATAGAGAGGATGTAAAATGTAGACTGGCAATGGCAAGGAAAGCTTTTCTGAAGAAGAGAAATCTGTTAACATCGAGTATAGATTTAAGTGTCAGGAAGTCGTTTCTGAAAGTATTTGTATGGAGCGTAGCCATGTATGGAAGTGAAACATGGACGATAAATAGGTTGAACAAGAAAATAGAAGCTTTCAAAATGTGGTGCTACAGACGAAAGCTAAAAATTAGATAGGTAGGTCACATAGCTAATGAGGAGGTAGTGAACAGAATTGGGGAGAAGAGAAATTTGTGGCACAACTTGACTAAAAGAATGGATCGGTTGGTGGGACATGTTCTGGGGCATCGAGGATCACCAATTTAGTATTGGAGGGCAGCGTGCAAGGTAAAAATCGCAGAGGGAGACCACACTAAGCAGATTCAGAAGGATGTAGGTTGCAGTAGGTACTGGGAGATGAAGAAGCTTGCACAGGATAGAGTAGCGTGGAGAGCTGCCTCAAACCAGTCTCTGGACTGAAGACCACAACAACAACATGGCCCGATTAGTTTAAGAGGGGGCTGGATGCTCCCCCCCCCCCCCAATCCCCCCGGGACAAAATGTGTGTACCCCAACTGTCTGCGTGCATTGGTATTCAAACGAAAATGAGCGAAAGTTTCCCAAACGTTTGCGAATCGTGTAACTCTGAGGCAAGACGTGAGTACCAGCCCGATATTCACCGAGCAGGGTGAAAGCCAAATCCAGGCTGGCCGGCACACAGACCTCGTCGTCAATCCACCGGGCGGATTGGATCCCAGAAGTGGCGTTTCAACACGCACAGTACCTGGGCGGATGTCGCTGAGGGTAAGTCATTCCGAAATAATCGATTTTCTCTCCTATTTCAATCGTTTATTGAGCGAGGAATAAACGACTATCTATATGTCCCTGAATATCACTCTTCGCGCCAGTGCCCCGGATTAAATTCCAAGCCTCTCCGCTGTGTCTCATGAAGTGAGAGCATTTTAGACTGTTGATGGTGATCCATCTGTCGGATGTGGACGTTGCGCTATTCGAGGGGAGGTTTCATCTCTCACTTTCCTTCATCCATAAAAACACACACCCAACCAAATCCAAGCTGCACAAGCACTCAAGAAACTCATCTACATGGCACAGATGAACCCTTGACGCCTCACAGCAAGTCGGTGGAAGACAAAGGGAAACTACCTCCACTAGGACCTTGCCTATAATAGCAACGCTGTTCAAATGCCCAATGTGAGTGAATTTCTAAGGGTGCAAACTGCTGAGGTCATCGGTCCCTAGACTTACACACTACTTTAACTTATGCTAAGAACAACACACACACCCATGCCCCACGCCTCAAACTGCGCAGCCACTCCGCGCGGCAATAGCAACACTGGATTCCTACTCAGTCCCCGAGTATGGATTTACTTTGACTTGATATGCCTCTGCACGTGCCCTTGTCTTTCTTATCATTGTAGTCTCTAGACAAGATGTACGATGATACCAGGGTAATAGTCGCACTGTCATCGTCGAATACATGTTTTATAATTTACCCAACACGGTTTCGTGAGAACTACGCCAACTTTTTAGCAAGGATCCCCATTTCAGTTGTCGAGTATTTCTGTTACACTCTGGCATTGCCTTCACCGACCTGTTATGAGCCTGTGAATTTTTTCGGTGTGTGTTGGTATGCGTAGTTGGTAAGGACTCCAAACAGTGGAACAACACTCCAGAGCTGGCTGCACTAGCGTGGTGTATGCGTTGCAGTTTACCAGAACCCTTTGTTCCAGCTTTTCCAGCCAGTTCTTTCTAAACTTTTCCTAATTGCTGAAAGACGAGTGAAATAATTTTTTCCACTTTAAGGCGTATATCACTAGGTGCAATTTTGAAAGCGCCAAGTCTGTGACAGATCCCTTAACTTAGATTAATTAGGTTTAAGTAGTTCTAAGTTCTAGGGGACTGATGACCTCAGATGTTAAGTCACTTAGTGCTCAGAGCCATTTGAACCATTTGAACCTTAACTGATGAAAATACTGATTACGAGGGTTGTTCGGAAAGTAAGGAACGATCGGTCGCAAAATGGAAAATACAGTGAAAATCTGATGAAGCTTCGCTCAGATGTGTGAATCACTGTGTCTAGTACGCCCGTCGATCGCATCATGTCGCTCTTTTCAGTTCTGAGATCACAGTGAGAACGTAAAGATGGCTAGAAATTAGCGTCTCCCGCCAAGTATGAGGGCCTCGCGAAAGAAGTCGCCTGAAGCTATGCAATCCACGTAACATAACTGTCATGCGGTTCGTTCTAAACGGCAATTCTCGGCCGCATTCTGAAGGGGCAGTGAACGCAATGAAGATGCTCCTGCAGCGTTTTCGATGAGAAGTGTTTGATCACCCACAATACAGTCCGTAATTGGCTACCCTTGACGTTGATCTCTGCTCAAATGAACTGCTGGCTATGAAGACAATATTTTGACACAGGCAACGACCTGCAGTCCAGAGTAGAAAATTGTCGTAAAGCACTGGCGGCTGTCTTCTGTAACGAGGGATTCAAAAGTTGGTACAACGCTACGACAGATGTCTAAATCTTAGCGGCGTTTTGATTTTCACTTTGGTTTCCACTTCGCGACCTATCGTTCCTTACTTTCCGAATAGCCCTCGTACATTGAAGGGTCATACAAGATTGAGAAAGAAAAGAGTTTTATAAATTCATTCTTTCAGTTATGCTCTTGTCACGTTACTTACACATTTCACTGGGACAACTAATGTAGGACAGAACCATTTCTCGCACAGAAACGGGTATAAAATTTAAAAAAACTGGATTAAACACTCGACATTCCTATGTCCCTTTTTTTATGAGGATGTTGGATTGAATCTGTTAGAAAGGAAAGGGCACGTCCCGTCCTGAATAGAATTTTCCTGTCCTGCTCCCTGTTCTGCAGGGCACATAAAATTAGCATACTAACTTCGGCTTTCAGCCGAGCTTAGCGCCGAGCAGGGACACGTATTGGATTAAAAACACTGGCTCGTCTCTTTAGAAGCGCAGGTTGAGGCCCTCAGCTTAAGCGGTGTTATTAAAGAGAGAAATCACGTCGTAATGATAACAGACGTCATGGACTACAATTTAAATGGAAATTTTACGGAGCTGCACGTTTAGACAAAGCATTCCACGCTGGCGCAGATGGAGAACATGAGTAGCATAACATTCTTGTTATTTAGGGCCATGTTGTTTTAGTAAACTGAGTTTGGAAGCAGGAAGAAGGAACCTAGCTGAAAGAAAATACAAGAGTAGTTTGATAAGTCTGGTAAAAAAGCAGGAAAAATGTTTGTTTTGCAAACAACTCAGTTTAGTTCTCGAAATAGTCTCCTTTGAGGGATATACACTTGGTCCATTCTGTTTTCATTTGCGCGGTGGCCCAAATCTTCGTATGAAAATGTTTAATAAAGCACGAAACTCGGTTTCCTCCATTTTCAATCGCAGTCGACCTACTGACTAATTTAGAAAGCTGTCAGAAGTGAACTATAGGATGTACATTGTTGAAACTCTTTATACGATCCTTGGAATAAACAGGCTTACCTACCAAGGAGGCACAACAAAAATGTTTCGTCCTTTCATAGAAATCTACCTGACTATGAAACCACCCTGTGGTATATGCATCCATCGGAGAGTGGAACAACTTTTGTGTACGTCCAATAATTCGAGCTGGGCACTGGAAGGCATTCTTCCGTATGTTTCGCATTATCGCGGGACCTCGATCAGGACGCACATATTACATTTCTATAGCGTATTCAGCAGCTGAATTTCTTATATTGGATTGGCGTAAGTATCGTGACCAGTCTGATGCGGATAATGAATTGCACAAATATTAATATAAGCAAAGGATTTTCTGGTAGCATGGGTATTAATATAGGAGAAACATACTTTTTCCGGTTTCCCTATGGGGTCGGCATTGTTTTCTGTGTTGACGCAGTGTTAGTGGTATTTGGTTGTCTGTCTTGAAAAGATATTCAAATCCTATCACGGTTTGCCTGCATATTTATGCAGCTTTATTCAGATAGTATTTATTATTGATATGTGACATTCCGTACTCGAATGTTGTGAGTCATGGTGAATGTGATAACAAAATATGAAGAATGCCTGGTCACGTGTAAGAGAGAGCCGCGAAGTCCAACGATTAACATGACGCTGCTGTGTGACTAAGATTCTGGATTCGCTTTCGAGAGGACGGCAGTTGAAATCCGCGTCTGGTGATCACATTTTAATCTATCGTGGCTTCCTTAAAGCACTTGAGACGCATATCGGAACGTTTCCTTTTTTAAAAAAAGTGACATGGCCGGATTCTTCAATATCTTTCCCATTTTTCCCATTTAAAACTACAAACAGCAACAATTAAGGTTTAAAATGTTTGTTTTAAACAAACCATTACCGATTTCTGATTTATTACAAATCCGTCTTCTGATGGCTGTTACAGGTTTCCTTTTGTAGTCATTATTTTTGTACTCGGAGATAAACAAAAGTTTTTTACGTACAAAATTCGATAAATTTCCGAGAAGTCTTTTGTTTCTTGTCGACCTTGATAGAACCATGCATGGAATGATTAAAAAGTTATAAAAACTTGAAATGTGGGAGAAACTTATATTTCTCCTTTTTCTGAACGATGAATGCGTCGCGTATTTATGTTATACTCTAAATTTAACACATTTTGGCAGATGTAGTATGGGACTGCTGTCAAATTCTCTGGAAACTGCTTAAATACACACCATTGTATGTTTTATGGTAGCACACACGCTAAACAGTTTCAAAGCATTGCCCGGCTTTACATAAGCAAAAAAAAAAAAAAAAAAAAAAAATTTAAAAGATGTTAGAATAGTAGAGATGTTAAGCTACAACCGCTACATAGAGAATATGGGCACAGTAAAATATATCTTTGCTCGAAGGATGAAATTAATTTATAGGTCGAAACGAAAATTAAGTAGAATAAATTGAAATACGACACAAACAAATATTATATACAAACAGTGGAAGGTTTCCAGAAGTGAACTATCTAATCATATCCTATGATCAGTTAAAGTATTTGTTCATTGAACAGAAGCAGTATTTAACAGTGTTAGTCATGTAATGTGGATGTTCAGTGCTGATTCGCTCAACCTGTGAGGTCACCGGCAGTAGCACGGCTACGTAAGGACGGCAGCAACAACCACATGACAATCACCACTTGACAATAGCTCGTGAATTTTAAACCACTAGACGCGACTGGAAACCCGAGAGAATTTTATCGGTATACAGGGTGGTTGCAAGCAGTCCGAAAAGCCTACAAAGTTGCCGCAGGGTAGCTTGCGCTGAGCAATAATTGTTAAGAAAATAAGTCGATACGTTGCGCCGTTTCCGAGGGAATTAACATTGAAGTTGGGCAGTCAAGTCGTTGTGCACGCAAATTCAAGTGGCCCGCCATATACGGTTACTGTCAGTTGTTCCCACAGCGTAGATAATAGCGCACCAGATTGCTCAGCCTTTGACTCTGGCTTGACCCTCACTACCGTCCCATGTCCTGTTTTTGTATTCTAGGAAATCAAACGAAGGACTCGTTTGTCGACACCGTCTCTGGCGGCCTTCTTGAATTTGCGTGCGTAACGACCTGATTGGCTAGCTTCAGCGCTAATTAACTCTGAAAAGACGGCGACGCTGTTTAACGCCACGAAACCATGCATATAAAAATCGATTGATTTCAGGCGTTTGTTCATCCTGATGTTTTTTGGTATGTGTGTGTGTGTGTGTGTGTGTGTGTGTGTGTGTGTGTGTCTGTGTGTAGGGAATCTGTCTCCGAAGAGTGTGTAAATCTCTGTAAACTGAGAGGCCAAAAGTCATGGTAAGCGTTGTACCATTTTAAGATGTACCATATACGACGACCTAATGTTGCGACTAGATGCAGTGTATGGCGCGAGTCAAGACAAGACATATGAGCAGCCTGTTACAGACACGCGAGCAGCGATCATGAAAGTACGAGACTTAACCGACTTTGAACATGAGATGGCAATCGGTGAAAGACGGATAGGTCCTGTCTGCGATCAACGGTGTCTGGGGTGGATATTCCGTATCGCAGCGACGACGTTCCCGCACGCTTGAACTGTCGCACAGGACGACCACGATTGTCTGATGCACGGACGTCACGGAGAGCCATGCGAGGCGATTGAGGTTCTGCCGAGAGTCAGGTCGCCGCCAATTTGAATGTACGCGTCAGGAACACATTTGCACCACGACTGTACGGAGTCTGTGACGCGTAGTCTTCCCGCCAACTTCTGTTTCAATGCCTTCCCGTGACTTCTAGCCACTCAGTGAAAGCTTTCCTTTATGTGAGCAAGCCTAACTGATAATGGAACTATTATTAATAACCGTGACGTAATACGGGTTATGTTGAGCATGAGCTAAATTTACCCACAGTAATTATACATTTAAAATTACCTCGGAAGATAAAAATAGTTTAGACTAGTAATCATTAGATACTTACCGCTAAAAGTGAAGATCGAGGGTTCAGTTGGGAAATACACTACTGGCCATTAAAATTGCTACACCAAGAAGAATGCAGATGATAAACGGGTATTCATTGGGCAAATATATTATACTAGAACTGACACGTAATTACATTTTCACGCAATTTGAGTGCATAGATCCTGGGTCAGTACCCAGAACAACCACCTCTGGCCGTAATAACGGCCGTGATACGCCAGGGCATTGAGTCAAACAGAACTTGGATGGCGTGTACAGGTACAGCTGCCCATGCAGCTTCAACAAGATACCACAGTTCATCAAGAATAGTGACTAGCGTATTGTGGCGAGCCAGTTGCTCGGCCACCATTGACCAGACGTTTTCAGTTGGTGAGAGATCTGGAGAATGTGCTGGCCACGGCAACAGTTGAACATTTTCTGTATCCAGAAAGGCCCGTACAAGACCTGCAACATGCGGTCGTGCATTATCATGCTGAAATGTAGGGTTTCGCAGGGATCGAATGAAGGGTAGAGTCACGGGTCATAACACATCTGAAATGTAACGTCCACTGTTCAAAGCGCCGTCAATGCCAACAAGAGGTAACCGAGACATGTAACCAATGGCACCCAGTACCATGACGCGGGGTGATACGCCAGTATGGCGATGACGAATGCACGCTTCCAATGTGCGTTCACCACGATGTCGACAAACACGGATGCGACCATCATGATGCTGTAAACGGAACCTGGATTCATCCCAAAAAATGACGTTTTGCCATTCGTGCACCCACGTTCGTCGTTGAGTACACCATCACAGGCGCTGCTGTCTGTGATGCAGCGTCAAGCGTAACCGCAGCCACGGTCTCCGAGCTGATAGTCCATGCTGCTGCAAAAGTCGTCGAACTGCTCGTGCAGATGGTTGTTGTCTTGCAAACGTCCCCATCTGTTGACTCAGGGATCGAGACGTGGCTGCACGATCCGTTACAGCCTTGCGGATAAGTTGCCTGTCATCTCGACTGCTAGTGATACGACGCTGTTGGGATCGAGCAAGGCGTTCTGTATTACCCTCCTGAACCCACCGATTCCATATTCTGCTAACAGTCGTTGGATCTCGACCAATGCGAGCAGCAATGTCGCGATACGATAAACTGCAATCACGATAGGCTACAATCCGACCTTTATCAAAGACGGAAACGTGATGGTACGCATTTGTCCTCCTTACACGAGGCATCACAACAACGTTTCACCAGGCAACGCCGGTCAACAGCTGTTTGTGTATGAGAAATCAGTTGGAAACTTTCCTCAGGTCAGCAAGTTGTAGGTGTCGCCACCGGCGCCATCCTTGTGTGAATGCTCTGGAAATAAAATGAAAATGTCGTGTGGCTAGGGCCTCCCGTTGGGTAGACCGTTCGCCTGGTGCAGGTCTTTCGATTTGACGCCACTTTGGCGACCTGCGCGTCGATGTGAATGCTCTGAAAAGCTAATCATTTGCATATCACAGCATCTTCTTCCTGTCGGTTAAATTTCGCATCTATAGCTCGTCATCTTGGTGGTGTAGCAATTTTAATGGCCAGTAATGTACTTGGCTATGCGGCTTATTCCCCAGACTTGGTGACTCCATCCGATTATCGTCTATTTGCATCACTGGTGTAAGGTGTCAGGCAAATTCAACACCTTCCATGAAAACCCTGACATGATAAGCAAATCCAGCTGTATGTCATATAGCTCCAAATAAATCATGACATTAAATTAACCAAAGTAATACGAGTAACGAGTGAGCAAATGGAATACCACAGACTAACACAAGAATGCCTAAATGCATGTCATACCTTCCAGGGCCACACCAGCTGCAAGTTTTAACGTCACACTTTTTCGCGTCTCTTTTACGTTGCAAACTTTAAAAACATTGCCCCACCACGAAAAGTATAACGTTTCTCATTGGATAGACACAATTTTTGTAGGCAGAGCTTAAGGTTAACATTGAGACCCTGATTCGTCAGATGAAAACACAGCCAGATAGTTTTATTTAAACCATCTTCGGTAAATTGTAGTAAGGAGAAGTTAGGAGAGAGTTGCTTCCCAGACGGCGAGCTGTATGGAGCTGCGCCGGCCGCTGGCCCCTGACGAACACCGACAAGGTAATGAACACACGTGTTGCCGCATTTTTCAGTGCATAAGGCTTCACTCAGAACTGCAGAAGTCTCGTCTGTTACATCCCCTTTTTACGTAATACTAGTGTCGATCGTCAATTGAAGCTCATGGTATTCACATTTGCTACGTAAGTTAAAATCTGAAAGCCAATGATTTTTCTGTTATATAATTATTGAGAAGCCACATCAGCCACTGTAATTTATGACAAGTTAGAAAAGTAATTAAAGATAATTGAGGGTCACTGTAGACCATTTTGATAGTTTTCTCTTTTGTGAAACTTAATTTACACCTAGATTATAGATGTGATATGGCACAGGTCATCCTTCGATCCATTGTAGAACTTTCCCTTCTCTCGACGCTTCTGCCTTGTAGGAATTGTGTCTTGCTAATTACGTCCTTTTCTTTCTTGATACTTGTCGTGTTCCAACTTGTGGGTCGTTGCATCTGGTCTTTGCTGGAGTATTTACAATGGTTCTTACAAAAAGTTTTACTTATAATCATCTAACATATGTCTAGTACCTACATTGTTTTACGCCTTCTTAAAAAGATTTACATATTTTGGCGCCCTTTCCATGTCACAATTCTACGATATTGTGAGTCTTAACTTCCACAAGAATCCTCAAATTCGTTTTTTATTTTTGTGTAGTGTCGTGGTGTATAGCATTTTAGTATTTCATGCTGTTAGACTATCTACGCTTTATCCCTTCACCTTAACCTATGGTACTATTGGTGTTATTTTTGTTTTTGTTTTTATTGAAACTACTTTCTTTTTCCCACCTTCCTCTCTCTTCATTCTTCTTTCTCCTGACGATCTTATCTGCAACATAATCTTGAATTATTGTGCTGATTATTTACCAGCAATAAAATTAATCTTCAAACTATTTTATATGGCTCACATGGTGAAGTCCTAAGGTTTTGCCTGTTTTTGGGTTCATTAGTTCCACAGCATTATCATGAGCAATTCGGCTAATTATGACAGGTCCTTTGTATGCAGCGTAAAACTTATGCATTTTGTGTTTCTGTTTGCTGGAGAGATGGTGTGTTTTTACTTTCTGGCCTAGTGAGAATGTTCTTTTAATTGCTGTTCTATCTCCTCTTTCTTTTCTTTTAATGGCTGCCTTTCTGATGTTGCTGAGTGCTGTTGCTATGACTTGTTTGTGCTGTATACGTGGTACAATAGGAAATCTAACATTTTCTCTGGCTATGTTTGGGGGTTCAATATTTTTAAGTACAGTCACTGGAGGTAATAGTGTAGTGCTATGTGGCATTTCATTTATTACTTCTTGAAAATCTTTAAGGTATATATCCCAAGTGTTGTGTCTTTTGCCTGCATATAATCGGCATAAAGTGCTTATGTCCTTCATAGATCGTTCTGCTGGATTTACGCTAGGTTTGTACTTAGATATATAGATGGGTTTTATTTTGCGTTGTTTTAACGTGTTCTGCCATTGCACTGATCTGTATTGTGGGCCATTATCCGAAATTATTCGTTCCACTCGACCTACTTGTCTGAGAAAATCTTGTCTAAATGTTTTACTTATAGTAAGACCTGTTGCCTGTTTTAATGGTGTCAAGGTAACATATTTAGAAGTAAGTTCCTAAACGACCAATATGAAAATATATCCATTTTTTTGTGCGTGGGAGGGACCCCATCAAATCTATTGCAGCTATTTGTTTGAATTTTTTAGGGATTATTGGAAACATAGGTGGTTTGGTTTGGAAAGTGACGTGTTTAGCCCTCATACATTTTTTTGCATTTGACTAATACTGTTTTAATTTGTCTTTCCATATTAGGAAAATGGCTTGTTTGTTTTATTTTTAAAAAGCAGTTCTTTGGTCCAAAGTGGCCAGTACTTAAATGTGTATACCATATGTACTTATTAATTAGTTCATCTGGGATATAAATTAACCATTCATTCGTTGCAACATTTCGTCTAAAATATACAACATTGTTTTTTACGAGATAGTGCTGCCGAATGTCTGGAAAATCCTTACTTCTCCACTTGTGTTTGATTCCTAGTATTTCGGGATCCTTGTCCTGTTCTTTGCCTATGTTTTTCAATGCTGTCGTAATGTAGTTTTCGAAAGGTACTTGTTTCATGTACTACATTGTAAACTGGTCTTCTGCTGCTTCCAAACCTATGTTATTGGATGCACTCTGTGGATATCGTGATAAAGCATCAGTTAATACATTCGCTGGTCCTGGTATGTGTGTAATAGTGAAGTCAAATTCTTGTAGTATTAACATCCATCTGGCTAACCTCCCATGAGTTAGTTTGGCGGATAACAGAGATTCTAATGCTTTGTGGTCAGTGTATACTTTTGTTTTTCTTCCGAATAGGAAGTATCGAAAACGTTGGAAGCCCCATACAATGGCCAATGCTTCCAGCTCCGTGACTGAATAGTTTTTCTCGCTTTTTGTGTGTACCCGACTGGAAAATGCAATTGTTCTATATGATCTTAGCCCTGCCTGTTCGTATTCTTGGAGTAAAACAACTCCTAAACCTGTTTTCGCGCTATCAGTGGCCATACAAAAATTTTGTGTTAGATAAGGATGTGCTAAAATCGGTGCTGTTGTTAGTGCGTTTTTCACTTTTAAAAATTCTTCATTGGCTTGTTGATCCCATACCCATGACTTGTTTTTTCCAGTCAATGCACGTAGGCGTGGTGTTGCGAGAGAGTCGATCCAAATAAATTTTTTATAGATTCCGGTGAGACCTAGAAATCCTCTGAGAGTTTTCTTATTATATGGAGTACAGAATTCTTTGATTGCCGTTAGTTTTTCTGGGTCGGGCATTACACCTTTCTCTGAAATTATGTGTCCTAGAAATTTGACCTCTCGCCTTCCAAATTTGGATATTGTTATATTTACTGTGACCCCATGCTTTTTCATGATCTGTAAAAACTGATTTAATGTGTCGTTGTGATGTTCCCAAGAGGGTTCTGCTATAATCATATCATCAACATAACAAGTAATGTTTTGTAAAATTTCAGGAGTGAGTGTAGTATTAAATCCCCTACTAAACGCTGATGATGATATGTTTAAACCAAATGGCAATCGTTTAAACTGGCAACATCTACCGAATACGATAAATGCTGTAAATTTTCTACATTCTGGGGCCAATTCTATTTGCCAGAAACTACTCCGTAAATCAGTTGATGAAAATATCTTAGCACCGTGGAAGTTTTGTATCAATTCCTCTAATTTTTCTGGGCGATCTGTCTCAGTGATTAAGATTGTGTTGATCTGCCTGGAATCAAACACTAACCTGATGCTCCCATCTCGTTTTTGTACAATATGGAGCGGGCTGTTATATGTGGAGGTAGCTGGTTCAATAATATCGTCATCTAACATTTTAGATATCTCCTGGAATACTTTATTCCTGTAGCTTAATGGGATTGTATAGGCTGGCACTCTAAATGTTTTGTGCTATTTTACTTCAAAACTTGTACTGAAAGTGTTTAATACTGCCAGTCTTAGGTAAAAATACCTCTGCTTAATCTCGTAAAATACACTCTAATTCTATTTTACTGTGTTCCGAAATACCTTGAACTTCTTGCAATTTTTCGTCGATTTCTTTATGGACTTCTAACATGAATTGAGGTGATTCTCCCTTTTGTGCATACCATTCTAATTCTTCATCCTCTTTATCTCGCGTCATTCTTAATTGTTTGTTTATAACTGGTATTTCTTCTAATTTTAGCTTTTGCTCAAAGAGAAGTGTGACATTCCAGAATGTTACGCTACCTTTCCCAATATCTATTATCACTCGTCTCTCATTTAAAAAATCTGCACCTATAATCAAATCTACAGTTAGTTTAGGTATAATCACGAAGTTGGCTTTGGATCTTTTGACCTTGACACGAAAGAGTTAACCTTGTTTGTCTCGTAACTTCCGCAGCATTGTTTCTAATAGGACCTCTTACTTTAATCTTACGTGTTTTCAGAACTGGCAATTCCTCATTGGCATTACACTGCATGAATAAATTTTCTGAGATCGCAGTCAGTTCACTTCCGCTATCAATTACAATATTGACTGGGATATGCTTTACCATGGCCTTCACAATTGGTTGAATTTGAAAGGGTTGGTTCTGTTCTTCTTCTTCTTCTTGCATCAATGAATCCTCCACTGAATCATACATGAGTCTTTTCAGGAATTTCCCTTGTTGATTAGAACTTTCTGTAGGATAAGCTTCGACTGCTACTTCTCTCTCTTTTATTTCCTCTTCTCTATTTCTTACTTCATTTATGCTTTCTTCAACATCCTCGTCTATCTTCTCCTTCTTCGTCGCTACTTCCACATAATCGCATCTAAATGCTCTAATTATCGCTTCATAACTTCCTTCATTATATACGTTGGGTTGTGTACCCACTAGTAACTTATTTTCAACTTCTGTCGACTGCGCATTATCCTCATTGAATTCGCTTTCCCTGGTTTCCATCTCAAATAGCTCTGCAATACTGATTACTTCGTCCTTTCCTCCTACATTCGTTGTGCATGCCTCCTCGTCAGTATTCTCCCAATTAATTTCGTCCCAACATGATATTGTTATTTTCCTGTCTTCGTTTTCATCTGGTTCCTGCTGATTTGTTTCTTCCTTCTTCTCTTCTCGTGATAAGGTATTTACTTCTCTGTTCAAGGTGCTGCAATTGTCCTGGGTCGGTGCGTCACTCTCTTTGGCATGGGCGCTTAGTTGTCAATTCGAACGTTTATCGGGGTTTGGTGGTCTTACCTCCACCTCTTCTATCTGTATTCTCTTTTCTTGCTCCACTTGTTGATATTGGTTTCTTTGTTGATAATTTGTCGGTCTATTGGCGCTCCAATACCCGTTCCGGTTGTCGTTATTCATTCTGTAATAGTTGTTGCCGCTCCTGGGTGAATCATAGTTATTGCCATATTCTCTTCTAAATTCATAACCGGTTCTTTGTTGAAATCTATTGTCGTTTCTTGGTGCGAAGTTATCACGTGGTTCGTAATTACTGTTTCTTCGTACTGTGCCTTGTGGATTCCACTGCTTTTTGCTTTCGTTTTCACGTGCGCTTCAGCCGGCCGCGGTGGTCTAGCGGTTCTAGGCGCGCAGTCCGGAACCGCGCGACTGCTACGGTCGCAGGTTCGAATGCTGCCTCGGGCATGGATGTGTGTGATGTCCTTAGGTTATTTAGGTTTAAGTAGTTCTAAGTTCTAGGGGACTGATGACCTCAGATGTTAAGTCCCATAGTGCTCAGAGCCACTTGAACCACGTGCGCTTCGTCTTTTTCTTGCGTCATCTTCCGAAAATATGAACTCTAGTTCCCTTAGAATACCTTTAAATGCTTCGACGTCATTGCCTCCGCGACCTACTAATGATTGCTGGTATTTCAATGGTAACTTCATCACGCATAATTTAATCAACTCTCCGTCACTGTATGGTACATCTAAGCATTGATTTTTCTTTGCCATTAATTCGAAAAATTTCACGGGACTCTTCTCTCCTGAATTTTCAAAATATGGGTTCTGTAATAATTCGTACTTCACTCTGTTCTGTGCTTCGCTGGACCAATATCGTGATAGAAACTTCTCTCTGAAATCTTTGTACGATCGGCATGTCGCTGCAACATTTTGCATGGTTTCTGCGACTGTTCCTGAGATGTGTGCACATATAAAGTCTAATTTGTGTGCTAGTGTCCAGTGTCCTGGTAATCCTAATCGGAATTGTTCAATAAAAGTTCGTGGATGTAATGAGTTTCCTTCTAGAAAGTGTTGAAATTTTCTGACTGTGAGGAAATGATCGTTGTCGTACTTCGTCATAGTTCCATATGAAATTCGCGATTCGTCGCCACTTTTGTTTCTGATCATTTCTCCCGTCGTTCTTTCCGGTTGTGGTAGATCCATTGGATATTGTCCACTGTAACTTTCGCCTACCCTTGCGTAGTATCGTTGGAGTGGTACGCAATAATTTTCATCCATCGGTTGTGAACGTGTAGCTGAATGCATTGCACTGTACTCTTCGCGACCTGGCTTTCCATTGTCAGGTATTGGTTCGGTATCTTGTCTGGCTAACCTTGCCGCTTCATTGCACGATCAAAACTGTCTTGAAACATACATTTGTGGTTCTGCATGTGTTTGTGGTGCCGTTTGTTCATAAAGAATTTCGAAACGTGTTTGTTGCGGTGCAGGCTGTCTGATTTCACGTATGTTATTTTCCGCCTGTGATTGGAATCGAAAATGCATGATATCTTCGTTAATTGCTTGTGTTTCCGGTGCTGTTACAAATACGGATGTGGTTGCAGACTCAGTGCTTGTTAGATCCTGTTCACTACGCTCTTCAATGGTTTGCAACAACTCTGTTCGCAATTTCTGAAATTGTCGCTTCGTTTGCGCTTCTATTTTGACTATGCGGTTATCATATCTTTTTAGCGCTGCTTTTGTGATACGTTTGTGTAACACTCTGTTTTCAACAATTTCACGCGCTGTACCTGCTGCTTGTCTAGTAATTACGTTTATCTGTTTCTCTAGTTTCTTGACTTCTCCCTGGGTGTTGTTACGTAATGTTTTGATCTCGTCCTGTCATTACGCAATGTTTGTACGTCCGCTTGTACCTTGCCAATGTCTGTTCTCAATTGATTGTGACCTGTTACTAAGTTTCCTATCACTTCTTGAGATTCATTTGCCTCGTCTTCAATATGACTTAGGTGTAACTGAATTTTTTTGTTTTGTTCTTTAATCTCACGCCTTTGTCTCGTGGTTTCTGCAATTTGATTCGTCGTTTCTGCATTCTGAATTTTAATTTGGTTCGCAATTTCTTTATTTTGTCTTGTCATGGTTTCCGTCATTAATTTTAATAATTCTTCCAGATTGGTGGGTCCTATTGCGTTTTCTTCCGACGTCCTACGCTCTGTGTTTTCGCCCAAGTGTTAGTTTGCAACCGATTGCATTGAACTGTGCGGTGACACGTTTCTGCTCTAATTCCTTGTACTCTGTGGTGAGGGAGCTCTGATTACTTGTACTATGGGTTCTACGTATTCAAGACGCAAGTTAGAATCCTCATCGGCTGTCTCTCTACTTTCCTGCTCCTCTGTCGTATGCTGACCTAGGTTTCTGTGCCTTGGCGTACATTATCCTCGTTATGATGCGTTATCTGTCCTATTTCTCGCGACACTGCATCGTCTGTTGTACTGCCCTCTATTCTCTGTCCATCTTCATGTTGAGTCTCTACCTCAATTCGGTCAAGGTCTCGATCTGCCATTGCTAATCTCTCCGAATCCTTTATTTTCTGTTTTAAAAGCAATTCACGCGCCCTACTTCGCGTCAACATGCGCTCATACGATCTCACGCGTTTCATAAACTTTTTGCACACACGACTTGACAATCCATTCACTTACTTGTTGGGTCAGAACCAACTTGTCAACGATGTATCCGCCACCTGTGCGCTTACATTGGAGAGAAAACTTAATTCTAACAATATTAAAATTCATAACTTAATTATGCTATTGTCTCTGCTAGAATGTCTCACGTTCTATTGTATACTTTCTTACTATCTATCGCTGCAGCTACTGTTTTCGACTATTTATAACTTTAGGAAAAAAATTTTTACTACGAAAATTTTTCAACAAGATATTTTTCTGACCTAGTTAGGCATGTGATCACCCTTCAATCATGGTATTTTACCATCCTGGCAGGGTCGCCATTCTGTAACATTCTGCGTGGTGTCTGTTGTTCTATGTCGTGTCTCCCTACCACTTTCGCGCAACGACGCTCTGAGCGTGTTTTTTAGGGAATTGACTAGTTTGAACCTGGGACCTGTTGCTGGTAAGGAGACGCCAGACCACACATGACATGTAGAGTTCAGAAGAGTTCAGTGAGACTAGCGATGATATAACCAAATACTTAATGATTTCAGCGTCAGCTCCACTGCACTCCCTGTAAAAGAATCTTAATACTAACTAAATTTAGTGGAAGGGGTTCAAGGCTTTCCTATTTTTAGTTAGCTGGTAAAATAACGCCGAAAAAGCAGTTAAGTTTACCATTGGAAATTTTATTCTACTTACAAAACATTGTTTATAAATTACACTATTGATAAAAGGAAATGTTTTAATACAGGATGATAACAACCAACTGAGTTCAACAAAAATGTGAACGAATATTCTCTGAATGGGTTTCCAAGCTCTACAATGGATTGAAGGATGACCTGTGCCATATAGCACCTATAATCTAGGTTTAAATTAAGTTTCACAAAAGAGAAAACTATCAAAATGGTCTACAGTGACCCTCAATTATCTTTAATTACTTATCTAACTTGTCGTAAATTACAGTGGCTGATGTGGCTTCTCAATAATCATATAACATAAAAATCATCGCGTTTCAGATTTTAACTTACGTAGAAAATGTGAATACCATGAGCTTTAATTGACGATCGACACTAGTATTACGTAAAAAGGGGATGTAACAGATGAGACTTCTGCAGTTCTGAGTGAAGCCTTATGAGCTGAAAAATGCGGCATCGCGTACGTTCATTACCTTGTCGGTGTTCGTCAGGGGGCGGCGGCCGGCGCAGCTCCATACAGCTCGTCATCTCGGAAGCAACTCTCTCCTAACTTCTCCTTACTACAATTTACCGAAGTTGGTTTAAAAAAAACTATCTGGCTGTGTTTTCATCTGACGAATCAGGGATTCAATGTTAACCTTAAGCTCCGCCTACAAAAATTGTGTCTATCCAATGAGAAACGTTATACTTTTCGTGGTGGGGCAATGTTTTTAAAGTTTGCAACGTAACAGAGACGCGAAAAAGTGTCATGCTAAAACTTGCGGCTGGTGTGGGCCTTTTAGTGTTATCGTAAGATCTATACTGTTCTTCTGGTTCAAAATGGTTCAAATGGCTCTGAGCACTATGCGACTTAACTTCTGAGGTCATCAGTCGCCTAGAACTTAGAACTAATTAAACCTAACTAACCTAAGGACATCACACACATCCATGCCCGAGGCAGGATTCGAAACTGCAACCGTAGCGGTCGCTCGGCTCCAGACAGTAGCGCCCAGAACCGCACGGCCAGTTCTTCTGGAGGGCTCTAGCTTTTAACATGGGCTGGGGGTGGTCCTGGTGGTTAGTTGGCGACGTGGGTGTCCGTCCCTTTTCGTAGGGCCTTCTAGCTTAACACGGTTCTGCTCTCGGCTTCTGTTCTCGTTTCTCCCCTCGGAACTGCGTCTGTCTCATGAAGGGAAGGTATGACATCCATTTAGGCATTCTTGTGTTAGTTTGTGGTATTCCAATTGCTCACTCGTTACTCGTATTACTTTGGTTAATTTAATGTCACGATTTATTCGGAGCTATGTGACATACTACTGGATTTGCTTATCATGTCAGGGTTTTCATGGAACGTGTTGGATTTGCCTGACACCTTACACTGGGACATGCTCTCGCTGATAAACGCTTCAGTTCGTATGACAATGTACGAAACTGGCTCGCAGACTCCTTAGCTTCAAAAGAAGAACGTAGCCTGCCGGAGAGATGGAGAAATGTATAAATAGCAACGGAAATTATTTTGAATAAAATATTGTGCATCAGTTTCAAACAACAGACGTGTAATTATTACAACCAAATTCCGGTTTCATACTTTTACACCTGGTATTTGGTAGAAAAAGCAAGTACAACAGTGAAGTGAAGGAGGTAGGCTTGCCCATGTATTCCAATACGAAAAATCAGCTGTCCGAGCTCATCCATTTTCGCCGGAGACTTCCGCTGCTTTCCGAACCTGGGGCAGCCAGAGCCTGAAACGGCGAGTGCAGAGTCCGGTAGGGGCCGAGACTGGGCGACACGCCATTTGCAGGCGCCGTGAGAGCGTGTGCTCTAATCAGCGAGGCCGGGGTCGCCTTCAGATGCAAATGCCGTGGGCCCGCTTTTATGCGCCACCGGCGCTGCCTGCTGTAAAACTGGTCACGCCAATTCCCGTCCGAAACTGGGGACATTTGCTGTGCTTCGGAGACCTACTGCCGCACTAATAGTCGGATTTTTTAAAAACTTTAGCTTCTATGGACGAAGAAAGTCTTCGGTATTAGCATAATACCATGTTACTCCAAAAATTAGCGAGCCAATAAAACCGCACGGAAGACTACGATTTGACGTCCCACCGCCGACGAGATACTAGAGGCGGAGCACTGGCTCGGAGAAGAATATTTTCAGTATTCTTTTCAATGTAACCAGACCGCTATTAGTCTAGAGCGAATTAGGGAAACCACGAAAAATCTCTGTGGCCGAGTGGGAATTTGAACTGCCATCCTCGCGAATGCACACTACTATCCACACGTGATATTCAGAGACATTGTATTACAGTGCAGACGCAGTCTGAAGAATCTGGCTGTCACTTTAGATACGTCACTTATTTACCGAACCCATCTTCTGAAAGCAGCTGCGAAAGTGCCGCCAAAGCCAACTGGAACTTGCTGGGGAGAAGACGCAAACACTCTGAGAAGAAAAATACTGGCTGCCTTTTATTTATCAACTGCACTCGTTCAACAGTTTTGTTGGTCGAGATCCAATGAATGTTAGCAGAATATGGAATCGGTGGGTTCAGGAGGGTAATACGGAACGCCGTGCTAGACCCCAACGGCCTCGTATCACTAGCAGTCGAGATGGCAGGCATCTTATCCGCATGGCTGTAACGGATCGTGCAGCCACGTCTCGATCCCTGAGTCATCAGATGGGGACGTTTGCAAGACAACAACCATCTGCACGAACAATTCGATGACGTTTGCAGCAGCATGGACTATCAGCTAGGACACCATGGCTGCGGTTACCCTTGACGCTGCATCACAGACAGGAGCGCCTGCGATGGTGTACTCAACGACGAACCTGGAAGCTCGAAAGGCAAAACGTCATTTTTTGGGATGAATCCAGGTTCTGTTTACAGCATCATGATGGTCGCATCCGTATTTGGCGACATCGCGGTGGACGGACATTGGAAGCGTGTATTCGTCATCGCCATACTGGCCTATCACCCGGCGTGATGGCTTGGGGTGCCATTGGTTACACGTCTCGGTTACCTCTTGTTCGCATTGACAGCACTTAGAACAGTGGACGTTACATTTCAGATGTGTTACGACCCGTGGCTCTACCCCTCATTCGATTCCTGCGAAACCCTATATTTCAGCAGGATAATACACGACCGCATGTTGCAGGTCCTGTACGGGCCTTTTTGGATACAGAAAACGTTCGACTGCTGCACTGGCCAGCACATTCTCCAGATTTCTCACCAACTGAAAACGTCTGGTCAATGGTGGCCGAGCAACTGGCTCGTTACAATACGCCAGTCACTACTCTTGATGAACTGTGGTATTGTGTTGAAGCTGCATGGGCAGCTGTTACTGTACACGCCATGCAAGCACTGTTTGACTCAATGCCCAGGCGTATCAAGGCCGTTATTACGGCCAGAGGTGGTTGTTCTGGGTACTGATTTATCAGGATCTATGCACTCAAATTGCGTGAAAATGTAATCACATGTCAGTTCTAGTATAATATATTTGTCCAATGAATACCTGTTTATCATCTGCATTTCTTCTTTGTGTAACAATTTTAAGGCCAGTAGTGTATATACTCGTAAAATGATGAACTAAGTGTCACCTCAGATGTCAATAAAATGGCATTGTCCTTTATTTCGGCATTGCATTTAGATTGACATGTGGACGCAGACTGTGAAAGCTTCTGAGTAACGTCCTTATGACTGAATATTATGTAGTTTGGTGTTTCCTGCAGGATACGAAGCAGTCGTCGTTACCTGACCACAATCTGGCCGGCTCGCTGTACGAAAAGCTGTCAAATGTACTTTGAGAGCACGGCTTTGAGCTACTGTGCGTCATGTGATCAGGCAGCCTTAGCCCCGAGATAAGCGGCGGCGTCGACACGCGACCTCTGTCCGCCAAATCGCCGGATCCTGCGATAGCGGCAACCCCGTAAAGCGCAAAGTGCCGGAAAACGAGTGCGGTTGGCCGCTCGTGAGCGCACACAACCTGCGTGAAATCGTGTGCTACTTAAAGGTCAACACCTGCATGAATATACATGCGTTCATGACGAGATGGCCATATTGATCACACTTCTCTTCCTTTTCCATTTTTTTAATGGTCGCTTCATGAATCATTTGTCACTCGGCTCTACCTCTTGCTATCGTATATCAATCTTTTTTATTTCTGTAGAAGCAAAATGTTCGTTAATTCTGATAAACTGTATTGTTTTGTTGAAAATCTTGCAACTGAATGCTACTGTTAATTCGACAGAAAAGGGTTTTAATGCCATAAGTCTTTAAAGGTGGCCGACTGCACGCTGTAACCATTAACTTAAACACTTGCTTGACAGGGCCGCGATAGAGCACGAATGTGGCGACAAAATAAGAACTAATCAATAACTTTTATCAAGAGTGTGGTACAAACTGATGCATTACTTTGGTACAGTTTACTGTGTGGCGCATAATGTCCAAAACATAATACAATGAAATCCAAATAACTTTTATTGTATGTATATGGTGTCTGTTCTTTCGGACATGTCCGACGGGCGTTGACATATATCAACAGGGACAGGTGTGCCCCGACCGGGGCTCGGAACCGGGATCTCCTGCTTACATGGCAGACGCTCTATCCATCTTTTTTTTTTTTTTATTGTCCGTTGCGTTTGGTCGTAGCGGATGTCACATGACATCCATTGAAGTTCGTTGTTGATCCCTTCGCTCAGTTTTTTTTATTACAGAGACCAACCTGCTCTCTGACGTAACACGCTGAGCTACCGTGCCGGCTATGAGCTACAGAGGACACAGAGGATAGTGCTACTGCAGAGACAATCACATTTGAAAATGTGTTCTTTAGTCTTATTCTGGCACTTGGCATGCGATGGTATATTTTGTAGAGTGTTTTTAGTAAATACAGGGTATCATATAAATTCGTGTTCAGGGTATTAATACGATGATTGTATGATCTGTTCCCCGTACATCCACTAACAGAATGCGCTGTGTTGTTTATCAGCTAATTAGGGGGCCCAAATTACCCACAGAGGCCCACGATACCACCCTTACCTCTTATATATTCGAACATCATAAGATTGTTTCTTCTGCTCATCTGCAGTCACTTTCATTTTTACATATTTAGAGCATGCTGCCATTCATCGCACCAAATGAAAATACGAAATTAGAATTATATTAATACCGTCAGCTGATCACGTGCGTTGTTATATATCATCGGGGACAGGTGAAAATGTGTACCCCGACCGGGACTCGAACCTGGGATCTCCTACTTACATGGCAAACGCTCTATCCATCTGAGCCACCGAGGGCACAGAGGATAACGCGACTGCAGGGACTATTTCGCTCACGCCTCCCGCGAGACTCACATTCTCACCTTGTATGTCCACACATTACATTCGTAATGTTCCTACCCAACACACTGATTACTCGTGGAAGACATTCTTACCAAGTCCCGTCAGAGTTCGCGTAATATGTGTGCATCCGCACAAAAGAGGATGGACATGGCCGGTATTGCCAGAACTATATACTTATATGGATATGGTGTCTGTTCATTCGGACATGTACTTGGCGTAAAAGAACTGCGACTCTTTAGTGGGCTAGATCTCAAAACCTCTTACTATGCTTCATGTAGCAGAGAATGAATACTGCAAAACAAAGAGCTCAGTACCCGTACAACAAAAGTTACAGTGGAAGTTTTATATCGACCAGTACAGCTTTACACCTGTATGCAGCAAGGTGACCGGACCTTGCTCTCGTCTTCTGCGTTTAGCGATCAGATTGACCAAAAAGCCGCTACTCACGTTGTGGTAAATACGGTTCATCCATTTCGGACGTGCTGAAATACAGCGCAGTATCGAAGGTTTTTGCCGAAACGTCACCCAAGCTACGTCCAAGTGACTCGTTGCTTGTACCACAGACGTTACAGACATGGTACGAACAATATACAGTACAGACATAAAACAAACTAAAAGCTCTCTTAAGTTTGGTACAGTTAATTCCCTTTCAACATAACATATATCACAAGTCTAGCCCCAGGACGGCACCGACATCTCGCAATTTAGCACGCAAAAAACTACAGCGATGCACTCATCACGTATCCTTACAAAATCCAAGAACAGAGAGCCGGCTCCCCAATTGCGGAACATTTAACCTCGCGCAGCGTGCGGGTTTGCGGGATGCTGATCTCGCCGTTAACCTCAACAGCAGTTCAAATACTAGTCAGCCTACAATCTTGAACCACCATACACATTCCTTCAGTTACTGCATAGAATGCCAATGTGATCGGCAAACAGACCAGCATATGATAAAAGCTTAAGCAATTTCCTTACTAGACAACCCTTATGAATAGTAGCCGTAATTTTTTTTTAAACGTGAGCACACCCACAATCAAAAGACAAGCAACGCCAATCATAAGGACAGTAGCACATAAGCAAGTAGCAATGGTATCTTCTGCTTAGATTGGCTACAAATCAGCGCGTGATTTAACACACCAGAGAACAGTCTTCACAATATAACCATCAGTACAATAGCAAATTACTCACATGTGTACTCCCCAACGAATTCGATTCGCAACGCCATAGACAAAAAGTGGAGAACGTATCACTTAGACCAACATAATGGTGCTCCCTCAGTTACCCCAAATAACTGACTCCCTTAGTTGCACAGCAAAGAACCAGGCCTAATGAAACCACCATAATTTTCGCCTCTAAATTGTCACAGTACAAGTCAGACTCAATCACAAATGTAATTTTACATCACCAGTTCCCGTATAGTCAATACAAGCGCCTGATTTTCACCCGTTTATAACGGCAGGCAGCAAAATCGTACGGAAAACAGCGTAGACACAAGCTCATACCAATTCTCTTCTCCGAAAGCTGCAACCGCAACTCTCGGGAACCACTGGGACATCCAATGCTAAAATCGTTACTCCTTCACACAAATTACAGGACGCCCGCTTCCCGCTGTTTGCTACGGCGCCTTCTGTTCCAAGCCAACTTGTATATCTCCATGCGATAGGTCCGGTCCCACACTCACTGCGCCAACCCGACAACCGTCTTCCCCCACGTCCCGGAGCACACCCCCCACAGGACCTCGGCTCGTTACTCCTCACGTAGGCACCAGAGGGCGCTGCTTACAGCCCTGACCGTGGCAGGAAAGATAAACCAACAGAATGGCACTATCGATATGAGCCGCCACGGCTCAGTTAGACTCGTTCTTCTTCCGTTCTGCCAACGGGAAGCTGATGCGTTCTTCCAACAGGATAATTCTCGCCCACACGCTGCCCATGAAACTCAGCGTGCTCTGCAAGATGTGCAGCAACTTCCATGATCTCTGGACTTGTCTCCAGCCGAGCTCGTGTAGGATATGACCAGACAACAAGTGACACGTGTGACTTGTCAACCAACATCTCTTACAGAACTATGTGACAGGTTCAAAATGTTTCAAATGGCTCTAAGCACTATGGGACTTAACATCTGAGGTCATCAGTCCCCTGGACGTAAAACTACTTAAACCTAAGTGACCTGAGGACATCACATACATCCATGCCCGAGGCAGGATTCGAACCTGCGACCGTAGCAGCAGCACCTGGACTGCAGCGCCTAGAACCGCTCGGCCAGAGCGGCCGGCACGTGACAGGTGGAGCAGGAGTGACATAACGTGTTCCACGACAGGGTCGCCATCTGCACGATCGATTGGATGCCAGAGTTCGAACCTGCGACCGTAGCAACAGCACGGTTCCGGACTGCAGCGCCTGGAACCATTCGGCACAGCAATCGGTACATGACAGGTGGAGCAGGAGTGACATAACGTGTTCCAGGACAGGGTCGCCATCTGCACGATCGATTGGATGCCAGAGTTCGAACCTGCGACTGTAGCAGCAGCACGGTTCCGGACTGCAGCTCCTGGAACTGTTGGGCACAGCGATCGGCACGTGACGTGACAGGTGGAGCGGGAGTGACAAACGTGTTCCAGGACAGGGTCGCCATCTGCACGATCGATTGGATGCCAGAGTTCGAACCTGCGACCGTAGCAGCAGCACGGTTCCGGACTGCAGTGCCTGGAACTGTTGGGCACAGCGATCGGCACGTGACGTGACAGGTGGAGCGGGAGTGACAAACGTGTTCCAGGACAGGGTCGCCATCTGCACGATCGATTGGATGCCAGAGTTCGAACCTGCGACCGTAGCAGCAGCACGGTTCCGGACTGCAGCTCCTGGAACTGTTGGGCACAGCGATCGGCACGTGACGTGACAGGTGGAGCGGGAGTGACAAACGTGTTCCAGGACAGGGTCGCCATCTGCACGATCGATTGGATGCCAGAGTTCGAACCTGCGACCGTAGCAGCAGCACAGTTCCGGACTGCAGTGCCTGGAACCGTTCGGACACAGCGATCGGCACGTGACGTGACAGGTGGAGCAGGAGTGACATAACGTGTTCCAGGACAGGGTCGCCATCTGCACGATCGATTGGATGCCAGAGTTCGAACCTGCGACCGTAGCAGCAGCACGGTTCCGGACTGCAGTGCCTGGAACTGTTGGGCACAGCGATCGGCACGTGACGTGACAGGTGGAGCAGGAGTGACATAACGTGTTCCAGGACAGGGTCGCCATCTGCACGATCGATTGGATGCCAGAGTTCGAACCTGCGACCGTAGCAGCAGCACGGTTCTGGACTGCAGCTCCTGGAACTGTTGGGCACAGCGATCGGCACGTGACGTGACAGGTGGAGCGGGAGTGACAAACGTGTTCCAGGACAGGGTCGCCATCTGCACGATCGATTGGATGCCAGAGTTCGAACCTGCGACCGTAGCAGCAGCACGGTTCCGGACTGCAGTGCCTGGAACTGTTGGGCACAGCGATCGGCACGTGACGTGACAGGTGGAGCAGGAGTGACATAACGTGTTCCAGGACAGGGTCGCCATCTGCACGATCGATTGGATGCCAGAGTTCGAACCTGCGACCGTAGCAGCAGCACGGTTCCGGACTGCAGCTCCTGGAACTGTTGGGCACAGCGATCGGCACGTGACGTGACAGGTGGAGCGGGAGTGACAAACGTGTTCCAGGACAGGGTCGCCATCTGCACGATCGATTGGATGCCAGAGTTCGAACCTGCGACCGTAGCAGCAGCACAGTTCCGGACTGCAGTGCCTGGAACCGTTCGGACACAGCGATCGGCACGTGACGTGACAGGTGGAGCGGGAGTGACAAACGTGTTCCAGGACAGGGTCGCCATCTGCACGATCGATTGGATGCCAGAGTTCGAACCTGTGACCGTAGCAGCAGCACGGTTCCAGACAGCAGCGCTTGGAACCGTTCGGCATAGCGATCGGCACGTGACAGGTGGAGCAGGAGTGACATAACGTGTTCCAGGACAGGGTCGCCATCTGCACGATCGATTGGATGCCAGAGTTCGAACCAGCGACCGTAGCAGCAGCACGGTTCCGGACTGCAGCGCCTGGAACCGTTCGGCCACAGCGTTCGGCACGTGACGTGACAGGTGGAGGAGGAGTGACATAACGTGTTCCAGGACAGTAGTCGCCATCTACACGATTGACCAGATGCCAGAGTTAGCGCCTACATTGCCGTCCGAGAAGGCTGCACTTTGTACTAGCATCGTTGTTTCAGCATGGGTCGATACTTGGTGCCTTCGAACCTCTTGTTCTATTGGCCTGTAAGTATAATAATTCACGTGCTCCGTATGCACTGTTGCAACAATAAATCCTGAGTGAACTGGAAACCTCTGAAACGGCGTACTAATTTTTTTTCCAGCAGTGTATTGCCAGGAGACACGGTACGCGTAATTAATGTGCGGTTTCCAGCGAGGCAGCTGACCTGCCCGCTGTGCGGTACAGTGCGACGCCCAGACGAGGCCGCGTCAAACGCAGCTCTGGCCGCCGCCGCCGCCGCCGCCGCCGCCGCAGCCGCTCCTGTCACGCCCTATCGCTGGCTGCCGCGAGCAGAACGCAGCCAGCGCCGCGACCCGCGCTCCCGCTATTAATTAAAACGGACGCCACGTGGAGATAACGCGCTGAAATATGGCGCCATCCCTCCCTCCGCTCTGCCGCTGCTCTTCAGCTTCAAAGAAAATAAGTCAACTTTATGTCGGTTCATAAAACTGGTAAAGTGCAATTCTCTCTGTGCTCCTCATAAAGGCGTATCTGTCTCTATTTAACAGACACGGTCCTGCACGTTATATCTACGGAGATATACTTATCTTGCCATCTTTCTACCTTTGCACAAAAGTGCTCCACTGTGATTCCTCTAATAAAGAAAGTTCGCGCATAAATGCAAAAGTGCTACTGACAAAAGTCTTCATAGTGACCCATAGCTAAAATTTTATCCACTCCTTACGTTTTGATAGTGTTGGCAATGAAGAACTGAAGACTCCAGAAATACGAAATTACCGTCTGAGCTTCTGTTTTTAATCTTTTTCTCCTGCAAATCACAACAAAATCTTCTGCTTCCCCTCCATGCCACATTCCATTTCTCTATGGGATGGCATTGTTATATGGCTTTTCATCCTGTTAGTGACAGGAATGCGAATCGAAATCGTTGGGGAGTACACATGTGAGTAATTTGCTATTGTACTGATGGTTAGTGCGAGAATTATCGCACAATCAGCTTAACAGCTCATGCATCGAAGCTGCTTACAAGAATAATATACAGAAGAATGGAAAAGAAAATTGAGAATGCGCTAGGTGACGATCAGTTTGGCTTTAGGAAAAGTAAAGGGACGAGAGAGGCAATTCTGACGTTACGGCTAATAATGGAAGCAAGGCTAAAGAAAAATCAAGACACTTTCATAGGATTTGTCGACCTGGAAAAGCGTTCGACAATATAAAATGGTGCAAGCTGTTCGAGATTCTGAAAAAAATAGGGTCAGCTATGGGAGAGACGGGTCATATACAATATGTACAACAACCAAGAGGGAATAATAAGAGTGGACGATCAAGAACGAAGTGCTCGTATTAAGAAGGGTGTAAGACAAGGCTGTAGCCTTTCGCCCCTACTCTTCAATCTGTACATCGAGGAAGCAATGATGGAAATAAAAGAAAGGTTCAGGAGTGGAATTAAAATACAAGGTGAAAGGATATCAATGATACGATTCGCTGATGACATTGCTATCCTGAGTGAAAGTGAAGAAGAATTAAATGATCTGCTGAACGGAATGAACAGTCTAATGAGTACACAGTGTGGTTTGAGAGTAAATCGGAGAAAGACGAAGGTAATGAGAAGTAGTAGAAATGAGAACAGCGAGAAACTTAACATCAGGATTGATGGTCACGAAGTCAATGAAGTTAAGGAATTCTGCTACCTAGGCAGTAAAATAACCAATGACGGACGGAGCAAGGAGGACATCAAAAGCAGACTCGCTATGGCAAAAAAGGCATTTCTGGCCAAGAGAAGTGTACTAATATCAAATACCGGCCTTAATTTGAGGAAGAAATTTCTGAGGATGTACGTCTGGAGTACAGCATTGTATGGTAATGAAACATGGACTGTGGGAAAACCGGAACAGAAGAGAATCGAAGCGTTTGAGATGTGGTGCTATAGACGAATGTTGAAAATTAGGTGGACTGATAAGGTGAGGAATGAGGAAGTTCTACGCAGAATCGGAGAGGAAAGGAATATGTGGAAAACACTGAGAAGGAGAAGGGACAGGATGATAGGACATCTGCTAAGACATGAGGGAATGACTTCCATGGTACTAGAGGGAGCTGTAGAGGGCAAAAACTGTAGAGGAAGACAGAGATTGGAATACGTCAAGCAAATAATTGAGGACGTAGGTTGCAAGTGCTACTCTGAGATGAAGAGGTTAGCACAGGAAAGGAATTCGTGGCGGGCCGCATCAAACCAGTCAGTAGACTGATGACAAAAAAAAAAAAAAAAAAAAAAAAAAAAAAAAAAAAAAAAAAAAAAAGTGACAGGTGGTGGCCAGATTTCATTCCTGCCGCCATTTGATGTATATCTATAAATCGCCGTGTAGAACTGGAAAAATAAACGAAGTAAAGTGGTAATTCATTCAGAACACCCTAATGTGTATACCCTCTTATTCGCAAATGATCACATGGTCTTGCGACTGATGAAAATAACTCCTATATGGCGAGAAAATTAATAGAAGACTATAGCAAATTGGGACTAGAGATGAACATCAAGAAGACAGAATACTTAACGACAGAATGCAGTCTCTTGAAATAGCACACAATGTGACCATTGATAGTGGTGAAAGTTAAAAAATACCCAGGGAGTATCTGTTATATAGATGAAGTAGGGAGTAGGTATGTGTGTATGTCCAGGATCTTCTCTTAAACCGCTAGACTGATTTCAACCAAATTTTGCACAGAAACAGCAGTTCTCACAAGTGTCAGTATTGTAGGGTTTATAACCTCCTGGCCCAAATCGAAGTGCAGATAGGACAAAAACGGTTTTCCCAGCCCCTGGCATATAGACTGTCCTGTATGACAGGCAAACTATATAGGACAAATTTAGACTGCGTGATCAATTTGCCTACATGTCAGGTACAAGAAACTGTTTTCCAGGCCCCACCATGTAGGCTCCCCTACAAACAGGCATGCTTTGTTAGAGTACTATTGGCCTGTCTTATTGACTTGCTTTTTATGGTGGCCTGTAACTCAGGGGTAACAAACGGTGTTTCCAGCTCTTGACATGTAGGCTGCCCTGTGTGAGAGGCATATTGTGTTTGTAGGGAGCCTGGGTGGAGGGATGGCTAGTGAGAGAGGGAGACAGGAGGGGATGGATGGAGGAAGGGGAAATGAGGGTCGTGACAGAGAGATGGGGAGGAGGAGAAGGACAGAAAATGGAGAAGGAGTAGACACCAGAGTGTGCGAGGGGCAATAGGTGAACATCGCAGAGAAGTGATGGAGTAGATGGGCAGAGAGAGGGGAGAGTAGGGGATCAAAAGAGAGAGGGGGAAGAGGAGATGCTCAGTGAGAGGGGAAGAGGAGATGCACAGAGAGAGAGAGAGAGAGAGAGAAAGAAGAGGTTAAGAGAGAGACTGGGAACGAGGAGATAGAGATGGGAGTATGAGGCAGGCAGAGTGCTGGAATAAGAAGTGGAAACAGAGAGGGGGAACGAGATATGGGCAACATTGTGTCAAAAGCATATGTGGGTGAAGCCACAGGAAAAGGGTAGCAGTCAGTGTAGAGATGACTTGACAAAAAGGCTGAGTTCCAAATGAAGAGCAATATCAACATTGAAAAAACAAATCTTCTTTGAGCCAATTCCAATGATAGTTCAGAATGCTGGAAGATTATGAAGAAGAAATACAAGAAGATTGAAGGTCTAGAAATGGACTTTATAAGATGAGCTTCAAGGATCGCGCATAGGGACATGAATAAAAGAGTATATACGAGGAATAATATACAAGAGAGATACCATAATGAATGCAATAGAACGCAAACAACTTTTGTGAATTAAATTCTTAATGAGAATGGGACAAGAAAGAATACCCAAAAAATGTTTGGAGACAAACCGACAAACAGAAAGCACAGAAGAAGACCGTGACTTAAATGGCTTCAACGGGTAGAAATGAGTATGACCAACAGAAATTTGATCTTTGAAGACATAAAAAAAAGATTATTGTATTTATAATAATAGATTATATGAATCACAAAAAAAGAAATAAATACAGGAAAATGAACGAATAAAGAAACAAAGAGTGTGGGAAGTATTGGAGAACAGTGAGGTTTAAAAGAAGTTTATAGGAGGGAAGTACTGAGCTGTGTTTTTGGTCATCCAGTATTGAATCAGTACTGTCGGCCAGAAGTTTGTTGATGTCCAGGACTCACGACAGGTTGAGTCTTTGGCCACTGTTTGCTAAATGGAGGGAGTGGGACTGTAACTGGTAGGTATGGCTCACACTCAGCACATGCTCAGGAAACGTGGACTCCTAATTTTGCAAGCTTCTGCTGCTTTCATGTTCAGCGATCCTAGTTGCTGGGTCTCTGCCTGATTGACAAACAAAACTTATCACAATCAGGATACTGTAATGGGGGCCAATGCATCGCAGAAATGGGAAAAAATCGTATTTGTAGCAATGAAAGCGCAGAAATCTGCTGTACAATACAAAACATTAGTATAATACCGCGTCTCGATGTTTTTAAACCTGTAAAGCACCTCATACCAATATGATATTCACTATTAGAGATTTGTTGTACATACCTATGAAAAGTATCTGGTCCTCCTTTCACGTACTTCTCTTTACATCCGTAGCAACAACAACACTGCACTATGGCTGTTATTACTATTAAAATGTGTAGAAACGTATGTAAAAACAGGTGAATACGTGTAATATTAAAGTTTCGTTGGAACCACAATTTGCAGACAAGCAGCGACGTCTTACTGCACGTGACTAGCCCGGTTTGATGTTGAGAACATGCTCAGTGGGGTATGCTCACTCCATAGATATTTATCCTCTATGAACGCTACACCAGTGACTTATGAACTGTATTATTTGCTTGCATAGAAATTGTATATACCGAAGGACATTGATTATTTGCGTGTCGCCATTTGTTTGTGACTCATCTTTGCGAACACGCAAAGTTAAATATTGTCAGTTTAACTTACTGTAATAAACTCCATTAATACGATTTGCTTGAATTGTTGCCTAGCGATGCAAGAAAACAGCTTCCTAGGCACCCTATATTAGACGAATGATCAGGATACTACACACTCTATTGTACTTTTCATGTGTAATTATGCTGTTATACCAAAAGCCGACGGAAGAATCAGTTACCGTGATACGACGACAATATTTAATCTCCGGAAAGTATTCTGATACAAAAGAGTAATTTTTCCATTGCTGTTGAAATGTGGGAAATAATAGGTTTATAGCATATGTGATACGAAGCGTGTCAGACACTTCGTTTTCCACCATAGATAGTGTTTGGAGTTCAGGCCAGAGTTTTGCTCAGGCTTCTCCAGCAAATACTTCAGAGTGTCTACGGTCCATGGGGCTGTAGCCATCAAAACACTGTCTTGCCGGCATCGGAAAGTGTCATTTTTTACCACAGTGCAAGAAACATGCAGTGTAAAATCTTTTAAGAAACGCTTGTATCTTTCTTCATACGACTAATGGTCGTATACTGAACGGAGTACTAACGTGAATAGTATGCAGATTGCAGGAAAACCTTGGTTTGATTACAGCAGTGTAAGGGACGTCAGCTAGAGTAACGTAAGCCAGCTAACCACATGTCGCAAATCCACCGACATCGAGCTAACAGTGTACTACAGCATCCAGTGACTGACGAGCGAGCGAAGGTGTGTGCAAGTAACTTAACGTTTTCAGATAATAGCTGTTACGCTGAAGTTACTGATTAAATTTCGTGATGGCTGGGTGTTGTGTGCTGTCCTTAGGTTAGTTGGGTTTAAGTGGTTCTAAGTTCTAGGGGACTGATGACCATAGATGTTGAGTCCCATAGTGCTCAGAGCCATTTGAACCATTTTTTTTATTAAATTAGCTCAAAATAACTGTTTATTCGTAAGAGTCAAAGCAATGCAAATTTTAAATTCCTACCCATAGCTGTGAAGGTGGTTAAAGCTTGACTGTTAACTCCCCTCAAATCAACCAACTGTTAACTCATATACGTTAGAGCCACCTTAATTCCACTAATATAACATAATAATGAACTGCACGACAGAAACAACACAGTGGTATGACGATAGACATGTGATGGTATAAGTTGCAACGTTTTTAATGGTGAAATCTGAAGGCTATTTTTTAAAAATATTTGTTTATGTACGATCATGAACCATCTCCTTTTCTAACAAGTAAATCATTTACTGTAATCTAAGGCTCTGTTGGAAACCAACAGAGGTAACAAATTATAAACACCTGTATTTTAAGTATCAAAGTTCTACAGGACATGCTCGAAATTTCTGCTTCCAGCTTCGCTACAAATGTGACTTTCCCCACAAAATGATTGGCTTATCTCTCGAAAATTCCTAGCATGTTCTGAATGATTGTTGCAGGTTGAAATTTCCTTACGATCAGTCGTTCAGGAGTGTCGAATGCTAAGTACTTGTTGCAGATAGCCTCGACTCTCTGTGGTAAAAATTCTATGACGGTGGCTGTATAGTTAATCGTTACGTGGCACTTTATGTTTGATTCATCATTTGGTGTCCTGATTTGGCCTTACTATTGCTAATTTTTCCGTATGGTTTTGATGGAGCAAGAACTTACCAAATATTTGTACGTGCAAAGGGGAGTGATTATGAGTTACGCAGGTAACAATATTACCAAATATATCTGATAACTGCTGCAAGATCGAAACCAATTATATAGTATAGGCGAGCAGTACTGCTAAATACGAGTAAATTAAAATAATTATTTGAGGGGAGAGACTGACTATTGAGAAACTAGTACAGAACACTGTCCAGATCTTATTTAGTTAGCAATGCAGGTCCATACAGATACATACCTAAGTATCGACCATTACTGAGAAAAAAAGTACACAGGAATACTACATAGAGTCTGCTACGCACTGTGACGTGCTACAGAGGAACAGAACTACCTCGTCGAAATAGCTGTGTCTGATGTGATGACATCTGGGCGTATTAAAAGGTAACCAAATAGTCATATCTTTTCAACAGTTTTGGTCTAAATAACTCAAATGCTTAACCCTTTGAAGCCTTAGCACCAGTAGCTGATATGTATATTAATAGTGGTACTGCGTACGTAAGTGCCCGCCTTCGTAGCTGATTGGTGAGGGCGAACCCAGGTTCGATTGCTGGTACTGCCAAGGATTTGTCTTTAGTCAGAGGACTGGAGCTGAGTGCATTCAGCCTTGTGATGCCAATTTAATAGTTACCTGTCCGAGTTGTAGCGGCTCCAGGTCACGAAATTGAGAACAAACAGGCTGAACCCACGTCCGTTCATGCCGCACCGAATGACGCCATAGACGGACGACGACACAGCGATCGGTTGGTACCGGTGGGCCAGCCGGCCAAAGTGGCCGTGCGGTTCTGGGCGCTGCAGTCTGGAACCGCGAGACCGATACGGTCGCAAGTTCGAATCCTGCCTCGGGCATGGATGTGTGTGATGTCCTTAGGTTAGTTAGGTTTAACTAGTTCTAAGTTCTAGGGGACTAATGACCTCAGAAGTTGAGTCCCATAGTGCTTAGAGCCATTTTTTGAACCGGTGGGCCAACCAATGGCTGCGGAGATGATTTACGTTTCCTTGTATGTAAGTTTCCAAGTGGCAACTACAGTGAAGAGCCAAAGAAACTCGCGAGCATGCAGACGTGCCGCAACATGACGCGGCATGGACTCGACTCATGTCTGAAGCAGTGCTGTAGGGAACTGACACCATGAACCCTGCAGAGCTGTCCATGAATACGTAAGAATACGAGGGGTTGGAGATCTCTTCTGAACTGCACGTTGCAAGGCATCCCAGTTATGCTTAATAATGGTCATTTCTGTTTTCGTTGAATGGTCGCACGCTGACACTCGCTGATGGCCCAGCATTGAAATTTGCAGCAATTTGCGGAAGGGCTACACTTCTGTCATGTTGAACGATTCTCTTCAGCCGTCATTGGTCCCATTCTTGCAAGATCTTTTTCCGGCCGTAGCGATGTCGGAGATTTAATATTTTACCGGATTCCTGATATTCACGGTCACTCGTGAAACGGTATTACGGGAAAATCCTCACATCATCGCTACCTCGGAGATGCTGTGTCCCATCGCTCGTGCGTCGACTATAACACCACTTTCAAACTCACTTAAATCTTGATAACCTGTCATTGTAGCAGCAGTAACCGATCTAACAACTGCGCCAGAAACTTGACTTATACAGGCGCCGTATTCTGCCTATTTGTATATCTCTGCAATTGAATACGCTTGCCTATACCCGTTTTTCGCCGCTTCATTGTATCAGACTGGAAGCTCAAGAGTGAAGCACTCGCATTAAAAAAGGTGTAAGACGGGGATGTGGCCGGCCGCGGTGACCGAGCTGTTCTAGGCGCTTCAGTCCGGAACCGCGCGACTGCTACGGTCGCAGGTTCGGATCCTGCCTCGGGCATGGATGTGTGTGATGTCCTTAGGTTAGTTAGGTTTAAGTAGTTCTAAGTTCTAGGGGACCGATGACCTCAGATGTTAACTCCCATAGTGCTCAGAGCCATTTGAACCATTTGAATGGGGATGTGATCTTTCGCCACTGCTGTTCAATCTATACATTGGAGAAGCAATGGCGGAAATAAAAGAAACATTCAAAAGTGGAATTAAAATTTAATCCGAAAAGATACAAATTCGCTGATGACATTGCTATCCTCAATGAAAGGATCTGCTGAATGGAATGAACAGTCTAATGCGTACACGATATGGGCTGAGAGTAAATCCACGAAAGACGAACGTAATGAGAAGTAGCAGAAACGAGAACAGTGAGAAACGATATATGAGGATTGGTGATCACGAAGAAGATGAAGTTAAGGAATTCTGCTACCTAGGCAGCAAAATAATCCGTGACGGGAGGAGTAAGTAGGGCATAACAAGCAGACTACCACTGGCAAAAAGGGGCATTCCTAGCCAGGAGAAGTCTACTAGTATCCAACATAAGGCCTTAATTTGAGGAAGAAATTTCTGGGAATGTACATTTGGAGCACAGCATTGTATGGTAGTGAAATATGCAGTGTGGCAAAATCGTAAAAGAAGAGAATCGAAGCATTTGAGATGTGGTGCTATGGAAGAGTGTTGAAAATTAGGTGGACTGATAAGGTAAGGATTCAGGACTTTCGCCGGAGAGTCGGTGAGGAAAAGAATATATCGAAGACATTGACAGGAAGAATGGACAGGATGATAGGACATGAGGAAATAACTTTCATGGTACTATAGGGAGCTGTAGAGGATAAAAACTGTACAGGGAAGCAGAGATTGGAATACATCCAGCAAATAATTGAAGGCGCAGGTTGTAAGTGCTACTCTGAGACGAAGGAGAGGAATTCGTGCAACAAAGGAAAAATCTCTGGCGGTGCAGTGAATGGAACCAGGGTCCTCCGCGTGGCTGTCAGTCAGACAGCTGACCGCATTGTTATGGAGGTGGGCACTTGAGCTGTAACTAAAATGAAATGGTGAAATGGGTGTCCGTAAGCAACAAATAACCATGTGGAATTATTTTCAGCCATAATGGCTATGTTTGTGAACCGTGACTTTGTGGAATAATTATTTATTTCAAGTTTCTGTTACCAGCCACTTTTTATTTTATGCTTAATCTAACATAATGCAACGCGTTTCGAACATGTTTTGTTCATCTTCAGACGTTTATACATACATACACAGAGAAATGTTACTTAAAAATAAACAGTCTTAAACTACGAGGGCGGTTCAGAAAGTAACCTCCGATCGGTCACAGTGCGGGTTGTGGGGGGAGTAGCGACGCCATCTGTGCGTTCACGCACTCAACAGGTCAGTCGGCATCAAGCCGTGGTCGAGTGAACGTCGTACCTGCGCTAGTTTAGTTTTTGTGGCAGTTTGAAATGTGTGCTGCAATAGAAAACCCCGCCAAATGTGAAGTGCGTGCTGTCATAAGGTTTTTTACAGCCAAAGGATATTCTGCAGCAGCTATTCATCGTGAGCTTTGTGCCGTGTACGGACCAAGAGTTACGAGTGAAGGAGTTGTCCATGAATGGGTTCGTTTATTTAAAAGTGGACGAGAAAACGTTCATGATGAAGAGAGGAGTGGTAGACCATCATTGGTGACTGACGAACTCGTTCAGACAGTTGATGCAAAAGTTCGTGAAAATCGACGTTTCTCAATGTCGGAGTTGTCTACTGGTTTTCCACAGATTTCTAAGACTCTCTTGTACGAGATAGTGACAGCAAGATTGGGTTACCGTAAGTTCTGTGCACGATGGGTGCCCAAAATTCTTACCGACCACCACAAAACTCAAAGAATGGCCTCTGCATTAGACTTTCTGTCACGTTATGAGGACGAAGGAGAACCATTGTTAAACAGAATCGTGACCGGTGACGAAACCTGGATTAAGTACGTGAACCCTGAGACAAAAGAACAATCAAAGATGTGGGCACATTCAAATTCGCCTACCAAACCGAGAAAAGCCTCGCAAGATTTTTCTGCCAGAAAACTGATGGCAACGGTGTCTTGGGATGCCAAAGGGGTGTTGTCGGTTGAATTCATGGAACGTGGTACGACCATTAATCAAGACGTGTACTGTGAAACAATAAAAAAGTTACGACGGGCTATACAGAACAAACGCCGTGGTATGCTGACTTCCGGTATAGTTTTTTTGCACGATAACGCCCGTCCTCACTCTGCTCGCAGAACAGCGGCCCTTCTCGAGTCCTTCAAGTGGGACGTTATCAACCATCCACCTTACAGCCCAGACCTGGCGCCAAGTGATTATCACCACTTCATGCATTTGAAGAAATGGCTCGGGTCACAGCGGTTTGATGACGACGAAGAGCTCAAAGATGCGGTCACAGGCTGGCTCCAGGCACAAGCGGGTGATTTTTATGCAGAAGGAATTTCAAAGCTTGTGAAGAGATACGATAAGTGCCTCAATCGCTATGGAGACTATGTAGAAAAATAGTGCAAAGATGTAGTTGTAAGATGTATATATTAAAATATTTTTATTTAACTTGGTGTATTTTTTTAAATCAACCGGAGGTTACTTTCTGAACGGCCCTCGTAGATTAATCTAGAACACTTTGTCCATTATTTTTTATTGTAGCTGCTGGTGTTGCATTGGGGTGGAAGGAGGGGGGCAGTGTATGGCTATATATCGAAATCAATGATGTCTTCTGCTCGTTTTCTTCTCTGTGGTTGACTATGTATATCACAGCAGTTTCATAATCTTGCTGCTTCACTAGCATCACTGGTGTAATGGCGGAGCTGTTGATTGACGAAGGACAAACACACACACCCGTGCCCGAGGGAGGACTCGAACCTCCACCGGGACTAGCCGCACAGTCCATGACTGCAGCGCCATAGACCGCTTGGCTAATCCCGCGCGGCTGGCAATCAGTGACATAATTATAGTGTGCAATAGTGTAATGTCAATCAACAGCTCCGCCATTACACCAGTGATGCTAGTGAAGCAGCAAGATTATGAAATTGCTGTGATATACATAGTCAACCACAAAGAAGAAAACCAGCACAAGACATCACTGATTGCGATTTCTAGCCATACACTGCCCCCCTGCTTCCACCCAAATGCCACACCAGCAGCTACAGTAAAAAACAATAGACAAAGTGTTCTAGATTAATCTAGTTTAAGACTGTTTATTTTTAAGTAACATTTTTCTATGTAAGTATGTATAAACGCCTGAAGATGAACAAAACATGTTCGAAACGCATTGCATTATGTTAGATTAAGCATAAAATAAAAAGTGACTGGTAGCAGAAACTTGAAATAAATAATTAACCAGGCGGAAGGCTGGTAACGACGGGTACTTGTAATGCAATATTTTTCGAACAGCCAATAAGACAGATCATTGGCGTCGGTGGCGCCCTCTTAGACAGCCTGCATTGTGGGCGAGGCTGAGCTACGGAAGACGACAGATGGCCGCCGGCTCGCCGGAGTCCCGGGGGGTGGCCCACCGCCGCCGCCACCGCCGCCTCCGCTTCCGCTAGTGACGTCACCGCTTTTTGCCGGCATTTCGGGATCTGCAGTCCCAGAACTAATCCGGGGCGCTCCTCCGCGACTGCGGCCGGCAGACGCTGCGCCAGAATTACGGATTTATGCAAATGCAGTCGCCTAACTGGCGCCGGGTCGGATACGTGATGCGCGGGGCGGCAGGCAGGCAGGCAGACACGCACCTGCTTGTTATTATGCGTCGCCCACGTCCCGTCGGTGAACACGCCCGTGACCCCGCCACTGGAGATGCAACACAGCGCGCACACACTGCACTGACAGGTATGGAAATTTTCAGGCATTTCTGCATCTGTCCCTTCTAAAAGAAAGACGCCCCTTAATTTACACAGAAACATATTCTAGGATGTGTGATTCACATAGCGAAACTTTTGACTAAACAGACTTGAAGCTCCAGGTGTCGCGCGGAAGGTGTTGCATAATTCAGCAGAAATATGCGTAGTAAGCCGCAACCAGCTCGTACCGCAACCGTTGATGAGAGGAGGCGACGTGACTCGCTAAGTCGGGATGTGACGTGCCATTCTCCAACATGGAGGTAATACAGGTTGTTTCCACGTTATTCACGAGATTATACCTTCTGCACGAATGAAGACAGAAACTTGGAATCAAATTTAACATACGTATCGAAACCAGACATTTATTTTGGTGCACGTTGTAAGTGTGTGGTTTATTGTCGTGGTCTCCCTTGTGCGGGCAGTTCATCGCCCCTTTCAGTGTCCTTTGTACGTCGAGTGTCGAGATGGCGCTATCGGAACAATAAAAAGGCGTTTTTGTGGTCTCTGTGTAAACAGGTGGAATACAGTTACAACTGTGGGCTGTGATTTTCGTCAAGAACATAACACTGCAACTCCTACAGTTCAAAGAAGGGTCTGCCACTGCGTGCCAAAGCGCATGCGTGCCAGGTGTGCAGGCGGCGTGTGGGAGGAATCACGGCCTGCCACGACTTTGCTCGGTATTTCCCGGAAGTAAATCGACGATATTCTACTCCACGTTTTGTCGCCCTTCATGGGGAGCCATTCTGGGCTTACATTTCAGCAAGATAATGCCCGGCCGCACACGGCGAGATTTTCTACTGCTTGTATTTGTGCTTGGCAGACTCTACCTTCGCCATGAAGGTTTTCTGATCTCTACACAGCTGAGAACGTTTGGAGCATTATGGACAGGGCCCTCCTACCAGCTCGGTATTTTGTAGATCTGACGCAACAAACCGTCAGAGTTTGGCACTTAATCTCTCACGAGGACATCCAACGATTCTATCAATTAATGTCAAGCTGAATACCCGCTTGCATAAGGGTCAGACGTGGACCAAAGCATTAACGACTCACTCAACTTGTGAAGTTGTTTCTCTTGAATAAATCATCCTATTTTTCTGAAATTGTAATCATTTGCTTGTCCTTACCTGATGTACATAACATCTACTGATTCCCATCACATTCGAATAATTCCTTCATAGTGTGTCACCTTTTCTTGTCTTAAGAGTATATTTAGTATTGGGATGTGGAATCCTACGATCAGTACGAATTTCTTCAATTTGGCGGGGTGCGACGTGTAGACGGCCTCCAAGATGTCGCATCCCGGGCGATGTCCTTCAAGAAAAGGACGGCGAAAAGTCTACACAAACTGGATCAGCAATCTCTCATAGTCCCCACCGGCAGCAGCGAAAACAAAACAAAAATAGCATTTTTAAACGGCGATTGACAAGGCACTTTGGCCCCGAATTATTTATCTTGCAAATCAATGTAGAAATAATCTCCAGAGACAAATGAGAATACCTAAGCAGACTGGCAACTGATAATACCATCGACATAATAGCTCTTCAAGAAACTCACCAACCACTGGAAGCTCCTGAAGCAAGAATTAATACCACAGGATATAAGCTGACAGCACACATACCATCCACAAACCATGGGTCAGTTGTATACATTAGGAACGCTTTTACTTACTGTAGAATCATTAAAGAAGAACAACAATATCACTTTGAAACAATAGCCATCGAAGTTCACATCGTAACTATCATGACTACTTACAAACCACCGAAAACAACCTGAGTAAATTCTGTACTTCTCACCTTCCCTCATCCTTGCATATATGTAGGGGACTTAATCAGCCGTAACACTAATTGGGGTTACAAGACAACTAGCCCTGTGGATAGAAAAACAAGATCTATAAGTGAGCTACGATATCAAGGACCTGAAAACTTTCCGATCCGAAGATGGAACACAAACACGAATCCAGACTTGTGCATGGTTAGCAAGGACACTAATAACATCTCTCTAACCCATACAAAGAAAGTATTAAATCTTCCCAAACAGTCAACATAAGCCTACGCTAGTCACCGTGGGTATAGAATTCCCCGCAGTAAACTCCATGTGGTAGCCACGATGAAACTTTAACAAAGCAAGTTGGCCGCAATATACCAAAGAAATCGAAAACAATATTCGGTGGATCAAACCTAAAGTAGAAAACTATAAACGATTTATCGGGGTGACAATCAACGATGCTAAGAGAAATATACCCCGCGGCTATCGTAAGGAATATATACCTTCCTGGGACGAAGTCACTGAAAAGCTATACTAAGAGCACAGCGAGAGCGGTGGTAACGAAAAGGCAAAACAAGAACTAGGATCATTAAACCAAAAACGGAAACAAAGATGGAAAACATTAATGTCAGAGTTGAAATTTATGCACTCCAGCAGGAAGGCATGGTCACTACTAAGGAGATTAGGCTCTGCTTCTTCTAAAACTATTAATGAACCAACATTACGGGCCTCACCGATACCACAGCACGTTAAACAACGAGCTGAAAATGTTCCTCTGAACCGAACAGCTGCAGCTGAAGTAAAGCAAGAGTTAGACGAAATGACCAAAAATCTGCAACGTCACCGCTATTACTCGAACATCTTCACAGAGTTAGAAATAAAAGTAGCCATTAGGAGCCTCAAAAATAGAAAAGCCCGTGATCTTCCCAGAATTCATCAAATACCTAGGAAAGAACGGCACAACTTGGCTAGGAGATTTGTACAACAACATTCTCAACACCGGGAAGATCTCATAACAGTTTAAATTAGCTCAAACTGTAGCAGAACTCAGACCAGGTAAACCACTCAAAGATCCAGCAAGCTATCGTCCAATAGCATTACTGAGCGTAAGCTAGAAATTGCTGGAAAGACTCATATACAACCGTATATATAGGGGTGTAGATGAAGTGATACCACCATTCCAGGCAGGCTCCCGCAGTAACCGTAGCTGCTGCGAGCAAGTACTGGCTTTGACATCACACATAGAAGGCCTCTCCAGTTTGTCTGACGAACCGGTTTCAGGCTCTGTCTCAGGCTGATACTGATCTTCGGCCGGACATGGCTGCTTGTCCTGTTCCAGAGGTTGCCCCTCAGTGTGCAAGATCCGGGCGGTCGCAGAGGGTGGGCTTACTGGTAGTTGGGAGCTCCAACGTCAGGCGCGTAATGGGGCCCCTTAGGGATATGGCAGCAAGAGAGGGGAAGAAAACCAATGTGCAGTCCGTGTGCATACCGGGGGGAGTCATTCCAGATGTGGAAAGGGTCCTTCCGGATGCCATGAAGGGTACAGGGTGCACCCATCTGCAGGTGGTTGCTCATGTCGGCACCAATGATGTGTATCGCTATGGATCGGAGGAAATCCTCTCTGGCTTCCGGCGGCTATCTGATTTGGTGAAGACTGCCTGTCTCGCTAGCGGGATGAAAGCAGAGCTCACCATCTGCAGCATCGTCGACAGGACTGACTGCGGACCTTTGGTACAGAGCCGAGTGGAGGGTCTGAATCAGAGACTGAGACGGTTCTGCGACCGTGTGGGCTGCAGATTCCTCGACTTGCGCCATAGGGTGGTGGGGTTTCGGGTTCCGCTGGATAGGTCAGGAGTCCACTACACGCAACAAGCGGCTGCACGGGTAGCAGGGGTTGTGTGGCGTGGGCTGGGCGGTTTTTTAGGTTAGATGGCCTCGGGCAAGTACAGAAAGGGCAACCGCCTCAACGGGTGCGGGGCAAAGTCAGGACATGCGGGGAGCAAGCAGCAATCGGTGTTGTAATTGTAAACTGCCGAAGCTGCGTTGGTAAAGTACCGGAACTTCAAGCGCTGATAGAAACCACCGAAGCTGAAATCGTTATAGGTACAGAAAGCTGGCTGAAGCCAGAGATAAATTCTGCCGACATTTTTACAAAGGAACAGGCGGTGTTTAGAAAGGATAGATTGCATGCGACCGGTGGTGGCGTGTTTGTCGCTGTTAGTAGCAGTTTATCTTGTAGTGAAGTAGAAGTGGATAGTTCCTGTGAATTATTATGGGTGGAGGTTACACTCAACAACCGAGCTAGGTTAATAGTTGGCTCCTTTTACCGACCTCCCGGCTCAGCAGCATTAGTGACAGAACGACTGAGAGAAAATTTGGAGTACATTTCATATAAATTTTCTCAGCATGTTATAGTCTTAGGTGGAGATTTCAATTTACCAGAAATAGACTGGGACACTCAGATGTTTAGAACGGGTGGTAGGGACAGAGCATCGAGTGACGTTATACTGAGTGCACTATCCGAAAATTACCTCGAGCAATTAAACAGAGAACCGACTCGTGGAGATAACATCTTGGACCTACTGATAACAAACAGACCCGAACTTTTGGACTCTGTAAGTGCAGAACAGGGAATCAGTGATCATAAGGCCGTTGCAGCATCCCTGAATATGGAAGTTAATAGGAATATAAGAAAAACGGAGGAAGGTTTATCTGTTTAGCAAGAGTAATAGAAGGCATATTTCAGACTACCTAACAGATCAAAACAAAAATTTCTGTTCCGACACTGACATTGTTGAGTGTGTATGGAAAAAGTTCAAGGCAATCGTAAAATGCGTTTTAGACAGGTACATGCCGAGTAAAACTGTGAGGGACGGGAAAAACCCACCGTGGTTCAACAACAAAGTTAGGACACTACTGCGAAAGCAAAGAGAGCTTCACTCCAAGTGTAAACGCAACCAAAACCTCTCAGACAAACAGAAGCTAAACGATGTCAAAGTTAGCGTAAGGAGGGCTATGCGTGAAGCGTTCAGTGAATTCAAAAGTGAAATTCTATGTACCGACTTGACAAAAAATCCTAGGAAGTTCTGGTCTTACGTTAAATGAGTAAGTGGCTCGAAACAGCATATCCAGACACTCCGGGATGATGATGGCATTGAAACAGAGGATGACACGCGTAAAGCTGAAATACTAAACACCTTCTTCCAAAGCTGTTTCACAGAGGAAGACCGCACTGCAGTTCCTTCTCTAAATCCTCGCACAAACGAAAAAATGGCTGACATCGAAATAAGTGTCCAAGGAATAGAAAAGCAACTGGCATCACTCAACAGAGGAAAGTCCACTGGACCTGACGGGATACCTATTCGATTCTACACAGAGTACGCGAAAGAACTTGCCCCCCTTCTAACAGCCGTGTACCGCAAGTCTCTAAAGGAACGGAAGGTTCCAAATGATTGGAAAAGAGCACAGGTAGTCCCAGTCTTCAAGAAGGGTCGTCGAGCAGATGCGCAAAACTATCGACCTGTATCTCTGACGTCGATCTGTTGTAGAATTTTACAACATGTCTTTTGCTCGCGTATCATGTCGTTTTTGGAAACCCAGAATCTACTCTGTAGGAATCAACATGGATTCCGGAAACAGCGATCGTGTGAGACCCAACTCGCTTTATTTGTTCATGAGACCCAGAAAATATTAGATACAGGCTCCCAGGTAGATGCTATTTTCCTTGACTTCCGGAAGGCGTTTGATACAGTTCCGCACTGTCGCCTGATAAACAAAGCAAGAGCCTACAGAATATCAGACCAGCTGTGTGGCTGGATTGAAGAGTTTTTAGCAAATAGAACACAGCATGTTGTTATCAATGGAGAGACGTCTACAGACGTTAAGGTAACCTCTGGCGTGCCACAAGGGAGTGTTCTGGGACCATTGCTCTTCACAATATATATAAATGACCTAGTAGATAGTGTCGGAAGTTCCATGTTGCTTTTCGCGGACGATGCTGTAGTATACAGAGAAGTTGCAGCATTAGAAAATTGTGGCGAAATGCAGGAAGAACTGCAGCGGATAGGCACTTGGTGCAGGGAGTGGCAACTGACCCTTAATATAGATAAATGTAATGTATTGCGAATACATAGAAAGAAGGATCCTTTATTGTATGATTAAATGATAGCGGAACAAACACTGGTAACAGTTACTTCTGTAAAATATCTGGGACTATGCGTGCGGAACGATTTGAAGTGATCACATAAAATTAATTGTTGGTAAGACGGGTCTCAGGTTGAGATTCTTTGGGAGAGTCCTTAGAAAATGTAGTCCATCAACAAAGGAGGTGGCTTACAAAACACTCGTTCGACCTATACTTAAGTATTGCTCATCAGTGTGGGATCCGTACCAGATCGGGTTGACGGAGGAGATAGAGAAGATCCAAAGAAGAGCGGCACGTTTCGTCTCAGGGTTATTTGGTAACCGTGATAGCGTTGTGGAGATGTTTAGCAAACTCAAGAGGCAGACTCTGCAAGAGAGGCGCTCTGCATCGCGGTGTAGCCTGCTCGCCGGGTTTCGAGAGGGTACTTTTCTGGATGAGGTATCGAATATATTGCTTCCCCCTACTTATACCTCCCGAGGAGATCACGAATGTAAAATTAAAGAGATTCGAGCGCGCACGGAGGCTTTCAGACACTCGTTCTTCCCGCGAACCATACGCGACTGGAACAGAAAAGGGAGGTAATGACAGTGGCACGTAAAGTGCTCTCCGCCACACACCGTTGGGTGGCTTGCGGAGTATAAATGTAGATGTAGATGTAGATGTAGAAGCTGGCTTTCAAAGATGACTGAAAACATCAGTGGCATTCGTAGACTTAACAGCTGCCTACGATACTGTTTGGCTGTATGGACTCATGCTGAAACTGAAGAAAGCGATCCCATGCCTTCGGCTCACGACTCTCCTGAAGAACATGTTTACCAATCGCAGCTTTAAAGTGACAAGTGGAATGGATGTCAGTAACTCTTTTAAGATCAAGAATGGACTACCTCAAGGCTCAGTCCTAGGACCACCACTATTCAACCTCTACACCAGTTATGTGCCTTACACAGTGAGCAAAAAATTCGGATAGGCTGACGACCTGGCCATAGCAGTGCACAGCATACCTCTCGAACAAGGGTCAAAGACTTTAACTGATGGTTTTAGTTTAGTTTTAGTTTAGTTTAAGTTACGTCGTGTTCCGTAGATAATTTTCCCGATTATTTTACCGATATGGTGTGGAACAAGTGAGATTACAACATATATATACACAAATGAATAGTGCTAATATTAATATTACTGAAAGTTTTAGTTCTACACATGCAACTACATTTAGAGGTACAATTTGTTTTACCATATCTGAAACAGAAATTCGTCCATGGAGTAGAAGGAGTTGTCCAAAAGAAATGATTTCAAGCTAAATTTAAAATTTGATCTGGTACCTACCAGACACTTTATGTTCTTGGGAAAATGATCAAAGATTTTTGTTGCTAAATAATGTAGACCTTTTTGAGCAACTGACAGCTTCAATAACGGATAGGGAAGGTCATTTTTCCCTTTAGTGTTGTATGTATGAACATCACTGTTCTACACGAATTGGGATGGATTATTTGTAACGAATTTCATGAGCGAATATATGGACCCTGATGGTGCAGTAAAAATACCTAACTCCTTGAAAAGGTGCCTACATGACGTCCTTGGATGAACCCCACTAATTATTCTCACTGCTGTTCTTAACAAATACTACAGAAGATGGCGTCTGCACCCAAACCCTTCTAAGACAGAAGTCTGCGCTTTTCACCTCAACAATAAAGCAGCCAATGAAAGGCTGATCGCGTTATTTGACCAAAAGAGGGTGAAACACAACTTCCATCCTAAATATTTGGGCGTAACACTGGACAGGACCATAACCTACAAACAACACCTTAAAAAGGTTGGTCAGAAGCTCAAAACACGGAATAATATTATTAGGAAATTGGCGGGTAGTTCCCGGGGTGCAGATACATCAACTCTACTAACAGCAGAAACATCAATAGTCTACACCATTGCAGAACACTGTGTTCCTGTCTGGCTGAGAAGTCACCCTACCCACATGATAGACGTGCAGCTGCACGATACCATGCGTATTATAACTGGGATATTAAAATCTACCCCAATACCATGCCTGTCCGTAATCGTCAACATAGCACCGCGAAAACTAAGGCGGCAAAAAGCATATATTAAAGAGTGGGAAAAAATAACACAAGTATATGACGCAGAATGCCTACCTATTCAAGACGTCATTAGAAATTTATCAAATCACCGACTGAAGTCACGAAAGCTGATACGGAATAACAGCTACATGAGAGGAGAGGATAGCTTCAATCTTACAGGCGCTTGGAAAAAGGAATGGGAGAACTCACTCAGTAATTATCACCTTATAACTGACCCCTCAAAAGCACTAAAAGGGTTCGACTTTACTAGGAAAGACTGGGTTAAGCTCAACCGTTTCCGAAGTGGCCACACTAGATGCTAGGCCACTCTCTATAAATGGTGATTCGTAGATAACGCTAGCTGTGACTGTGGAGCACCTGAGCAAAATAACTGATCTTGTATAGAATAGAAATTGCCAAGTTCATGAATGACACGGTGCTTATACACTGAAGCGCCAAAGAAACTGGTATAGGCAAGCATATTCAAATACAGATATATGTAAACAGCCAGAAGACGGCGCTGCGGTCGGCAACGCCTATATAAGACAACAAGTGTCTGGCGCAGTTGTTAGATCAGTTACTACTGCTACAATTGTAGGCTATCAAGATTTAAGTGAGTTTGAACGATGTGTTATAGTCGGCCCACGAGCGTTGGGACACAGCATCTCCGGGGTAGCGATGAAGTGGGGATTTCCCAATACGACCATTTCACAAGTGTACCGTGAATATCAGGAATCTGGTAAAACGTCAAATCTCCGACATCGCTGCTGCTGGAAAAAGATCCTGCAAGAACGGGGCCAACGACGACTGAAGACAATCGTTCAACGTGACAGAAGTGCAACCCTTCCGCACATTTGCTGCAGATTTCAATGCTGGGCCATCAGCAAGTGTCAGCGTGTGAACCATTCAACGAAACAATATCGACATGGGATTTCGGAGCTGAAGGCCCACACGTGTTCCTTTGATGACGACACAAAGCTTTACGCCTCACCTGGGCCCGTCAGTACCGACATTGGACTGTTGATGACTGGAAACATGTTGCCTGGTCGGACGAGTCTCGTTTCAAATTGTAGCGAGCGGATAGACGTGTACGGATATGGAGACAACCTCATGTATCCATGGCCCGTGCATGTCAGCAGGGACTGTTCAAGCGGGTGTAGCTCTGTAATGGTGTGGGACGTCTGCAACTGGAGTGATATGGGACCTCTGATACGTCTAGATACAACTCTTGACAGGTGACACGTACATAAGCATCCTGTGTATCACCTGCTTCCATTCATGCCCACTGTGCATTTCGACGGACTTGGGCAATTCCAGCAGGACACTGAGACACCCCGAACGCCCAGAGCTGCTACAGAGTGGCTCCCGGAACACTCTTCTGAGTTTAAAGACTTCCGCTGGCCATCAATCTCATCAGGCATGAACATTATTGAGCATATCTGGGATGCCTTGCAACGTGCTGTTCAGAAGACCCCTCATACTCTTACGGATTTATGGACAGCCCTGCAGGATTCGTGGTGTTAATTCCCTCCAGCACTACTTCAGACATTAGTCGAGTCCATACCACTTATCGTTGCGACACTTCTGCTTGCTCGCGGGGGCCCTACACGACATTAGGCAGTTTCTTTGGCTCTTCAGTGTGTGTGTTAACCTAACGAACAGCTTTATTCGTTTTGAGAATGATGTTTCAGCATTAACATAAACTCTACTAGGAAGAGAGTGGTACTGTGATTGCTTTGAATGTTCCAGAAATAATCAGCTTCTAGTATTCACATAGTTTTTGACGGAGGACGAATGCACGCGACTATCCCCAAGAGCACATAGTTTGCTCGAAACCACACTGAACAACGAGGTATTCTATGTGATTTCAGATATCTAGTGTCAGTTGCCCCACTAACTGTGCTAAAACTACCAGAAAGATGAAGGGCAGCGCCAACCTAATTTCGTGTAATAATAAATAATCGCGTTGGTAAGATACCCGGATATAATAATTTATATGTTAGTTGAATTCAGTGCAGTCTGTTGTCTAGATACTAAACTGGAGAGTGCATTACACGATCATTAAAATATAATACAGTATTGCACTGTTCTTGAAGCTTTTCCGCAAAACTGTGTGAACGTAATATTATACTGTCGAATTTGATATTAAAATTCTGTCAATCCATTTAGCATATTAATATATTTTTATTAACAGACAAAATATTCAACGGTGTATAGCTTAAGAATTTGCCTGCAAAGTACGCTTACTTGCTACCAAACTGTTAGCATTTAATTAAACTTACTGTTTGGAATGGACTGTTAATTTAGTTTCTAATTTTTGCTTTCGATGATCTAGAGTATCCTATATTTACCCCCGTAACTAAAATTTTCGGACTGTCTTTATCCTTCTCTGGCTTGATGAAGTCTACCGCACTGAATGACTGCTCCGAAATAACAAGCTTCTTTGCACATGTCAGTAGTTTTTTCGTCCACGATAAGTGCTCCATCTGCTAACTCTGTCATGAAGATGCACTTACTGGGAGCGAAATGAGTCTAATCCTCGAAGTCCGTCTCCCTACGACTTCTGAAGCAGCTTAATGAATTGGCTTTCTATTTGTTGCCTTCACGTTACCCGACTTCACTTTACATCAGGTGCAGCTGCAGTTGCCTGTCCGCTATGATACTGCGTTTTGCCGAGTCTCTGATCCCTTAGTATACGGCATATCAATTTCTGTCACAAGCCGGCCGTTGTGGCCGTGTGGTTCTAGGCACTTCAGTCCGGAACTGCGCTACTGCTACGGTCGCAGGTTCGAATCCTGCCTCGGACATGGATGTGTGTGATGGCCTTAGGTTAGTTAGGTTTAAGTAGTTCTAAGCCTAGGGGACCGATGACCTCAGATGTTAAGTCCCACAGTGCTTAGAGCCATTTGAACCATTTGTGGGACTTTCCTGACAAACACTTTCAATGTAAGCGAATGTAATTGCGAAATTAAAAAGCAAAAAAATCCGGCTATGGAAGGATAACGGCAAATGCGTATGGTGTGTATTTCGCGGTAACACGAAAATCATACTACACATTCGAGTTACATGCAAAGGAAAAAAATGCACCGATACCATTACCTGTAACGCAGACTTACATTTACTCTTTAATTACGGCTTCATGTGTACAGCTAAAAAGAAAGCGAGCATGTATTCTAGTTTTAAGACGTAATTAATGCCTATCGGCGGAAGCTAATATTCTTATAATAAAAGATTTAATTGGACGGACCCGTAAGCTTCTAATCAGAGACTGAAACAAACCTGAATTAATGAAGGATTAAATAATGAACGTTGCATTGAAAAATCTAATGAACCACAAGAGAATACTCTGAACGCGCAATGTACCAGAAGCAGACGAGAGTAACTCATACCTTCGGCATTCTATTACTGATAAACAGGCACGACAGGTGTGTTTTAAATAAACGTTTAAATTTCAAGGATTACTTTCGAACAGAGGCTTAGCCTCATAGCTCGAATTTTTCCTGTGCTTCTCTCATATCTCCAGAATTTCACTTAAGTTGTCCTATAGTCCTTGCTGAAGAATCGCTCCTGATACGGCACTCAGTTCGAATATATCAGGAAGTTTCAAAACAGAGGACAAAGAGAAACATTCTTTCTGAGAACTACACACGGCAAAAAAGTTTTGCATCACCTCGGTTCCGTGAGTTCCGAACATGTACAGAAATTTGGAACAGAGATCAACGTACACATCATTTCCGCCCTTTCTATTGCTCATGAAAACCACACATTGCATGTTGTGCCACCATACAGCGAGACCTTCAGAGGTAGTGGTCCAGATTGCTGTACATACCGGTACCTCTAATACCCAGTAGCACGTCCTCTTGCATTGATGCATGCCTGTATTCGTCGTGGCATACCACCACAAGTTCATAAGGGCACTGTTGGTCCAGATTGTCCCATTCTCAGCGGCGATTCGGCGTAGATCCCTCAGATTGGTTGGTGGGTCACGTCGTCCATAAACAGCCCTTTTCAACCTATCCCAGGCATGTTCGATACAGGTTCATGTCTGGAGAACATGCTGGACACTCTAATCGAGCCAATAAGCTGTGATAAGTTGGTTGCACTATCGGTCGAAGGACGGCATTCACGTATCGTACAGCCATTACGGCGTCTTCCATGACCACCAGCGGCGTACGTCGGCTCCATATACTGCCACCCCAAAACATCAGGGAACCTCCACCTTGCTGCACTCGCTGGACAGTGTGTCTAAGGCGTTCAGCCTGGCCGGGTAGCCTCCAAACACAACTAAGACGATTGTCTTGTTGAAGGCATATGCGACGCTCGTCGGTGAAGAGAACGCCATGACAATCCTGAGCAGTGCATTCGGCGTGTTGTTGGGCCCATTTGTACCGCGCTGCGTGGTGTCGTGGTTGCAAAGATGGACCTAGCTCTTGGGTGGCCTGAGTGAGGCATGTCATCGTCAGTTCCTGTCTCTCTGTGTCTCCTCCACGTCCGAACAACATCGCTTTGGATCACTCCGAGACGCCTGGATACTTCCCTTGTTGCAAGCCCTTCTGGCACAAAGTGACAATGCTGACGCGATAGAACCGCGGTATTGACCATCTAGGCAAGGTTGAACTACAGACAACACGAGGCGTATACCTCCTTCCTGGTGGAATAACTGGAAGTAATCGGCTGTCGGACCGCCTCCGTCTAATAGGCACTGCTCATGCATGGTTGTTTACATCTTTGGGAGGGTATAGTGACATCTCTGAACAGTCAAAAGGACTGTGTCTGTGATACAACACCCACAGTCAATGTCTATCTTCAGGAGTTCTCGAACAGGGGGGATACAAAACTTTTTTTGATATGTTTTTTTCCAGATATTTGTAATTTTCTTCGCTCGCGCATGTTTGATTCGGCAGGCTTCGCAAAAGATAAACAGCTATACCAGTTTACTACTTTGTCAATAAATAAAGTACGAATCCTTGGCTCCAGCAACCTGTTTCGGTTGTCTCGAAGTTATCTGAAAGCATTCAAAGAAAGATATTAACAGACATGAGCAGTGCACGCACTTAATAATACGTTTGTCGAATTTTAATATTGTATTTTCAATGTCTTTATAATATATTCAACATCTTGTAGGTGCGGCTGATAAATCTCACCGAATAATTTCGCTTCCTACGCGATAAAAAATTTGCTTAGTGCTACAGTGACAGTTACTGCATGAAATCAGTACACGCTTCTTGATGAAATGCTCTTAAGAGCTTGCGGTGGAAGTATCGACTTACTCAGTTCACTGTTATACACGTAATAGTCAGTAAGGTATAAAAAATATTTCTGAATACTCTGACGATTATTCACACTTGTATATGGTCATAATTGCGGCTATGTCTATTAGTAATTTTTTTTGAGTCTACCGTCTTCTGACTTATTTGATGCGGTGGACCATGGATACACTATGTGATCAAAAGTATCCAGACACCTGGTTGAAAATGACTTAAAACTTCGTGGCGCCCTCCATCGGAATTCAATGCTGGAATTCCATATGGTATTGGTCCACCATTAGCCTTGATGACAGCTTCCACTCTCGCAGACATACGTTCAGTCAGGTGCTGGAAGGTCTCTTGGGTAATGGCTCTGAGCACTATGGGGCTTAACATCTATGATCATCAGTCCCCTAGAACTTAGAACTACTTAAACCTAACAAACCTAAGGACATCACACAACACCCAGCCATCACGAGGCAGAAAAAATGGTTCAAATGGCTATGAGCACTATGGGACTTAACATCTTAGGTCATCAGTCCCCTAGAACTTAGAACTACTTAAATCTAAGTAACCTAAGGACATCACACACATCCATGCCCGAGGCAGGATTCGAACCTGCGACCGTAGCAGTCCCACGGTTCCAAACTGCAGCGCCTAGAACCGCACGGCCACCGCGGCCGGCTCACGAGGCAGAGAAAATCCCTGACCCCGCCGGGAATCGAACCCGGGAACCCGGGCGTGGGAAGCGAGAACGCTACCGCACGACGACGAGATGTGGGCTCTTGGGTAATGGCAGCCCATTCTTCAGGCAGTGCTGCACTGATAAGATGTGTCGATGTCGGTCGGTGAGACCTGGCACGAAGTCGGCGTTCCAAAACATCCCAGAAGTCTTCTATAGGATTCAGGTCAGGACTCTGTGTTGGCTAGTCCATTACAGGGATGTTATTGTCGTGTAACCACTCCGCCACAGATGAAAGATGCAGTCGTCATCCCTGAATTGCTCTTCAACAGTGGGAAGCAAGAAGGTACTTAAAACATCAATGTAGCTCTGTGCTGTGATAGTGCCACACAAAACAACAAGGGGTGCAAGTCCCCTCCATGAAAAACACGACCACATCATAATAACACCACCTCCGAATTGTAATGTTGGCACTTCAAACGCTGGCAGATGACGTTCACCGGGGATCCTGATGCTGTTTGGAATTTCTGTGTGATGGTATGGACAGATGTCCACCTATTACGCATTACGACCCTCTTCAACTGTACGGGGATCTCTGTCAATTAACAGACGTGGTCGACATGTACGCTTTTGTGCTGTACGTATCCCTTCACACTTCCACTTAACTATCACATCGGAAACAGTGACCCTAGGGACGTGTAGGAGTGTGGAAATCTCCCGTACATACGTATGATACAAGTGACACCCAATCACCTGACCGCAATGGAAGTCTGTGAGTTCCGCAGAGCGCCACATTCTGCTGTCTCACGATGTCTAATGACTACTGAGGTCGCTGATATGGAGTGCCTGGCGGTAAATGCAGCACAATGCACCTAATATGAAAAACGTACGTTTTTGGGAGTGTCCGGATACTTTTGATCGCATAGTGTACCTCCCTTGCGCCAGTGTCTTCATCTCAGAGTAGTACTTCCACCGCACGTCCTCAGTTATATGTTGGATATATTCCACTCTGTCGCTTCTCATGCAAATTTTTACCCTCCACAGCTCCCTATAGTACAATGGAAGTTTTGCCCTGATGTCTTAAATTCTTAAATTATCTCCTTAATCTCCTATTATATTGTCCCCTCATCTCTTCAGTGTTTTCCCTGTTTCTTTCTTCACCGATTCAGCAGAGAACCTGCTTCTTCTTATCTTACCAGTTCAGCTAGTTTTCATAGTCATTCTATAGAGCCACACTTCAAACGCTTTTATTCTCTTCTTTTCTGGTTGTCTCATAGTGCATGATTCGCTACCATACAGTGCTATCCTGCAAATGTATATTATCATAAATTTATTTTTCGACTGATGGCCATTATTTGATAGTACAGTAGACTTCTTTTGACCAGGATGCCCTCTTTGCCTGTAATAGTCTGCTTTCTATGTCCTCCTTGCTTCATCTGCCTTGCCTTATCTTGCTACCGATGTAACAAACTTCTTACAATTCTTCACACTTCGTGGTCACCAACATTGTTGTTAAATTTACCGCTGGCCTTATTTCTGTTACTCATAATTACTTTCGTATTTTATCCATTTACTCGCAGCCCATATTCTGTACTCATTAGAACATTCATGTCCGCAGCTTGAGGTCTAGTGACTAATGTTGCTGTCGCTGGAGCACGGGGTCCCGGGTTCGATTCCCGGCCGGGTCGGGGATTTTTTCCGCCCGGGGACTGGTTGTTTGTGTTGTCCTCATCATCTCATCATCATTCGGCAAGCGACGATATTGGAACTGGAAAGATAGAGAACTTGTATGGGCGCTGATGACCTCGATGTTGAGCGCCCCGCAAAACATCATCACGTCATCATTAGAACGTTCATTCCATTCAACAGTCCTGCAACACTTTTGCACTGTCGCTGAGAATAGGAATGTCATCAGGGAATCTTTGATAACACTGCTCCTTAAATTTTAGTTTCACTCTTGAACCTCTCTTTTATTTACGTCACTACTTCTTCGATGTATAGATTAAATAGTAGGGCGAAAGGCTGCATCCCTGTCTTACACCGTTTTTTAATCCGTGCACTTCGTTCTTGATCTTCCAGTCTTACTGTTACCTTTTGGTTCTTACCCATACTGCCGGCCGGAGTGGCCGTGCGGTTCTAGGCGCTACAGTCTGGAACCGAGCGACCGCTACGGTCGCAGGTTCGAATCCTGCCTCGGGCATGGATGTGTGTGATGTCCTTAGGTTAGTTAGGTTTAATTAGTTCTAAGTTCGAGGCGACTGATGACCTCAGACGTTAAGTCGCATAGTGCTCAGAGCCATTTGAACCATTTGAACCTTACTCATACTCTATATTAAACGTCTTTCTCTATAGCTTATTTTTCTCAGAATTTCGAACATCTTGTACCATTTTCCATCGTCGAAGGTTTTTTCCAGATCGACAAATCTTATGAACGCGACTTGCATCCTGTATCAGACGCAACGTCTGGACATCCTGTATGGTGCCTTCAACTTTCCTAAAACCAAACGTATCCTCATATAACACATTCTCAATTTTCTTTCCCATTCTTTTTTGTATTTTATTTTTGTCAGTAACTTGGGGATGTTAAGCTGATTGTGCAATAGTTCTCGTACCTACTTGCCCTAGCTATTTTCGGGATTGTGGATGATATTTTTCAAAAATTCTGATGGTAGGTCTCCGTTCTCGCAGATATTCAACACAAATTTGAGTAGTTGGTCGTTCGGCACTTCCCCTAGCGATTTTAGAAATTCCGAAGTAATCCTGTGTGATTTGATCGAACGCTTTCCATCATTGTGTTAAAGTCTGACTGCAATACTAGATCCTCTATGTTTTCTCTACCCATTTCTCGTGTCATGCCACAGACAAGTCCTCCCGGTCGTAGAAGCCCTTAATGTACTCTTTCTACCTTTCTGATCTCTCGTCTGTCTTTAACATCGGAATTCCCATCACGTCCTTGCTTTTGATTCCATCTGAGATTGTTTTGTCGTTTCTGTGTGATTAATCAATCTTTCCAATGACCACTACTTTTTCGATTTCTTCATATTCTTCCTACAACCACTTTGCTTTCACTTCCCTGCAGTTCCTATTTATTTCATCCCTAAGTTAACTACATCGTTATATTATTTTGTCTTTTCCTGCAAATTTTTACAATTTCTTCTTTCCTCACATTTTTACAGTTTCTTCTTTTTTCGATCAGTTCAAGCTTTTCTTCTGTTACCCGAAGTTTCTTCGCTGTTACCTTCCTTGTACCTATGTTGGTGTCTTCAGCGCTCGTGAACAGCCGTTTTTAGACATGTCCATTTCTCTTCAACTGAACTACCTACTATGTAAACGTTATATCCCAGTATCTAAATCCTTAGAGAATTTCGAACACTTCTCTTCATCACTCAGTACATCAGTATCTTACTCCTTTCCAGAAAGATTCTTCCGTAGGATGCTGTTAAACTTCAGTCTGCTCTTCATCATTACTAAATTGTAACTCGAGTATATATCAACTTCTGGATAAGTCTTACAGTCGAATATCTGAGTATGATGTAATCCAGGTGGAATATTGCCGTGTCTCTGGACTTTACGATCTCTGAACGGTGTACTCGCTTTTACTATCTGAAATTTATTGCAGGACTTAATTAGACTCCCTCTTCTCTAATTTCTACTACCAAGCCGACATTATTCCTCAACTTTGTCGTCTATTCATTCCCCTGCTATCGCGTTCCAGCAACGCGTGAATATTAGATTATCATCTTCCTTTACAAATTGAATTATCTATTCAGTATCTTCACACGCTTTCTCTGCATCTTTACCTTCCACTTGCGACGTAGGCGTATACATCTCAAATGTTGTAATTAGTGCACAGTAACTCAATCTGTGTTCTCCCTTGCTAAATGAATCCTACTCCCGTTGTACTATTTTCTGCTGCTGTTGTTATTGCCTTATATTCGTCTGACGAGAAATGCTTTTCTTCCTTCCACTTCAGTTCACGGACCCCACTATATTAAGATTAAGCCTTTGCAATTCCCTTTCCAGATTTCCTAGCTCCCCTACTTCTTACTTCCTGCGCCCCGACTTGAAGAACATTACACTTCCGTTGATTGTCTGTCTCTTTCTCATCGTCACGTCCGCGTCGACAGTCGCCTTCTGGAGATCTGGAGGGGCTAATGAGTAATAATTTTCCAATGGGGAGATCATCATGGCACTTTTCAATTCCAGGCGACAAGTCCTGTGGACGTACGTTGTTTCTTTAATGCAGTGATTTGCATCGCGTTCTGCATCCTCTCCCGTGATCACTGCTGATACTTTCGTCTTTTAGGGACAAGTTCCCGCCAGAAGGAAAGGAGGTTGCCCTGAATATGCGATGCTCCTCCCTTTTTGACAGGGCCGTTGGGTTGGTTCAAATGGCTGTGAGCACTACGGTTCTGAGGTCATCAGTCCCCTAGAACTCGGAACTCCTTAAACCTAAATAACCTAAGAACATCACACACATCCATGCCCGAGGCAGGATTCGAACCTGCGACCGTAGCGGTCGCGCGGTTCCTGACTGTAGCGCCTAGAACCGCTCTGCCGTTGGGAGAACGAGCTTGTCTCCTGGTACCGGACGTCTTCATCGCCATTGTTGACGATTTTTATCCAAAATTAAAACGTACTATTACCATCAGAACACACAGATACACTATGTGATCAAAAGCATCCGGACACCTGGCTGAAAATGACTTACAAGTTCGTGGCACCCTCCATCGGCAGTCATGCGGTAGCGTTCTCGCTTCCCGCGCCCGGGTTCCCGGGTTCGATTACCGGCGGGGTCAGGAATTTTCTCTGCCTCGTGATGACTGGGTGTTGTGTGATGTCCTTAGGTTAGTTAGGTTTAAGTAGTTTTAAATTCTAGGGGACTGATGACCATAGCTGTTAAGTCCCATAGTGTTCAGAGCCATTTAAACCATCTGAAATGAAGTGTTGGCAGAAGAGCCAACACTGTGTTGCTATAGGAGGCCGAAATGCACGCGTTTAATTACACGCTGACTGGCGTGAGGTCTGGAACAGTTAAGGGAATTAATAGTAGCAAATAAAGTACGTAGTTGATATAATACTTAACTTTAATCCACAATTGGTGTACATCGCTCTTGACGGTACATGTTATAATCTCAATATCAAATGCTATGGCGCCTTGCTAGGTCGTAGCAAATGACGTAGCTGAAGGCTATGCTAACTATCTTCTCGGCAAATGAGAGTGTAGTTGTCAGTGATCCATCTCTGGCTAAGTCGGCTGTACAACTGGGGCGAATGCTAGTACGTCTCTCTAGACATGCCGTGTGGCGGCGCTCGGTCTGCCATCACTGACAGTGGCGACACGCGGGTCCGTCGTATACTAGCGGACCGCGGCCGATTTAAAAGCTACCACCTAGCAAGTGTGGTGTCTGGCGGTGACACCACATGAACCATCGGCAGTGCTGGAATTCAATATGGTGTTGGTCCACCCTTAGCCTTGATGACAGCTTCCACTCTCTCACGTTCAATCAGGTGTTGGAAGGTTTCCTGGGGAATGGCAGCCCATTCTTCACGGAGTGCTGCACTGATTAGAGGTATCGATGTCGGTTGGTGAGGCCTGGCATGAATTCGGCGTTCCAAAGCAATCCAAAGGTGGTCTATAGGATTAACGTGAGGATTCTGTGCAGGCCTGGATAGGTGTCTCCCTATTACACATTACGATCCTCTTCAACTGTCCGTGCTCTCTGTCAGTCAACAGACGAGGTCGGCCTGAATACTTTTGTGCTGTACGTGTCCCTTCAGGTTTCCACTTTACTATCACATCAGAAACAGTGGACCTATGGATGTTTAGAAGTGTGGAAATCTCGCGTACATACATATGACACAAGTGACACCAAATCACCTGACCACGTTCGAAGTCCGTGAGTTTCCGCGGAGCGCCCCGATCCGCTCTCTCACGGTGTCTAATGACTACTGAGGACGCCGGTATGGAGCACCTGGCAGTAGGTGGCAGCACAATGGACCTAATATGAAAAACGTATGTTTTTGAGGGTGTCCGGATACTTTTGATCATATAGTGTATATACTTTTGCTCAGAGTAAGGAGGAAAAGGGATGCACGAATTTACTGAGACTTCAAGCGATTAAACACTGTAAAAGAAAAGATACAGTGGAATTAGCGATCGGAAGCACGTCTTTGCATTACAAGCAACCAACATCGTGTCACGTTTGGTTTAGTCAAGAATATGCGGTTCTCTGTTGTCTATCCCTTGAATTGTGGTTGGATAGTGAAAGCGCAAAGCGTTTTGGTAAGTGTAATTTTTAGCTAGTCAAGAACTTTACACAGCCGGTATTACATCAGCTTTGTACTTTCATCAGAATTCGTTTGTTATTTACTCACGTCATTCATGTGTCACTCGCCCCCGCCCCTTTCCCATCCCACTCCCTCGCCCCACACTTGTTTAACTGGTATTATTCCTCTCTGCCGAACCGCTGGAAATGCATGCGGTATTAATGAGCGGTATTAATGTTGCAAGATAGAAAGTACTGCAAAATTATGAACGTTCTTCAAATTCTCTTTTTGTTGATCATAGATACCTCAGCGTTTCACCCCTTGCCTAAATTCACTCTGTGTCATAATGAATTCAAAGTGGAAAGACCTAGGTGTGAATCAGATGTGGTGTTTATGTTACTGGAAATTTGTTTATGATATGTTGGTGCATGTTGTACAATAGTGTAAGGAAATTGCGAGCTGTATTTGTGCAATAGCCATGTTCACACGTCTTTTTAGAGTAGTATGTTGAGTGTCTTTCCTTTCGTTCAAATGGATAAAACTGTAATATAGCGCATCAGTTAATTAGTCATAATGATGAGGGTTTGTAATGTCTTCTTGTTCATTTACAAACAATAGGTACGAATGCTGAATTCGTCTTGTTAAGGCATGTGCCGTAAGTGACAGAACATCAAGCACAGACGAGAAGATCGAGATGGACAACAACGTGGTATTGCGCAATCGGCAGTTAAAAATTATGAAATAAATATCGCCATAGACAGTTTAGAAGAATGAGTACAGCACATTTTACATAATTAAGTATGAGAATGTTCATACAATATGGCTAAAACAGTATGCGTAAACAAAACTATCAGCACTCTTTACCCAATTTAAAACAAACCTACTGATATTGTTTGCCTGTTTGTATGACAGATGGGCATCTGCCGATTTGCACTAGAAACGAGTCACCAATTAGAGCAGTGGATGGAAGGCGTTGGACTTGCACCATAAGATGGAAAGTCAGATTCGTCTTCCGAGTAGTTGATATTCCAAATGGACGCTGGAGTATAGTAGGTAAGTGGTCTGGTCGCACTGGGTGAAAATGATACGTGAGCGACTGAACCGAAAAAAAAAACAGCACAGTAACGCTGGGGTCGCTTAAATAATACGCTTTGGCGACGGGAAAAGAGTGATTTAGGGATTTGATCTAAATTCATCAGAAAAAATATTGGTTACCACCTTAAAAGGGCAAACTGGAGCGCTGTAGGTCTTATATAATGGGTATAAGGCGACCGAGTGAGCCTGCAATCAAGTAGTTTGTATGTGCGAGTCTGGTGCATGGAATCAGTGAAGTAAAATGGTTGAATGTGGAGTCCTGACAGAATGGCATAATGGAGCTATCGTGTTTGGGCGGGCCCATGATGACGACATGAATGAAGCTGCCCGATTTGTTGGTGTACCAACTCGGGCTGTGTCCGCAAGAGGTGGCGTACCATTTACAGACTGCTTTGTTTTATTGGCAGAACACTTAAAAGATGCAACCAGTCAGCTACAGACACTGCTACAATAGGCTCGTCCGTCCTTTCCTGGAGCACTGCTGCGAGATACGATGGACGGAGGACATCGAGTAAGTACAGACAAGGGCGGCTCTTTTTGTATAATCGCGAAACAGAGGAGAGAGACTAGGATATGCGAGTTGGGGTGGCAGTCATTACAACAAAGGCGGATTTCGCTGTGGCATGAGCTTTTCACGAAATTTCTGTCAGCAACTTTCTCCTCCGAATGCGAAAACGTTTTGTTGGAGCCCTGCTACACATTGAGAAATGGTCATCGTAATAAAACAGGAGAAATCAGAGCTCGCATGGTAAGAATTAAATCATCAGTCTTCCCTCGCGCTGTTCAAGAATGGAACGGCAGAGAAATACACACATCAAAAATGGTTTTACATCACCCCGGTTCCGAGAACTCCTGAAGACAGACGTTGACTGTGGATATTGTATCACAGACACAGTCCTTTCTGTTCAGAGATGACACTAAATCCACCCAAAGATGTAAACAACCATGCATGAGCAGCGCTTATTAGACGGAAGGAGTCCGACAGACGATCAGTTCCAGTCGTTCTACCAGGAAGGAGGTACACGGCTCTTGTTGTCTGCAGTTCTCAACTGGACTTCTCTCTAGATAATGTTAGCACACTAGCCCACCAGTTGGGGCACTGAAAGGTTTCTGATCACAGGGTTTCTTGCCACCTAACAGAAGACCATGAAGAGCCACCAAGGGCCATCTGTGCGGAATTGCTTGCACGTTACGAGGCTGACTCTGACCTTTTTTTCTTTCGAACATCGTCACAAGCGATAAAACATGGGTTCATCTCTTAGCACAGGAAACAAAACTGAAATCCATGGAGTGTCGCAAGCCACCTCTGCTTCGAAGAAAAAGTTCAAAACCGCACCCTCAACAGGTACAGTCATGGCGACATGCCTTTGGAAGTCTGTAGGAGGTATTATGTTTGATGACCTCCCTCATGGTACAAATCTAAGTGTATTGTGCTACCCTTAGGAAATTGTGAAACGACGTCAGGTCGTGCGTCGCCACAAAAAAGCAAACGAATTTCTCCTTGTACACGGCAACGCAAGACGCCGCAGAAGTATGCGCATCCGAGAGGAGCTCACAAAACTTCACTGGGCTGTTCTTCCTCCTCACCCTCCCTACAGACCTGATTTCTCTCCTTACGACTTCCTGTTGTTTGTCTTAAAGAAATATGCACTCCGCGGGAAGCAAATGGTTCAAATGGCTCTAAGCACTATGGGACTTAACATCTGAGGTCATCAGTCCACAGACTTAGAACTACTTAAACCTAACTAACCTAAGGACATCACACACATACAAGCCCGAGGCAGAACTCGAACCTGCGATTGTACCAGCAGCGCAGTTCCGGACTGAAGCTCCTAGAACCGCTCGGCCACAGCGGCCGGCCCCGCGGGATGATGGGAAGGTTACTGATGCAGTAAGACGTTCGTTCTAACGTCGACCAATAGAATGCTAACAAGTGGACATACGACCCGCTCTCCCTCCCGCCTTTAAGGTGGCGTAAGACCGTCACATCGAATATCGAAAAATAGCGTTTTGTAGCCAAGAGCGAGGAATATTATGATGTACTGGAATCCTGAATAAAACCAACCTGCTTCCAGGAAAAAGAATGTGCTGCATTACTTATTGAACGCCTCTCGTAAAATAATGAAGTTTGGCAGCTATAGTTGCATGTTTTGCAGATTGTCGGATATCATGATTTGGAAGAGGAATCTACTCACTGGAGAAACGTCGGACAATGTACAATCACGCAAGGAAGGCTATGCCGACGAAATACAGCTGTTTTGTCCTAAGAAAGTCTTTTATTGCCAGGATGAGAACGTTGCAGATCGCCCTTGCAATGATACAGTTGCAACCAAAACGCTGCCTGGGAAGCAAGTATTATTGCCTGTCGGTGCCAGGTAGGAAATTCTGAAACGATGATGAGCCAGTCCTGCGATACTTACACACACATACACACCTACTCAGAAAGAGAGAAAGAGAGAAAGAGAGAGAGAGAGAGAGAGAGAGAGAGTTGTGGCTGCCACGTCGTCCCGCTGATATTGTGGCGTCGTGCCACAGAGAGCTTGAATCTGGGTCACTTTAATTTCATGGGACATCTCTCCAGAGATGCCCTACGTGTGTCTCCTCCCTACCGTTGCGCGGTGCTTTTTTTCCCTCCTTCACGTTCGCGATGCATGAGACAATCCCACTTGCTCCTCGCTGTTCATTCGTTACCAACGATGGCCAGACTGGATTAGCGCTAGATGTCTTCAGTTTCTGCTGTGTACTCATCGCATAATTTGTGAAATTTATTGAAATTTGTCTAACTTTTGGAATTAGTTGAAGGACTACATGCTATTGGTTTCAAATGGCTCTGAGGACTATGCGACTTAACTTCTGAGGCCATCAGTCGCCTAGAACTTGGAACTAATTAAACCTAACTAACCTAAGGACATCACACACTTCCATGGCCGAGGCAGGATTCGAGCCTGCGACCTTAGCGGTCGCTCGGCTCCAGACTGTAGCGCCCAGAACCGCACGGCCACTCCGGCAGGCACTACATGTTATTCATGACGGCGATACTAAAGTAGCAGTATGAAACGATCACCGATTATGGTTTTACAAACGGTTTGTGGTGAGGCGTTGTTTCAAGTTGGGACTATGTCAGTGAACGGAACTCGCACCCGGCCACCACCTTTTACGGGAAATCATCTGTTGGCTGAACCGCCCTGCCACAGCTGAGGTCGACAAAAAGCAACAGCTCGGTTGTATAGAGTGCGCGCCGTTTCGCCGGGCACCCTGTGTGTTGTCTCCCCGTCCTCCTTCTAGTGCCACGACCCACGTGCACTAACGAAAACGGTAAGTGTGAAACCTCGCCTCGGAAAAATTTATGAATTACTGTGCTGGTAAACCCCTTACGTTATTTGATTTTCAAACAGCTGAGCAAAACTGAACATGCTCAGACATTTCTCTCTTTACTTATTCTGATCAACACTACACTGACACACAATATTTTTAGCACAACGCAATCTGACTTTCAATAATCCCTACAAAAGAATGGCCCTGACGAACAATAACCTATACCTTTCATGAATCACTTACCTCACAAAAATCTTCGTTACTCGAACTACTGCAATACAGCGAGCGCCAATACTGCCAACTAAATAAAGGATTCTAACTACTGAAGGCATAGTTAGCAAATGAAATATTTTGATGGAGAACAAACAATGTATTTACCTTAATAGTGTTCAAAAGTCATTATATATATATATATAGTAGACCCGCAACCGAGCGCCTCCCCAGGTGGCGGATAGGGGAATGCCTCCTAGATATAGGTGGTACCGAGGAAATGAAATACTCGGGGCGAACCACAACTACTAGTAGCGTCTGTTCCCACAGTGGGCGGCTACAAAAGGCGTCTGCTCCACATGTCAGTGGCGGCCTCAACCAACCTCCTGATCTGGAAAGTCAGGTTGTACTCGGCAGCATGCCATACATCCAACTACTAAACATCATGATGGTACAACGAGAAAAATCTCATTACCCCGGGCCCCAGTCAATAGACTGGGATTGTCGTGAGCATCGGATTCCGGGGGCTCACGGACATCATGAGAAGAATCGGAGCTTCTCAAACTCCCTCAAGACCAAACGCAAACACTACATCGGCACACTCAACGTGAACACACTGATGAAGACAGGAAAGATGAAACAACTGACAGACACTCTCGAAAAATTTCAAATCAAAATATGTGCACTGCAAGAAACACGATTCACAGACGAAGACCATTTCAACACGGAGAATTTCAGAATATACAAAGGAAAACCATCGAGACAACTGAAAAACCTAAGGCTTTTTGGCACAGGATTTGCAGTACACAGGTCCATCACGGACAGCATAATCGACTTTTCGTCACCAAACGAAAGAATCAGCACCATCACAGTGAAATCAGCCAATAAATCCTACACAATAATCAACGCACATGCACCAACTAATGACTACAACAGGAAAAACCCGGACGAAATTGATGACTTCTGGACGACAATGGAAGAAACTATCAGAAAAATTCCTGCACATAGAGTCAAAATAATACTGGAAGACTACAACGCCAAACTCGGAAAAGAAAAGATATACAGACATATCACAGGAAAACATACTCCACACAAGGACACCAACAAAAACGGAAAACATCTGATAGACTTTTGCATAAGCCACGACCTCGCCATTATGTCAACAAAATTCAAGAAACCAACACGAAAACTTACCACATGGAAATTCCCCAGCGGAAAGCAAGAACTACAAATCGACCACGTAATAGTGCAGAAAGACTCACAAAAAGAAATTTTGAACATAGACACCCGTGAAGGCTACTTCGACTCAGACCACCACCTACTACAGATCAGGATTCGTCTTTTGCCCAAGAAAAAGCTCCAGAAGAACAAAACTGTTAGACCAGATCCAGAATACGTTACTTTAAACCAGACACAAATATTACACAAAATTAAAATGGAGAAAACGACAGACTGGACACAACTTTCACGAAGAATCCGAGAGGCCATGAAACTAGCACAAGCACCACGAACACGGAAACACCGTTGGTGGAACCACACATGTGACCAAGCTATTGACCAACGAATCAGTGCATGGAAAAAATTTAGTTGCCATAAATCCCAAGAGAACTGGATGAACTTCTTGAAAACACAGAAGCAATCAAGCAAAATCATTCGCAGTGAAAAACGACAGTATGACAAACGGCGACTGACAGAGATCGAATCGGACTTCATGAAGAACAATACAAGAAACTTCTACAGAACGTTCAGAGAAAATATGACTGGATATCAACCACCCAACTTGTGCTTCAGAAGACCGGATGGAACCCTAGAAACCAATACCAAAAACAATTGTGACATTCTGGCAAAGTACTTTGAAAAACTGCTCAACACGGACCCCCCCATGGAAGAAATGATGACAGAAACGAGCACATACAATCCAGATAGTGAACCTCCAACTCTAGAAGAAGTTAAAGAAATAATAAAGTCACTCAAGAATCGTAGAGCACCAGGAGAAGATGGCATCATCGCGGAAATCTGGAAGTTACAAGACCCAGAACTCACCAAAGACATCCACAGGATCTTGGAAGACATCTGGAAAACCATGAAAATTCCTGACGACTGGAAAACTGCCCTGATACACCCACTACACAAAAAAGGTGACAAGACTAACCCGAACAACTACAGAGGAATATCCCTACTACCGGTCACATACAAGATCCTTTCTAAAGCTTTACTGAACAGACTAGAATGCCAAACAGACCACTTGATTGGGGAATACCAAGCAGGCTTCCGTAAAGGGCGGTCTTGTGCGGAACAAATTTGGAACCTGAAAATGATTTTACAACACAAACAGAACCTGATCATTACCTTTGTTGACTTCAAAAAGGCGTACGACTCTATCGACCGGAAAACTCTCTTCAAAATTCTAGCAGAATACAAAGTAGACAACAAAACACGAGCTATCATAGAGCAAACTTTAACCAACACGACCTCCAAAGTAAAGTTCTGTGGGGAACTATCAGAGCCCTTCGAAATTCGCACAGGTGTCCGACAAGGCGATGGCCTCTCACCTCTCCTTTTCAATCTGGTGTTAGATAAGGTCATAAAAGAATGGGAAACATCACAACAGGGGATAACCTTAGGAAACCTACAGATTAAATGCCTGGCTTTTGCAGATGATTTGGCGATTGTCACGAAAGGTATAAAGGAAACAAAAGACGCTATTGAAAAACTGCACGAAATCGCTTCCAAAACTGGACTACAGATCTCTTACGAAAAGACACAGTTTATGAGCACAAAGAAACTCTCATTTCTGAACACCAAGTATGGCACGATTTACAAAACAGCAAACTTCAAATACCTCGGTGAAACTCTACAAATGAGTGGACATAACAGAGACTCAAATGAAGAAAGAAAGACTAAACTGGACAAGGCATACAAAGTAGTGTGGAATCATTACAACAAGAAGTCTATCTCACAAAAAGCCAAATTACGCCATTACGACACGGTGGTGCTCCCCGAGGCACTATATGCAGCAGAGACCACACTAATCCGAGGGCATACACGTATCAGACAATTAGAAAAAGTAGAACGGAAAATACTTAGGAAAATATTTGGCGCAACTAACAACAATGGAATATGGATCAAGAAACCTACAGAGGAACTGTACAAACATACGGAGACAATCACAGAAAAGATTAGAAAACGCAGACTACAATTCTATGGACACCTATACAGAATGCCATCACACAGGCTGACCAAACAGATCTTTGACTGGGTAACCACTAGAAACAACAAATGGGTGGCAGAGGTAGAAAACGACCTGAACCAGCTCAACATAACAGCCGACACAATAAACGACAGAATAAAGTTCAGAAACATCATTAAGAAAAGTAAACTACATGAGATACAATGCGACAAACGAACAGGCATAAAATGACCGAAGAACGAAAGCAAGATCACAGCCAGAAGATGAAAGAAATATGGGCAACCAAAAAGGCAATCAAGATGAAGCCGAAGACACGAAGCCGACAAGAAGCATGGACAGAGGACCGGAAACAGAAACACAGCGAGCGAATGAGGGAAGTTTGGGCAGCAAGGAAGGCAGCAAAAGGAACTGGCCATGTAGTTTAGTCCAAATGCGCTCTTTAAGGGCAAAACACCAATAATAATAATAATAATAATAATAATAATATATATATATATATATATATATATCAGTTCATGACATCCAGTCTTACAAATTTCGTTTTTCTGACGGACACACGTCCAGATCGTCCGCTCTCAAAACTCTGCCATCTCTCTCCCCACACCCACCACTGCTGGCGGCTCACCTCCAACTGCGCAAGGCTACGCGCTGTTCACATCCAACTGCCCAACACTACAATAGCAAATATTCCAACAATGCAAACCAGCCACAGACTTCACACAGCACAGTCAGTGATTTTCATACAGAGCGCTGCGTGACGTTACCAACATAAAAACCTAAACAGCCTACTTACAAGTGTTACACCGTGGACACGTTGAACGAACGCTACAAAACTAGTAGGCAAATATTTAAATACCCTGAGATACGTTTATTGAAATTTTGTCCTGATGCAAACTTATTTTCACTGTTTTTAAGACAGAAGAAATATTTCTACTGGCGAAGAATGATGCGATCACGTAATGGCTATTGGGTATCACTAACGTTACTGGAATTTTTCCGATGGAGATCGCATCACAGTATACCGGGAGGTATACCGGGAGGACGATCAGTTTCTCACCATATTCAGCCTTTGAGAGAGGTCGATGATTGGCAGGAGTATGGGAAGATCATACCGACAGTCTACACGCACAGCTGGCTCTAGCGTAATGACTGCAGGACGGATGATGAGGAGACGGATTCAGGACAAATTATCCCAACTGGATATGTACGGGTCGTTCCAAAATCGATGCGTTGTTCGTCACCTGTGACGGATGACGTCAGCTGATATCCGGGCAGAGTTTACACACGGAGTGTCAGCATGAACCATTAGGAACAGTACACCGGTATCTGACCAGATATCACGTGTTGTTATTCGTCTTTTGCCGAGACGTACATGCTGTGGACTCACAGTTAGCTTGCGCATTGAGTGGTATCATACGGCAGTCAGCAATCAGCGAAGACCATAAATTCTCCAGAGGAGTGGCAGCTATCTGCTGATGCAGCTGCGTTAAAACAACAGACAAGATCGCAATAATACTTTATTAATGACCGGTTTCGACTTCATGTAGAAGTCACCATTTGAAAATGAGAAAGTGGTCACGCGGCAACACGATCGTAAACTGCAGTTTATCGCGATCTAGACTGCTTTTTACCCGATCAGCGAAGAGTCCCACTTCTGCTTGTGAGGTTAAATGGACACTAACGTGTCCGCAGACTATCTGGTGAGAGGTCACAGGAAGCAGCGACGCTCGAAACGCATACGTCTCCAAATCCTGAAATTATGATGTGGGGAGCTATTCGATATGACCCTAGGAAAGATTTGGTAATTGCTGGAGGGAGGGTGAATGCTCGCTAGTAACTGACAACAAGAGTAAAACCCTATTATTATTACGCCGTTGTTGACCAGGGTACGAAATGGCATATTTCATCAGGATAGTACAAGACTCCACACTGCATTTCACACCATGGACACCTTGAAGGACGAACGGGTGTTGACCTGCCCAGATCTCTGATTTCCACCACAGAGCGTGTCTGGGATGTGGTAGGAAGACATCTGCCTCCAGCCAGTAATACAAAATGTGTTTCAGATATGGCAAGAACTTCCTGAAGTTGACGATCGGAAGCTGTTTGCTTCCACGCAACACCGAATGCGGGCAAAGTGTCCGCGCATGTGGGAGATGGTGTACACTTTCCGCACCCGTCGGTGTAATTTTAGCTTGACTAGCCTTCCTGGATCATGAGACTACGATGGTCCAGAGTTCAATTCGTAAATGTAGGAGATTAATCTTACGAAATTATTAGCCTTAAATAAGAAACATTATGGCAGGCGAGAATTTTATATACTGTTATGAATAACTGCTTCGGTCGGTTCACGAGTGTACAAGCTTACATAATTCAACTGACGTGAAATACGATTACATAGGTGTGATGTAACTAAAGTCCACATTTCAATAGACACTCAGAAAGAGCCATAAGCATTAAGATTGTTTTCAGAACAGGAGATGATAGTTACTAAAATTAATTTGCGAGGATCGTTCAATAATTAATGCAACGCATTTGTTTCTTCGGCCAGTTTCAGTTGAAAAAAAATGCGGACTTTGTTGTGGGACAGCTTTAGCCCCTATAGTTACGTGAAGTTCCGATAAATGGCGGCGCTATACGTAGCCTTAAAAATGGCCTCTGTAACGGAGGTGGTCTCTAAGCAGAGAGCTGTTGTTGAATTTGTTTTGGCGGAAAAACAGGCCATCGCAGATATTCATAGGCGCTTGTATAGTGCCTACGGAAACCTGGCCGTGAACAAAAGCACGATGAGTCGCTGGGCGAGGCGTCTGTCATCATCTCAACAAGGTCGCACAAACCTGCCCGATCTTTCGCTTGCCGGCCGCCTGCACACAGCTGTGAGCCTGTAACGTTGGACGTGCGGACACTCTCATTCGAGGTGACCGACGGATCACAATAAGACACCTCGCAACACAACTAGACGTCTCTGTTCGTAGTGATGACACACTCGTCCACCAGTTGGGTTACGCAAAGATGTTCGCCCACTGGTTTCCTTGCCGCCTTGCAGAAGACCATAAAAAGCAACGAAGGGTGAATTATGTGGAAGAGCTTGCGCGATACGAGGCTTATAGGGACGCCTTTTTGTCGCACATCGTCAGAGGCGATGAAGCATTGATTCATCACTCCTACGTTGACCAATAGAGTGGAACCGTGCGTGCGTACAGGTGCTTCCAATAACGTGGCGTAAAGGCCGCCGCATTGAACGGAGATCTACATCTACATCTACATGGATACTCTGCAAATAAAATTTAAGTGTCTGGCAGAGTGTTCATCGAACCACCTTCACAATTCTCTATTATTCCAATCTCGTATAGCGCGCGGAAAGAATGAACACCTACATATTCCAGTACGAGCTCTGGTTTCCCCTATTTTATCGTGGTGACCCTTCCTCCCTATGTAGGTCGGTGTCAACAAAATATTTTCACATTCGGAGGAGAAAGTTGGTCACTGGAATTTCGTGAGAAGATTCCGTCGCAACGAAAAACGCCTTTCTTTTAATTATTTCCAGCCCAAATCCTGTATCATTTCTGTGACACTCTCTCCCATATTTCGCGATAATACAAAACGTGCTGCCTTTCTTTGAACTTTTTCGATGTACTCCGTCAGTCCTATCTGGTAAGGATCCCACACCGCCAGCAGTATTCTAAAAGAGGACGGACAAGCGTAGTGTAGGCAGCCTCCTTAGTAGGTCTGAGTGTCCTGCCAATAAAACGCAGTCTCTGGTTAGCCTTCCCCAAAACATTTTCTATTTGTTCCTTCCTTAGATTAGACTGATTTATCGTGTAACCGAAGTTTAACGAGTTCCTTTTGGCACTCGTGTGGATTACCTTACACTTGTCGTTATTTAGGGTTAAGTGCCACTTTTAGCACCATTCAGATATCTTTTCTAAATAGTTTTGCATTTTGTTTTCATCTTCTGATGACTTTATTAGCCGATAAACAACAGCGTCATCTGCAAACCGAAGACGGCTGCTCAGATTGTCTTCCGAATCGTTTATATAGATAAGGAACAGCAAAGGGCCTATAACACTACCTTGGGGAACGCCAGAAATCACTTCTGTTTTACTCGATGACTTTCCGCCAATTACTAAGAACTGTGACCTCTCTGACAGGAAATCACAAATCTAGTCACATAACTGAGACGATATTCCCTAAGCACGCAATTTCACTTCGAGCCACTTGTGTGGTACCGTGTCAAAGCCTCCCGGAAATACAGAAATACGGAATGGATCTGAAATCCCTTGTCGATAGCACTCAACACTTCATGTGAATAAAGAGCTAGTGGTGTGTGACCGGAACGATGTTTTCTAAACCCATGTTGACTGTGCGTCAATAGACCGTTTTCTTCGAGGTAATTCATAATGTTCGAACACAATATATGTTCCAAAATCCTGCTGCATATCGACGTTAACAATATGGGCCTGTAATTTAGTGGATTACTGCTACTACCTCTCTACATATACATCTACATCCATACTCCGCAAGGCACCTGACGGTGTGTGGCGGAAGGTACTTTGAGTACCTCTATCGGTTCTCCCTTCTATTCCAGTCTCGTATTGTTCGTGGAAAGAAAGACTGTCGGTATGCCTCTGTGTGGGCTCTAATCTCTGTGATTTTATCCTCATGGTCTCTTCGCGAGATATACGTAGGAGGGAGCAATATACTGCTTAACTCCTCGGTGAAGGTATGTTCCCGAAACTTCAACAAAAGCCCGTAACGAGCTACTGAGCGTCTCTCCTGCAGAGTCTTCCATTGGAGTTTATCTATCATCTCGGTAACGCTTTCGCGATTACTAAATGATCCTGTAACGAAGCGCGCTGCTCTCCATTGGATCTTCTCTATCTCTTCTATCAACCCTATCTGGTACGAATCCCACACTGGTGAGCAATATTCAAGCAATGGGCGAACAAGTGTACTGTAACCTACTTCCTTTGTTATCGGATTGCATTTCCTTAGGATTCTTGAATATTGGTGTGACCTGTGCAACTTTCCAGTCTTTGGGTACGGATCTTTCGTCGAGCGAACGGTTGTATATGATTGTTAAGTATGGAGCTAATGCATCAGCATGCTCCGAAAGGAACATAATTGGTATACAGTCTGGACCAGAAGACTTGCTTTTATTAAGTGATTGAAGTTGCTTCACTACTCCGAGGTTATTTGCTTCTACGTTACTCATGTTGGATAATAGTGTTTTGTAGCCAAAAGACTGGGGAATATTATGGTGCATTGAAATCCTGAATAAAACGAAACTGCTTTGAGAAAAAAGTGTGTTGCATTAGTTACTGAACGCCCCTCGTAAATTTCTAGAATTGTCTGCAGTGTAAGACAAAAGGCAAGTGAAGATGTGTGTGACGAACACACACACAGCAGCCGTCCGTGGTTACACAGAAGAACAGAAGATCTACGGTGTGAATAATTAGTTGCGCGTCTTGTTCTGCGAAACGCCTAACGTGTACCTCGGTCTGCAGTAGCTGTTGTGTGGCGACCTCCGTGAATGTTAAGCAGTGTGTGCACGTGCAATATGCGGCTCATCTAAGGGGCGGTGGCGGGTGACGTGTGTCCCGGCGGTGGCGGGCAGATAGTGTCCATTGTCAGGCAGGGTCTGCGGCGGCAGGTGGCCGCCGAGCGGCGGCCGGGCTATTGAGTCAGCGGATCAGCCACCCCGGGATTTACACCGGCCAAGGGTGGACGTGGCTGGGAAAGGGGGGGGGGGGAGGACGGTGAGACGCGTGGGTTGGTCACTCTGTCTGGGATGACGTGGGCTCCCTGGCCGCAGGAAGCTGTCTAATATGGTGTGCGGACACTTGCAACCCCGAACATTTGCATCGCCGGACATTTGCCACGATTTTACCTGCTCCGAAGGGTTTGGCCCCTTGTCTCCCCCTCCTCCTCTTCATCGCTTACTGAGCCTTTCCGCTGTTTTACTTAACATAGAACCAGAATCTCTTCGGATTTTCCGCGACACGTCTTGAAACGTCCCTTTAGAACAATTTCTGAATTACTGTGCGGATAAACCTTACACTATTTGCTTTTCAAACAGCTGAGCAAAACTGAACATACTCAAACATTCACTAAAGTGACACACAATATTTTTAGCGCAACGCAATCTGACTTTCAAAAATCCCTACAAAAGAATGGCCCTGACTAACATTAACCTATACATTTCACGAATCACTTACCTCACCAAAAATCTTCGTTACTCGAACTACTGCAATACAGCGAGCGCCACTACTGCCAGCTAAATAAAAGATTCAAACTACGGAAGGCACTAACTACTGATAGGCATAGTTAGCAAATGAAAGACTTTAATAGAGAACAAACAATATATTTACCTCAATAGTGTTCAAAAGTCATAATGTATATAGCAGTTCATGATATCCAGTATTACAAATTTCACAACTCCATCTCTCTCCTCACATCCACCACTGCTGGCGGCTCACCTCCAACTGCGCAACGCTACGCGCTGTTAACATCCAGCTGCCAACACTACAATGGCAGACAACAATGCAAACTAGCCACAGACTGCACACAGCACAGCCAGTGATTTTCATACAGAGCGCTACGTGGCGTTACCAATAAGAAAACCTAAACAGCCTACTTACAGTCTAGAGAGAGTTTCGTTGTGGAAAATATTAAATGTATCTCGCATTGAAATCCGCACCAAATTTCGAGTCTCGGTAAAACTTCGCCAATCTTGGAGATTTTGTGTTCATCTAATTTATACTTGGCTTTTTCGGTAATCGTGCACCAGCTTTCTGTCGTGTTTTGTGTAACATGGGGGATCAGTTCCGTCTCTTATTAATGTATTTGGTATGAACCTCTCGAGTGCTGTTGATACTATTTCTATGAACTTAAGCCACATATGGTCTTCACTTACATAGTTTGGAAGGATTGGAGACTGTCTCTTAGAAAGACGTCAACCGAATTTTCAGTTGCTTTTATAAATAGGTATATTTCGCGTTTAGTTTTGGTGAATTTCTTTGTTACGGAATTGAGCCTCGCTACGACTGTGTGTTCACCAATCCCTGTATCCGTCGTGATGCTCTGGATTATTTGTGGCTAAGAGGTCAAGTGTGTTTTCGTAACCATTTACAATTTGACTGGCCTCGTGAACTAATTCTTCAAAATAATTAAAAAAAAAGCATTTAGAACAATTACGGAAGTTGTTTTCTATCTACAATAGTGCCTGAAAATGTATTTTTGTCAACAGACGGAAGGTAGATTGAAGTCACTGCCAACTATAATTGTATGAGTAGGGTACTCATTTGTGATGAGAATGAAGTTCTCTTTGAACTGTTCAGCAACTGTTTCATCTGAGACCGGGGGTCGGTAAAAGGAGCCAGTTATTAATTTATTCCGGTTGTCAAATATAACCTCTGCCCATACTAAGTCACAGGAACTATCTGCTTCAACGTCGCTTGTGAGCTGGAACACACAGTACATTATTTTTCCTTAAGTTGTACTTCTTGTTTCTGTTGTAGTGCAGATCATGGCAATTACGGCTTTTCCCTCCAAAACCTAGGATGCTTTCTCTATGACCCTGTAAATACCAGAGCTAAACAATGTAGAACAACAACGTACGTTAGAAGCATAGCACTCTGTATTACTTCATTTCCTTATTTCTATTATTTTAAAATTGTACGTCGACTTTAGATGACATGTCAATCATAGATGTTCTTATCTCTATTTAGTGAACGTATTTTCAGTCATATTTTAACATTGTCCCGCTACACTTTATTAATGAATGTTCACCGTAAGGGATATCGCATTTTAGAGAGTAAATTAATATGGAGTATGTCGTTCTTCTTTTCAAACATCCACATATCCATTTCTTCTGTCCTTGTCTTTTGGGCATGCAGTTGTAGTAATTAAAGTAGGCACAAATGCAGTGACCAAAAAGATATGATTAGCGTACATTCGCATTCTCTTTACATCGTTCCTTTCTTGTTGCTCCCATGGCGATGGACTGTTTCTATCGCAATCAGTAAGTTTGAAAGGAAGCTACCGTACAGACAGAGGAATCTATGTTTATACTTGGCAGAACTAATTACATACTTACATAATCGTCGGTATCGCCTTCGTTTCCAAAAAAGTTATAAAATTTCGATTTCGGAGAAGAAGCTCTGTATTTGGCCAAGATGTCGAAGAAGAAGGTCCCTTACGTACTGGTTGTATCGAGTAAGATGTGTAGACGGCGGTTTGAAAGCGGACAGAAGTAGTACGAGGAAGGGCGTCCCTTACCTGTCCGGCATGGCAAATGTCCGGCGTGGAAAATGTCCGACATTCGTCCAATATATGCGACGTCACCCAAAGCAAACCCGAATTAAAATGTACTAAACGAAAGTGATGCAAAACGGGCCGGAAGATCAAGAGAGAAGTGCTCTGATGGAAAAGGGCGTAAAGCGAGTGTTTATGATTAAAAGTGTGGGTGAAGGGATATGAAACATAAGATTCGCTGATGACATTCCTATTCTATGTGAAAGTCAGGAATCCTTACAAAACCAGTTCAATAGCTCCATATTGATCACAGAATGTGGAGTGGGAACAAAGCAGAGGAAGTTAAAAATGAAATGATCGTATGGCATCGTTGGCCGGGAGGAGTCTTATTTCAGTCGACGCCACATTGGGCGACTCGCGTGCAGGTGATGAAGATGAAATGGTAATGAGGACAACACAACACTCAGTCCACGAGCGGAGAAAATCTCCAACCCGCCCAGGAGTCGAACCAGGGCCCGCTGCATGGGAGGCAAGCACGGTAGCAGTTTTTTTTTTTAATTTCATTTTTTTCGCTGTTGTTCGTTCCATCTGCTCGGGGCGGACGTCGTAAGCCATCCGTTTTAAGTTAGTTGTTGATCGATTAACTCAGTTTTTTTATTTTTATTTTATTTTATTTTTTTTTAATTACAGAGGTTAGGTAACCCTCTGACCGAACACGCTGAGCTATCATGCCGGCATTTTTCGCTTTCGTTCGTTGTATCTGCTCGGGGCGGACGTCGTAAGACATCTGTTTTAAGTTCGTTATTGATCGATTAACTCAGTTTTTTTATTACAGAGGGCACCTAACCCTCTGACCGAACACGCTGAGTTGCCGTGCCGGCTTACCAGTGAGCTAAGCAAGCGGACAGTAGAGGAAGATGAAGCTATTGAAGAGTAGCAGAAATGAGATTTCAATTTCATCCATCATAACCGATGTTTCTCGAAAGCCCACAACTGCGTCAGTAATGAATACGTCTTTTCAAGCACAGAACGAAGAGTTTCCGGAATTTATTCCGATTGTCAAGTGGGCAGAACAACACACGATACAAAGGCTGAACAGAAGCGGAGGAAGAGAGCACCCCTGCTTTCCGCTCTTTTTAATAACCAGAACTAACATCAGCGATGAACTTAACATAAAAAGTAAGGATCCCGAAATACAGGGGACAGGCAAAGTAGTGTGAAAACGTGTACTTACTTGGGAATAGTTTATTAATAAGGGGTTGAACGCCCATTTGCGCATGATACAGCTGCGATTCTTCTTGGAATACTGGCATATAATGATTGTATAGTTCCCAGTGGAATGTTGTGCCACTCTCCGATCAGAACCTCTTCTAACTCCTGTAGTGACGAGGAAGGTGGAAATCTTCTCCGGAGTCTGGGCTCCAATATTGCCCAAAAGGGTTCGATAATGTTCAAGTCCGGGGACTACGCTGGCCAGGGAAGACGTTGCAGTTCAGTTGCATGCTCCTCATACCACGATTGTACTGTCCTGTCTGTGAGAATGGGTGCATTATCGTCCTGAAATATGGCATCATTGTTGGAGAACCACATTTAAATCATGAGGTCCACTTGATCACCTAAAATATTCACATAATCGTTGGCTGTAACACGGCCTTTGAGAGTAACAATGAGACCAGCAGAATGATAAGGTTGCCCACACCATCTCACTTCTACCTCAGTTCTTAACCGTTGAAATCAAACAATCAGGATCGTAGGCTTCTTTTGGCGTTGTCCAGATGTAAACCCGTCCCGATGATGAAAATAACGTAAACGTTGATTCGTCGGGCCATATGAAGTGTTTCCACTGATCAGCCGTCCAGGATTTATGCTTATGACACCATTTTTTACGCTTCTTTGCGTTGGTTGTCGTCACTGATGGTTTCGATACAGCAGCTCGTCCATGAATATTCGCTTTATGGAGTTATTGGCGGATAATGTCGACAGATACGGGGTCTCGAAGATGGCTATTGAGCTCTGCAGTTACTGTAGCCGCCACAGCTTTGTGTTGCTTTGACACAATTTGTGTTAGCGTATGACGGTCTCTGTCATTTAGTTTTAATTTGCGTGCACTATTACGTTTACATGATGATATCTTTCCATGTTTTGTGTTGCTGTCATGACTACTGAACCAGTTATTCTTGAAACATTCAATAAGTTGTCTGTCTCGGTTACTGATGCCCCAGCTAATAGGGCCCCCACAATCTGCCCTCTTTGGAACTCTGTCAGGTCTTTCATTGCACGTTGACCTCGGCCTCTAAATGCAAACACGAAGTGTGCGCTACTCGTAAACAACCTGCGCTGATGCCTAGTTCGTACTGAAGACGCACAGTCCAGCGCGACACGTGCCTTACTGCGTTGTTGAGAGTCAAACACAACCATCCCTTTATTATCACTGTTCACATTATTTTGCCTATCCCCCGTACGTGAAGTGAAGGGATGCTTGGAAGCAAAATATTGCATGACGGATGAAAGCATGGGACATAAGGACCAGACTGCCACAGACGAAGACAGCATTCCTGGCCGAGAGAAGTCTACCAATACCAAACATAGGCCTTATTTTGAACAATACATTTCTGAGAATGTAAATCTGGAGGACAGCATTGTACGGGAACCAATCAAGGACAGTGAGAAAACTGGAAAAAAGAGAATTAAAGCGCTTGAGACGTGGTAATACCGAAAGATGTTGATAGTGTTTCAGGCATAGCATAAGAAATGAAGAGGCCCTTAGCAGAATCTGTGAGGAAAGGACTATGTCGAAACGCTTGCTACAAGAAGGGACAAGTGAAAGGAAATGTATCAAGACATCAGGGAATAACTTTCAAGATGCACGGTGCAAAACCTAAACTGGAAAAGTGAAATCTAAACATGTAGAACAAATATTAGAAGCAAACTGGCACATGTGATGAAAGCTTTCTTTAATCGGAGATCTCCACTCATATCGATACGCCTACGTAGCCGAGATCTCTAACCCAAGCCTGCACTGTGACACTTGATTGAGGGATCAGCCAGTGCGGATACAGGAGGTGCAAAATTCGCTCTGACAGTATTTGGCCGGCAAATGGAGGAGACTCGGGTGATATGAAGTTCCCGATCACCAGTCTTAGCGTCAATGTCCAGGGCTAAATTTCAAACCCCTGCGCAGTGTCTCATGAAGTGAGGGCATGTGGAACTGCGGCCTCTTGGGTGCTATTTGAGAGGTAGGCTATGTGCCGGCACTGGGCTGCACCCTGTCCCTTCCCGTCATTCATAACAACACAAACCCAGCACTAACCTGCATAAGCACTCATAACAGCCATCCACACGACACAGATACGCCCCTGATACTTCAAAACAGTCCGGAGGAAGGCAACGCCAATCCTCCTCCACTAGAATGGATGCCCCCCCCCCCCAAAAAAAAAGCACTTTCGCTCATTCCTTGAGTATGGAACTAGTTTCATTTTTGACTCATTCCAGAATTAATATGGAACAAAGGAAGAAGTTCCACAAACGTTACACGTGTGGCACAGCACTGCATGGAAGTGAAACGTGGACTATCGGAAATACCGGGAGGAAGAAACTGGAAGCATTTGAAATATGGTGCTATCGAAGAAGGTTGAGAAATCAGCGGAGAGATAAAATACGAAATGTAGTTAAAGAAATACTACGTATGGACAGAACTCTGTGGGAAGCACTTACGCTGGCCACTGTGGTCGAGCGGTTCTAGGCTCTTCAGTTCGGAACCACGCGGCTGCTACGGTCACAGGTTCGAATCCTGCCTCAGGCATGGATAAGTGTGATGTCCTTAGGTTAGTTAGGTTTAAGTAGTTCTAAGTCTAGGTAACTGATGACCTTAGATGTTAAGTTCCATAGTGCTTAGAGCCATTTGAACCAATTTGAAGCACTTACCAGAAGAAGGGACAGGTTAATGAGTAAGACATCTGCTACAGCTTCTAGAAATGTTAATCTGGCACTGTGAGGAGCAGTACAATGAAATAAATAATAGATGCAGTTCAGGGCAAGAATATACAAAACAGATATTGATATGTTGGATGCAACAGTTAAGTAGCGATGAAAATTTTAGCAAAGGATAGGAAAATATGCAGCGCTGAATCGAGTTACTAGAAATATCGAGGGCTTAAAAAAATTAAGTATTTGGGGGGTAAGTGGTACTCTGTGATGAAGAGACTGATAGAGGATAGTAAGGCCGTGTCAAGACAGTCAGACGGCCGCTGTGGCCGAGCGGTTCTAGGCGCTTCAGTCCGGAACCGCGCTGCTCTTACAATTGCAGGTTCGAATCCTGCATCGGGCATGGATGTGTGTGATGTCCTTAGGTTAGTTTGGTTTAAGTAGTTCTAAGTCTAGGGGACTGATGACCTCAGATGTTAAGTCCCATAGTGCTCAGAACCATTTTGAACCCAAGACAGTCAAAAGACTGATGACCCAAAGAAACAGTCAGGGTTCCATATTTTAATGTTTTATGGGCGCCTGATGGTTTAGGAAGAAATATGCAGAAATCTCACTGAAGAACTGTAAGTTGCAGTGGCTCTCGATCCTAAGGTAGCTGGTTCCTCTCCTAATAGTGGAAAAAAATGTCCCGATTAAGCTTCTCTGCATTTCTGCGACCTGCGTTTTGTTGTGTAGTCATTGATAAGACCAACAGCAGTCGGGTATTCTTTCAGTTGATCTTTTCATTGACAAGGAGGCCTTCCCCTGAGGCGTTCTTCGCTGTCCTACTGTACCCATTTCTCATATGATGGATGGCAGTGGTAAACAAGGGACACGTTGTTGAGGAGGTGACCATTCTGGTGGAATCTGAGCTACGTAAGTTGGGCTAGAGTCCATTACGAAGCGCTTGGATAGACCTCCTCAGTGATGTCATGTCGTTGAGGCTAAGCACTGAGAGGTGGGGATGGACTGATATGGGAAATATCGAGGAGTATTTGGGCCATTTTACATTTTTGGTGGTAGTTATTTCCGAGTTGAAAGTTTTTATAAACACAGACCATTGCATGGCATAAGCTGGGTAATATATGAATTAGTAAGTTACTTTCTTATTTATGGTGATAGTTCTTCTTGGGTGAAGGGATTTTGTATCATGATGGGACACAGTACAACTCTGATATTTTGGGGTGTAAGTCTGAAGTGAGGTAGGAATCGAATTCATATTTTCCCTATCATCTGCACCTGTTGGGACGAACGTCTACTACATATACTTTTTCTTTTATGTGGTTTCTCGGAGACAGCAAGCTGTGGAAGGTACAATGGTTAGGAGTAGATGACGACGGGGCAGTATTACAGGGGGCTGTATCCTGTTGCGCATGCTTTAAAATATTAATTGATGAAGCTGTTTGATTTTTATAGAAAGTCCATGTTCATACTGTACCTTTTTGCAATCATTGTTCATTTAATAAGCATAGTATTGTTCAGACCTATGTTACGTATGAAGATCACGCGAAGTTTTTCTCTGTCTTTTTAAATACATACTTCATTCCAAAATCGGTGCCTTGGAATATCATGTCATAGGAATAGTTACTCTCCCCATCCCACTGTCTACCGTTACGTGTTACCAAAATGTGCCATGTGGTATGAAACAGTTTGAGTATAGTTTGGAAACTTTATTTAGGAATAGAAGAAATGTACAATCTATCCCAAGCATATTCGATAGGGTTTATGTCTGGAGAACATTCTGGCCACTCTAGTCGAGTGATGTTATCCTGGAGGAAGTCATTCACAAGATGTGCTGATGGGGGCCCAAATTGTCGTCCATTAAGACGAATGCCTCGCCATTATGCTGCCGATAGGGTTGCATTATCAATCGGAGGATGGCCTTCACGTATCTTACAGCCGTTACGACGCCTTCCATGACCACCAGCGGCGTACGTTGGCCCCACATAATGTCACCCCAAACCATCACGGAACCTCCACCTTGCTGCACTCGCTGGACAGTGTGTATAAGGCGTTCAGCCTGACGGGGTTGCCTCCGAACACGGCTCCGACGATTGTCTGGTTGAAGGCATATGCGACACTCATCGGTGAAGAGAACGTGATGCCAATCCTGAGCTGTCCATTCGACATTCCCATCTGTAACCGCGCTACATGGTGTCGTGGTAGAAAAGATGGACCTTGCCATGGACGTCGGGAGTGAAGCTGCGCATCATGCAGCCTATTTCGCACTGTTTGAGCCGTAACATGTCGTCCTGTGGCTGCACGAAAAGCATGATTCAACATGGTGGCGTTGCTGTCAGGGTTCCTCCGAGCCATAATTTGCAGGTAGCGGTCATCCACTGCATTAGTAGCCCTTGGGCTGCCTGATTGAGGCATGTCATCGACAGTTCCTGTCTCTCTGTATCTCCTCCACGTCTGAACGACATCGCTTTGGTTCACTCCGAGACGCCTGGACACTTCCCTTGTTGAGAGCCCTTCCTGACACAAAGTAACAATGCGGACGCGATCGAACAGCGGCATTGACAGTCTAGGCATGGCTGAACTACAGATAACACGTGCCGTGTACCTCCTCCCTGGTGGAATGACTGGAACTGATCGGCTGTCGGACCCCCTCCGTCTAACGGATGGTGCTCATACATGTTTGTTTACATCTTTGGGCGGGTTTAGTGACAACTGTGAACAGTCAAAGGGACTGTGTCTGTGATACAGTATCCACAGTCAATGTCTATCTTCAGAATTTCTGGGAACCGGGGTGATGCAAAACATTTTCGATGTGTGTAGCATAGCCCCGACCTGGTTACTGTTGTGCTTTCGAGAAATTTGTAACAATGTTGTCGGAAATTTTGATTAGGGCCAAGTAATTGTTTTACTTCAGTTGCGCATTTAATTTAAAGACAATTTAGATTCGGGTCTGTCACAATTCATTTCAATTTAGCTACTGTTTAGTCAAAGGTTAGCACACGATTTAAGTTAAATAGCAGTTTATGGGTACATAGTTTTGGTAATATGTAAATTTTATAGAGTGGGAGGTAAAGTTAAGCAAAATTTCAGACAGAAACGAAGACAGTGGGGGGAGGGGGGGGGGGCTGAAACGACTTGTTGGTATCGATCTCTGTATTACACTAATTGCTGTTTGTATTCCCTGTGTTTTGCTCATACTTATATGAATTTGACTGGTTTATACCTCATCTATAGGAATGCAGCTCTTCTTCTTGGTTTCTATAATCTGTGATATTGTTAAACTTCCTGGCAGATCAAAACTGTGTGCCGGACCGAGACTCGAACTCGGGACCTTTGCCTTTCTTTCTTTCAGGAGTGCTAGTTCTGCATGGTTCGCAGGAGAGCTTCCGTAAAGTTTGGAAGGTAGGAGACGAGATACTGGCAGAAGTAAAGCTGTGAGGACGGGGCGTGAGTAGGGCTTAGGTAGCTCAGATGGTAGAGCACTTGTCCGCGACAGGCAAAGGTCCCGAGTTCGAGTCTCGGTCCGGCACACAGTTTTGATCTGCCAGGAAGTTTCATATCAGCGCACACTCCACTGTAGTGTGAAAATTTCATTATGTAATATTATTTTTCAACTTGATCCTAATTAATGTATTTTTGTCAATGGGCGAGTCAATAGTTGCATTCCTATGTTTACATTTTCGCAATATGTATGGTGTTTTTGTTAGAGTTTCGTAAGTAGTACAGTATATTATTCTTTTTATGTTTTATTTTTGTGATTGTAGTTGCATTTGTGACTCATGCTCCAATTACGATGGTACAGGTACTAGATGATGGTTTGTAACCGAAACCGGTAGTGCATTTAAAGAACGGGTTTGTGTTGTGAAACTCATCTGAA